>NW_022631122.1:4053431-4429974 GCF_010015895.1 Lontra canadensis
TCTTTCTTTAAAATTTTGGGAGGCAGTTTCTTCTAACAGAACAAAATACACCCAAAATCAAGTGTGTGGCTCTGTTCTATTCACCAGTCTAATCATATATGTGTGTGTGTGTGTGTGCACACACACACACATATATGTATATTGATTATATAAATCAATTAATAACAAAATCAAGGAAACACATAGAGAACAATACAATAATAGTAGGGGACTTTAACACCCATTTCACTGAAATGGACAGATCACCTAAACAAAAGAACAAGGAAATAAATGCTTTAAATGACACACTGGACAAGGTGGACATTACAGATACAGTCAGAAAATTCCATCCCAAAGCAACAGCATACACATTCTTCTCTAGTGCACATGGAACATTCTCCAAAATAGATCACATCCTGGGTCACAAATCAGGTCTCAACTGGTACCAAAAGATTGGGATCGTTCCCTGCATATTTTCAGACCACAATGCTCTAAAGCTTGAACTCAATCACAAGAGGAAAGTTGGAAAGAACTCAAATACATGGAGACTAAAGAGCATCTTACTTAAGAATGAATGGGTCAACCAGGAAATTAAAGACAAATTTAAAAAATCATGGAAACAGGCGTGCCTGGGTGGCTCAGTGGGTTAAGCCTCTGCCTTCAGCTCAGGTCATGATCCCAGGGTCCTGGGATCAAGCCCCACATTGAGCTCTCTGCTCAGCAGGGAGCCTGGTTCCTCCTCTCTCTCTGCCTGCCTCTCTGCCTACTTGTGATCTCTGTCTGTCAAATAAATAAATAAAATCTTAAAAAAAACCCTCATGGAAACAGATGAAAATGAAAACACAACTGTTCAAAATCTTTGGGATACAGCTAAGGCAGTCCTGAGAGGAAAGTATATAGCAATACAAGCTTTTCTCAAGAAACAAGAACGTTCTCAAATACACAACCCAACCCTACACCTAAAGGAGCTGGAGGGAGAACAGCAAATAAAGCCTAAACCCAGCAAGAAAAGAGAAATAATAAAGATCAGAGCAGAAATCAATGAAACAGAAACCAAAAGAACACTAGAACAGATCATTGAAACTAGGAGCTCTTCTTTGAAAGAATTAATATGATTGATAAACCCCTGGCCAGACTTATCAAAAAGAAAAGAGAAAGGACCCAAATTAATAAAATGAATAAAAATGAATGAAAGAGGAGAGATCACAACCAGCACCAAAGAAATACAAACAATTATAAGAACATATCATGAGCCACTGTACACCAGCAAACTTCATGGTCTGAAAGAAATGGATACATTCCTAGAGATCTATAATCTACCAAAACTGAACCAGGAAGAAAGAAAACCTGAACAGACCCCTAACCAGTAAGGAGATTGAAGCAGTCATCAAAAATCTCCCAACAAAAAGAGCCCAGGGCTAGGAGGCTTCCCAGGAGAATTCTACCAAACATTTAAAGAAGAATGAATAGCTATTCTCCTGAATCTGTTCCAAAAAATAGAAATGGAAGGAAAACTTCCAAACTCATCTGATGAGGCCAGCATTACCTTGATCCCAAAACCAGACAAAGACCCCATCAAAAAGGAGAATTACAGACCAATATCCCTGATGAATTTGGATGCAAAATTCTCACCAAAATACTAGCCAATAGGACTCAACAGTACATTAAGAGGATTATCCACCACAACCAAGTGGGATTTATTTCTGGGTTGCAGGGTTGGTTCAACATCTGTAAATCAATCAATGTGATACAACACATTAATAAAAGAAAGAACAAGAACCATATGATAGTCTCGATAGAAGACGAAAAGTATTTGACAAAGCACAGCATCCTTTCTTGATCAAAACTCTTCATAGTGTAGGGATAGAGGATACATACCTCAGTATCATCAAACCCGTCTATGAAAAACCCATTCAGCGAATATCATTCTCAATGGGGAAAAACTGAGAGCTTTTCCCCTAAGGTCAGAAACACAGCAAGGATGTCGACTGTCACCACTGCTATTCAACATAGTACTAGAAGTCCTAGCCTCAGCAATCAGACAATAAAAAGAAATAAAAGCCATCCAAATCAGCAAAGAAGAAGTCAAACTCTCACTCTTTGCAGATGATATGACACTTTATGTGGAAAACCCAAAAGACTGCACTGCATAACTGCTAGAACTCATACAGGAATTCAGTAAAGTGTCAGGATATAAATCAATGCACAGAAATCAGTTGATTTCTATATACCAACAGCGAGACAGAAGAAAGAGAAATTAAGAAGTCAATCCCACTTACAATTGCACCCAAAAGCATAAGATACCTAGGAATAAATCTCACCAAAGAGGCAAAAAATCTGTACTCAGAAAACTGTAAAGTACTCATGAAAGAAATTGAGGAAGACACAAAGAAATGGAAAAATGTTCCATGCTCATAGACTGGAAGAACAAATGTTATGAAAATGTCTATGCTACCTAGAGGAATCTACACATTCAATGCAATCCCTACCAAAATATCAATTTTTTCAAAGAAATGGAAAAAATAATCCTAAAATTTATATGGCACTAGAAAAGACCCCAAATAGCCAGAGGAATGTTGAAAAAGAAAACCAAAGTTGGAGGCATCACAATTCCGGACTTCAAGCTCTATTACAAAGCTGTCATCATCAAGACAGTATGGTACTGGCACAAAAACAGACACATAGATCAATGGAACAGAATAGAGAGCCCAGAAATCAACCCTCAACTCTATGGTCAATTAATCTTTGACAAAGCAGGAAAGAATGTCCAAAGGAAAAAAGACAGCCTCTTCAACAAATGGTGTTGGGAAAATTGGACAGCCACATGCAGAAGAATGAAACTGGACCATTTCCTTACACCACACACACAAATAGACTCAAAATGGATGAAAGACCTCAATGTGAGACAGGAATCCATCCAAACCCTTGAGGAGAACACAGGCAGCAATCTCTTCGACCTCAGCTGCAGCAACTTCTTCCTAGAAACATCGCTAAAGGCAAGGGAAGCAAGGGCAAAAATGAGCTATTGGGACTTCATCAAGAAAAAAAGCTTTTGCACAGCAAAGGAAACCATCAACCAAACCAAAGACAACCAACAAATGGTAGAAGATATTCACAAATGACATATCAGATAAAGAGCTAGTATCCAAAATCTATGAAGAACTTATCAAACTCCACACCCAAAGAACAAATAATCCAATCAAAAAATGGGCAGAAGACATGAACAGACATTTCTCCAAAGAAGACATCCAGATGGCCAACAGACACATGAAAAAGTGCTCCACATCACTTGGAATCAGGGAATTACAAATCAAAACCACAGTGAGATACCACCTCACACCAGTCAGAATGGCCAAAATTAACCAGTTGGGAAACGACAGGTGTTGGCGAGGATGTGGAGAAAGGGGAACCTTCCTACATTGTTGATGGGAATGCAAGCTGGTGCAGCCACTCTGGAAAATAGTATGGAGGTTCCTCCACACTTCAAAAAGTTGAAAATAGAGCAGCCCTATGACCCAGCAATCACAGTACTGAGTATCTACCCTAAAGATACAAATGTAGTGATCCGAAGGGGCTTGTGCACCTGAATGTTTATAGCAGCAATGTCCACAATATCCAGACTATGGAAAGAACCTGGATGTCCATCAACAGAAGAATGGATAAAGAAAATGTGGTGTGTATATATATATATATATATATATATATATATATATATACACATACATACATATATACATACATATATATACATACATACATATATATATATACATACATATATACATACATACATACATGTATGTATGTATATATATATATATACACCACATTTTCTTTATCCATTCTTCTGTTGATGGACATCCAGGCTCTTTCCATAGTATGTATGGAATACATACTATGGCATACATGTATGTATGTATGTATGTATATAAAATGGCATACATGTATGTATGTATGTATGTATATAAAATGGAATACTATGCAGCCATAAAAATGAAATCTTGACATTTGCAACAACGTGGATGGAACTAGAGGGTATTTTTAAAAAATGATTATTTATTTATTTATTTATTTGACTGAGAGAGAGATCACAAGTAGGCAGAGCAGCAGGCAGAGAGAGAGAGGAAAGCAGGCTCTCCATTGAGCAGAGAGCCCGATGTGGGGCTTGATCCCAGGATCCCAGGATCACGACCCAAGCTGAAGGCAGATGCTTAATAGACTGAGCCATCCAGGTGCCCCTTGAGGGTATTATGTTAAGCAAAATAAGTCAATCACAGAAAGAGAGCTATCATATGGTCTCTCTGATATGAGAAATTTAAGAGGCAGGGTGGGGGCTTGGGGGTTAGGGAAGGAAAAAAATGAAACAAGATGGGATTGGGAAGGGAGACAAAGCATAAGACTCTTAATTTCAGGAAACAAACTAAAAGTTGCTGGAGGGGAGGGTGGTGGGAGGGATGGGGTGGCTGGTGATGGACACTGGGGAGGGTATGTGCTATGTTGAGTGCTGTGAGTTGTGTAGGACAGATGAATCACAGACCTGTACTGCTGAAAAAAATAATACATTATATGTTAACAAAAAAAAGAGTCAGATGCCTAACCAAATGAGCCACCCAGGTGCTCCCTAAAGATTTTATTTTTAAGTCATTCTACACCCAGTGTGGGACTTGAATTCACAGCCCTGAGATTAAGAGTTGCATGCTCCACTGACCGAGCCAGCCAGGTGCCCCAAGGTCATGATTCTTTGACCTTGTGCTTATGTCCTCTTTTGTGATTTTCAGAATGCTCTCAGATCTCTTTGTCTTTGAGATGCTGCATGGCGTGCTGTGGTAGTTGGGGCATTTGACCGGGAGACTTGCCCGGAGTCAAAGAATGGGCTGATAGAAGAACCAGGACAAGAATGAGAGCCTTCTTCTGTACTCCTTCTTCTCAGTTTCACTGCCTGCTTAGAAATGTATACTCAGGGCAGGAGGGCAGAGTGAGTGAGTGCCCAACCCTAGTAGTACCTTGCCTTGTCCTTGTCATTTCGTGCCTTTTGAGCTGCCTTCTGTTACTTAAAGTGTGGTCCACAGACCAGCACCGGCAGCGTCCCCTGCGGTGGCTTGGAGAGGCAGAAGCCTGGCCCCATCCCACATCGGCATCAGACCACAGTGTCCCGGTTCTTAGCATGCTCACTCTTCTCAGAAGACCTGTGGGGACAGAGGTGGCCCATGGAGTGAACAGTCATTCGGGTGTGCCGTTGACAGCCAATGCATCGAGGAGTTCCCCTTTCCCAGGCACTCAGTGATAAACATGGGGATGCGTACGTGGGCAACCTCCTGCTTTGAGCTCAGGAGTTAGATTCCCTGCATGATAAACCTCACAAGGGGCTCCTTTGGGAGCTATGGGGCTGACTTTATATCCATGTGGAGGGCAATGAAACCCAGTGGGACCCACAGCCCTGAGGGCACTGTGCGTGTGGCCTCTTCCTCTATTCACAAGACCACTCTCAACCCTGTCCTCTAGGCACACAGCCTTCCATGGTGCTGAACCACGCCAGACACTCAGCTGAAAGTCTAGTCATTCGTCCTCACGCAAAGAGAAAGAAGCCTGCTTTATTAATAACATAAATCTAAAAGAGGTTTCATTTTCAGATTTAACTCCCAAGCACTGAAAGCTTGAGTGTGCATAAAAACACTCTCAAGATGTGCCAGGAGCCCCCTGGACCCTTGGGGACCCCTCCTATAAGCACACGCATGCCAGTGAGTGGAGAGCATTGTCTTGGAGGGAACGACGTAAGCTTGAATCTAATGGAATTCAGCGTAATGCAAAATTCATGCCAAGGGATGGCAAATGAAAGATAGCTTCTTCGTCCAACTTCTTCAAGATGTCGAGGAAGTGCTCAGGAGACCGGGGCAGCTGGTGAATATTCTTCATGCTGATTGGAACTGTGTCTTAGGGCTCTGCTGGGCAGGGGCAGGACCAGATGGAAAGTTCAAAATCCCCTTTGGAGTCAAAAGAGTTGTGCGTGGCCAGGAGCTACAGGTTTTGGTGTTGGCCACGTCCTGGCCGGGGCCCAGGGAAGTGAGACATGTCCTTGCCCTTGTCCCCCATCCTGACAATGGGACTGCAGCCCTTTACATATGCACCAGTGAGTCTGTCCCCAGTGCTCTTTCCAACCGCTGGTTGTAGGAGGCTGTCTGCTCACAAATGGGCAGAAGCAGGATCTATGCAGACAAGTGTCTTGCTGAGCAATCAGTAGCAATGGTGGGGGCTGGGGGAGGGAGTAACTTTGTGCCTTCTGGCCACCTGGCTTCAAAGACATTATTCCCTCCCCCACCCCTGCCCCATTCCCCATCAGCTGTAATCTTTTGATTCTTTCCTTTTTTCCTTTCTCCTTTCTCTCTCTCTCTCTCTTCCTTCCTTCTTTCTTCTTCTCCCCCAACCCTTCTTCCTAGAGATAGACTGCACAGGAGCAGGTTGGGGAGGGGCAGACCGAGAGGGAGAGAGAGAGAATATTTTTTTAAATGAATCTATTATTTGAGAGAGAGAGATTGAGAGAATCAGTAGGAGGAGGGGCAGAGGGAGAAGCAGACTCTCTGTGGAGCAGGGACCCTGACATGGGGCTCGATCCCAGGACCCTGGGATCATGACCTGAGACGCTTAACTGACTGTGCCATCCAGGCACCCAAGAGAGAATCTTAAGCAGGCTCCATGCTCAGTGCAGAGCTCCACGGGGGGGCTCGATCTCATGACCCTGAGATCATGACCAAGAGTTGGACACTTCACTGACTGAGCCACTCAGGCACCCCTCTTTCTTTTCTCTCTCTCTCTTTCTTTCTTTCTTTCTTTCTTTCTTTCTTTCTTTCTTTTTTTAAGATTTTATTTATTTATTTGACAGAGAGAGAGATCACAATAGGCAGAGAGGCAGGCAGAGAGTGAGAGGGGGAAGCAGCCTCCCTGCTGAGCAGAGAGCCCGATGTGGGGTGCGATCCCAGGACCCTGAGATCATGACCTGAGCTGAAGGCAGAGGCTTTAACCCACTGAGCCACCCAGGTGCCCCCTCTTTTTTTAATTACAAAATTTCCCAGGTGTACTGAAATATAATTGACCTACAACACTGTGTAAATTTAGGGTGTACAATGTGTTGATTCTCTATGCTTACATGTTGCAATGTGATTACCACTAGAGCATTACTCAACCTCCATCATGTCACATAATTACCATTTTTGTGTGTGGTGAGCACATTTAAGATCAACTCTCTTAGCAGCCTTCAGGTAAATAATAGAGTATTATTCACCATAATTGCCATGCTGTACCTTCAATCCCCAGAACTCGCTCATCTTCTGACTGAATGTTTGTTGCCCTTTGACTAACATCTCCGCATTCCCCCACCTCCCCAGGCCCGTGTAACCATCATCCCACTTCCTGTTTCTGTGAGTTCAGCTTTTTTAGATTCCACCTATAAGTGAGATCATACAGTATTTGTTTTTCTCTCTCTGACTGCTTTCGCTTAACCTAATGCCCACAAGTTCTGTCCAAGATGGGGCGAATGGCAGGATTTCGCTCTTTCTCATGGTTGAAGAACATTGCATCGTGTGTATCTATATCGAGATATGTATCTCCCATCACACCTTCTTCATCCGTTCATCTGTTGTCTGATACGTAGGTGGTTTCCTTACCTTGGCTATGGTGAGTCATGCTGCAAAGAGCATGGGAATGCAGATTATCTCTTTGAGACCCTGACTTCATTTCCTTTGGATAAATACCCAGGAGTGGGATTGCTGGATCATAGGGTAGTTCTATTTCTAAATTGTTGGAATTTTTAATTCTTCACAAGATTGTTCTAAGGACTCCATGAATTAGTGAGTATAGAATTCCTAGATAGGTGTTGGGAGAGTGCTTAAAGCATGGGAGCTGTGGGAGGCCAACTTCTAAGATGGTCCCCAGTGATCTCCACCCTTGGTGTTCATACCCATGTAAAATCCCCTCTCCTTGAGTATGGCCTAGGCTAGTGACTTTATTTATTTATATTTTATTTTATTATTATTTTTCTTCTCTCTCAAACCATTTTTTTTTTTTAAAGATTTTATTTATTGATTTGACAGATAGAGATCACAAGTAGACAGGCAGGCAGAGAGGGAGAGAGAGAGGGAAGCAGGCTCCCTGCTGAGCAGAGAGCCCGATGCGGGACTCAATCCCAGGACCCTGAGATCATGACCTGAGCCGAAGGCAGTGGCTTAACCCACTGAGCCACCCAGGTGCCCTCTCAAACCATCTTTAAACAATTTTTTTTTTTTGCTAGTGGCTTAATTACAAAAATCATTCAAAAACATTTTTAAGAGCCATTTTATTTTTTTTTTAAGATTTTATTTATTTGACAGAGAGAGAGATCACAAGTAGGCAGAGAGGCAGGCAGAGAGGCAGGCAGAGAGAGAGGGGGAAGCAAGCAGGCTCCCCGTCGAGCAGAGAGCCCGACACAGGGCTCTATCCCAGGACCCGGAGACCATGACCTGAGCCAAAGGCAGAGGCTTAACCCACTGAGCCACCCAGGCGCCCCTAGAGCAATTTTAAGTTCATCGAAGAATTGAGGGGAAGCTACAGAGATTTTTGTAGGTTTCCTGTTCTTACACATGCACAGAATTCCCGTCAACATCCCCCACTAAGTAGTACATTGGTTACAATTAATGACACGGACACATTAGAATCACCCCGAGTCTCTAGTTTACACTAGGGTTCACTCCTGGTGTTGGACATTCTACGGATTTGAACAAATGTGTGATAGTATTTATCAATCATTACAGTATCACACAGGGTGTTTCCACTAAAAATCCCCCAGGCTCTGCCTACTCATCCCCCGACTCCTCTAACTCCTGGCAACCAGTGATCTTTCTACTGTCTCCATAGTTTTGCTTTTTTCCAGATGTCATGTAATTAAAATCTACAGTATGTAGACTTTCAAACTGACTGCTTTCACTTCCTAAGAGGCACTTAAGTTTCCTTCTTGTCTTTGCATGGTTTGATAGCCCCCTTTTTTCTTTCTTTCATTCTTTCTTCCTCCCTCTCTCTCTCTCACCCTTCCTTCTTTCCTTTCTTCCTTAATATTTTATTTATTTATTTGAGAGAAAGAGAGCACAAAGTGAGGGGCAAAGGGTAGAGGGAGAGGGAGAAGCAGACTCCCTGCCGAGCAGGAAGCCCAACATGGGGCTCCATCCCAGGACCCCGAGGTTATAATCTGAGCTGAAGGCAGACGCCTGACTGACTGAGCCACCCAGGCACCCCACCTGATAGCCCACGTCTTTTTAGTGCCGAATAATATTCACATTGTCTGGATGTATCACAGTATTCATTTTTTCATGCATTCATTCATTCATTCCCATTGATCTACCGAAGGACATTTTGGTTGCTTCCATGTTTTGGCAATCGTGAATAAAGCTGCCGTAAACAGCCATGTGCAGTGTTTTATGTAGCATACTTTTTTTTTTTAAAGATTTTATTTATTTATTTGACAGAGATCACAAGTAGGCAGAAAGGCAGGCAGAGAGAGAGGAGGAAGCAGGCTCCCAGCTGAGCAGAGAGCCCGATTCGGGGCTCGATCCCAGGACTCTGGGATCATGACCTGAGCCGAAGGCAGAGGCTTAACCCACTGAGCCACCCAGGCACCCCTGTAGACATACTTTTCAACTCCTTTGGGCAAATACCAGAAAGCATGATTACTGGATCATAGGGTGAGAGTATGTGTAGTTTTGTAAGAAACCATCAAATTGTCTTCCATTGTGGATGTACCATTTTGCGTTCCCACCAGCAATGAATGAGAGCTCCTGCTGCTCCACATCCTGGTCAGCACTGGTGTTGTCAGCATGTTGAATGTTGGCTGTGTTAATAGGTGTGTAGTAGTATCTCTTGTTTCAGTGGCTGGTTTTCATAAACAGAATACCACACAAGGGATGGGATGCCCTTTCTGTGACTAGGTCACGGAAGACAGTGACTTCCATCTTGGTTAGCATTTTCTCTCAGGCTCACCCCAATGAAGCCAGCTGCTATGTTGTGAGCTGCCCTACAGAGAGGTCCCCATGGCAAGGAACAGAAGAAGGTCTCCAGGTGACTACCAGCGAGGAACTGAGGACTTCAATCCAACAGCGAGAGAGCAGTGAATCCTGCCAACAATCACTTGAGTGAGGTCTACCCCATGGCCAAGCCCAGACACCTTCACTGCATCCAGGGAGAGATCTAGACTCTAAGGACCCATCTAAGCCACACTTGGATTCCTGACCCATAGAAACTATGAGATAACATTTTTTTGTTAAGACTGGAATAATTTGTTATGCAGCAGTGGATAGCTAACACAGTAGCCATTAAAATATGTTTATGGTTTTAATTGTTCTTCCCCAGGTTAGTGATAGAGGCTGGGTACATAACAGAATTACAGGGAAGGGGAACTTCAAAAATACTGATCTTCGCCCCATAGTGGTTTTGTCCCCCTGGGCTGAATCCCAGATGAAGCCAATATGTCTCCCTAACAGAAGAATGTTATTATAGGTCACTAGCTGATTACTGAAATGAAGCAGGTGGGGTGCCTGTGTGGCATAGTCAGTTAAGCATCCAACTCTTGGATTTGGCTCAAGTCATGATCTCAGAGTTGTGAGATCGAGCCCCAAGTTGGGCTCCAAGGTCAGTGCAGAGTCTGCTTGAGTTTCTCTCTCTCCCTCTCCCTCTGCCCCTACTGCTTGTGCTCTTTCTTTCTCTAAAATAAATAGATAAATAAATCTTTAAAAAAAAAAGAAATTAAGCAGGCAACTTTGAAAAAATCCCTAGTTCTGGGCTTCAGTGAAGAAGATTCTGATTCAGTTGATTAAGGTTCAGGTCAGGAACCTGAATTAAAAACACACACACAACACACACACACAAAACTGCCTCAATGTTTCTGCTGATCCTTCTGGGGTGGAAACTACTGCATTAGGTGATGTTTGTACTGTTTAGTGAACATGCACATTTCCTGAAGTGTTTGCCTAATATGAAACCCGTGGTTTTTATTCCTGGCTGCACATTATGATCACCAAGGGAACTTTTAAATAAATACTGTTACCTGAACTGGCCCCCTCCCACCCCGCACCGCCTTCCCCAGACCAATTAAGTCAGAATTTCAGGAGGGAGGGGTGGGCTCTGACACTAATATTTTTTAAAATCTCCCCAGTTGACTCTAACACGCAGCTAAGGTTGAGAACCTTTATGTTAAATCTTTAAAGAACAAATAGAATTTTCTCATGAACTGCATTTGGAGGCTGCATTTGATTATTGTCTGTTTTTTAGTCTTTCATAGAGCAAATGTGTTAAAAATGTAAGTTTTCCAATGTGGTCTGACCAATGCAAACCTATTGGATCTGTAGCTTCCTTTTATCTGAGTGCCAGACTTCTCTAAGTGTGGTTGAGGGCAGCTCCAAGCTTTAAAAAAAATAATTTATTTATTTATTTATTTTTTTTTGGGCAGCTTCATCAAGGTGCTGTTCCATTGGGCTTTGAAAGAACTCAAACTCCAGGCCTTCTTCACGTTTGCTGCTGCTGAAATGGTCTCCTCCATCAGGTACTTTTGCTGGTGATCATTTCGGTGCCTGTGGCCAGGGGTAGAGTGGGCCTGGTCCCTGGAGAGGTGGTGGGGTGACCTTTCAGGGCATGTTAATAACAAGGGGCCCGATCCATTGGCCTGAAGCCGCACATGCTTGGCCCAGCTGGATTTCAGCCCCTCTCGTTCCTCAGCCACACGCCCCTGTGTGGGGCATGAACTGCACAGCCCCAAGTGGCAAGGGTGAGACCCACGGGCACCACATGGACTGGAAGAGTGGAGAATGGTTCCCAAAGGAAAATTGAAGAGCTGTTCTCCAAAGATGGGACACGGATGTTGGGCAGGCAAAACCCAGTGTTGCCCTTAGACCCATCCGCTAGGTCTTGTTCTGTAGAAGGCCCTTCTCAGGTCCTACTGGAGGATGAGGGACCCACAGCACTGGGGTAAGAGACTGTGCCACTTTACGCCTGATGTCACCTATCTGATGGCCTGGGGTCACTTTCGGGGCCTATGTGTATCTCTTCCTTGGGCCCAATCCCTAAGGGCAGACTGTGGTTCTGGTGTGCATACCCTAGATCTGTGGGATGATCTAGGAGTGATGGGGGGTAGATGGTGCAGATGGAGCCTGGACATGAGGGCTGCAGTATCCACATGCATTGCATGTGTGTAGGGCCCTTGGAGGTGTGGGGCAGAGCTGGGCTGTGAAGTGCAAGGATGGGCTGGGTGCTGAGGGCCAGGGGGCCCTCCCCAGGCTGCCATATTCCAGGAAAGAATACTAATGAGCCCAGGAGTTTAAGTCACACCTCATCTTGCAGGTCAAAGTGAAGGGGTACTTGTCAAGGCAGGAGGCCAGAACATGTCATCTGGTGGTTTGATGGTTTGATTTCTAGGATCTAGACATAGATATGTGGTAGGTAGGCCCTCATTTGGACCCTTGACCCAGGTACCACACACATGAGGGATGAGCTTATGCCAAACCAGCAAATGGATCCAAAAGATGTCCATGCAGAAAGAACCCAAAACTGGAGGTCAAGGTGAGGAAAAGAAGTCATGGAGATGATGGGTAAGTTTTTGGATAATTTGAGGCCCTTTCTCTGTCTATTAAAATCTCCTGAAAGGACCCTTGGCAACTGATCCTGCCAGAACCTTATAGTTTCCTTGGATTGTTGTTGTTAGACTGTGCTCCAAAGGATCTCAGAGATGGCCAAACGTTTCCATCCTTGCTTTATGGCAGTATCATGCCTGTGTTCACTTTTGTCTTCACATGGCTATCTTCCCTTGATGTGTCTCTTTGTGTGTCCCTTTCCCTCCTGAGGACACTCTCATAGGACTTGGTGCTTACTCTAACCCAGTATTATCTCATCTCAATCCTCACCTGCACCATATCGGTGAGGACCTTATTACCAAACGAGGTCACCTTCCAAGATTCCACATGGATGAGCATTTGGGGGGAGGAGTGCTGGTCTACCTGCTATGGGCTGCAAAGTGTCTTTAGGAAGGACTTTTCTGCTTGTTCTTAGAGATGGCCTTAGTCTCAGAAACGTTTGTCAACTCCAAGGTTGGTGCGGGGGTGTGTAGGATGGAGTAGGGGGGGATGTCGAGTAGACATTTTATTGACTGACAGTGACTTGCTAGGTGCTCATCAGATATTTATGGTGTTAATTTAATTCTTAAAACAACGGTACTCAAAGTATGACCAAGACCAGTAGTACCAGCATTCCCTGAGAACTTGTTAGAAATCAGAAATGCACATTCCCAGGACACCTGAGGCTCCATGAATCAGAAATTATGGGGGCGGAGCCCAGCAATCTGTGTTTTAACTCCCAGGTCTTCTGGTGCTTGCTCAAGTTTGAGGAGCAATGCCCGAAAACATCCTTAATCGTTAACACAACCTTATGTGTTATTACAGTGTTGACAAAGAACCCTCAGGAAGGGGACATGTCTGAGCTGCCCCAAGTGGGAAGTGGCCCTACAGAGCCAAAAATGCTCACCCAAGTAAGCACATCTTTGAAGTTCGAGAGCTTGTACCCCATCTATTCTGCGTTCAAAGAAAATGCAGGATCTGTTTTGACTTCCAGCTGTTTTGAACATTCTCTTTATTCTGGCAGGGCAGTCAGCCCCCTTCTGATAGCCTCACAGTCCAGGTGAGCCTTCCCACCCCTGCTCGTAAGCTTTGTCTGTGAATTAGATAGAGTTTTGAAAGGGCAGAATCAAAAGTGTCCAGTTGCATTTTTTAAAAGATTTTTTTATTTATTCATTTGACAGACAGAGATCACAAGTAGGCAGAGAGGCAGGCAGAGAGAGAGGAGGAAGCAAACTTCCTGCTGAGCAGAGAGCCCGATGTGGGGCTCGATCCCGGACCCCAGGATCACGACCTGAGCCAATGGCAGAGGCTTTAACCCACTGAGCCACCCAGGCGCCCCCAGTTGCATTTTTAGTAGTGTTTGTGAATAAGGAAACAATGCCAACAAATCCATATTGTGTGCAAACGGCAGTAACGTTCCCCTAAATGGCTCTCTGGTTCCAGTTTGGTGAATAAAATCAGTCGAAAGTTCTGTTGGGCCAAAGATGCTGTGCGTCCAGGACCCGTTCCCGCTCCCCTCCTCCCTCCCTCCCCTGCTGCCCCCCTCTCCCCATCCATGGAGGATGGAGGCTGGGCTTCTCCATCACTCACTGTGGAGGGAAGTTAACAAAAGCTCTTAAACTTTGACCTCCTGCGTGTTAACCATTAGGCGGTGGGGGGCAGCTCATTAGCATCTGGTGACCCTGAATGTGTGACTTCCACCCTCTCCAAGACTCAGAGATCCACGAGATGGCAGTAGCCACCAGAGCATCGCACACATGGTCTCTGCTGCTTCTGGAATTTCCAAAAAAAAAAAAAAAAAAAAGTCTGCAATCTGGAGGAGACCATGAAGGATCATTCCTCTTAGTCCTGCCCCCATCCTTCCAGAACCGTGCATGTCGGAAGCAACGTGAGCCAACTGTTCATGAAGCACTTAGGGAAAGGGGCTCCTCAAATCCCGTGCCTTTCATCAGTGGATTAATCACAGTATTTACCTATTTCCCATCCTCCCCACTTTTTTTAAAAAAATTATTTATTTATTTATTTTTAAAGACTTTATTTATTTATTTGACAGAGATCACAAGAAGGCAGGGAGGCAGGCAGAGAGAGAGGAGGAACCAGGCTCCCTGCCGAGCAGAGACCCCCCCCCCCCATGTGGGGCTCGATTCCAGGACCCTGGGATCAAGACCTGAGCCGAAGGCAGAGGCTTAACCCACTGAGCCACCCAGGCGCCCCTCCCCACCTTTTATTCTAAAAATTCAAGCCTGTAGGCAAGCTAGAAGGTGAGCACACCTGCCTGCCCTTCCCTTGGACCCACTGGTTGGTAACATTTCGCCGTGTTCACTTTCTCTCTCTCTTTCTCCCTTTTTTGGGGGAGGAAATGCTTGAAAGCGAGTTACAGACATCCCGACACTTCACCCCTCAGTCACTCAGCGCGACTGAGAATGAAGACCTTTTTCTACATGAGCGCAACTTCCTCATCCCACTCCCGAAGTTTAACATTGGTGCGTTAATTTGTGACTCGAAATCCATACCAAAACCGCTGCAGTAGTCCGGGATGTTCCTTATAGGGATTCCCAGTCCCCCCTCCGCAATCCATTTGAGAACCATACACGGCTTGGAGTGGTTGTGTCTCTTTAGTCACTTTTCCTTTTTCCTCCCCCTCCTTCCTCTTTCCCTCCCCTCCCCCTTCTTTCTTCGCCTCCTTCTCTGTCTTGTTCTTTTTCTCCTTCTCCTTCTCTGTCTTCTTCTCCTTTTCTGTCTCCTTCTCCTTCTCCTCCTTCTTTTCTTCTCCTCCTTCTCCTTCTTCTCATTCTCTTTCTTTTCCTTCTTCCCTTTCTCCTTCTCCTCCTTCTCTTCCCCCTTCTTCTCCTTCTCTCCTCCTCCTCCCCCTTCTCCTCCTCCTCCTCCTCCTCCTTCTTCTAGAGCTGCCTTCCTTTTTGGGCAGGATTTTCTCTCAGTTTACTTGTTGCGTAGAATGCCCAGCACTTGGGATTTGTCTTATGGTTTCTGTACTATTCGACTGAAGTTAAGTATCTGGGCCAGAATTCTGCCTGGAGGGTCTGGTGTCTTTCCTCCTGCATTAGCTCAGGTGGTACATGGTGTCATGTAGTCATGATGCTGGTGGCACTACATTGGAACACCGGCTAAGGTACCGAATCCCATGCAGAGCACTCTTTCTGAGACGATGGCCATCCTGAACTGGGAACTGACTTTTCCCAGTCTGTTCCCTCTCTACCACGCTTCGGGGGGTGATTCAATGGCATCAAGACATTGCTTTGCCTGAATTCCATCTGTTGCTTCCCATCACGCCCGAGCAAATTCCAGACACCCCGCCATGGCCTTCTTGTCCTGCACCATCTGGCCTCTGCCTCCCCTTCTGACCTCATCTGGTACCACTCTCCCTTTCTCACTGTCCCTCCTTCTGTGTTTCCCAGACACTATGCTATGGTCCAGCTCCCTGTCCCTCTTTCTGTGTTTCCCAGACACCACGCTATGGACTTCCGGTTCCCTCAGCTCTCTGTGCTCTGGCATGGCTGGCTCCTCCTAAACACTCAGGTTTCTGTTCAGGTTTAACATCTCCACCCCGTCTTACTTTTCTTGTTCGTTTTGTCTGTGAAGCTGTGGCCACCAGCTGAAATGATCTGTTTACTTATTCCTTCACTTCTAGTTTATTGGTTGCCCCATTCCATGGGCCACGAGCTCTACGAAGGCCAACCCCTGGGTTGTTTTGCTCACCGTTGCGTTGGCACCCCAGAATAAAACCTGGCACATAGTAAGTGCTCAGTAAATGTTTGCCAGTGAACGAGCGAGTGAATGGAGACCATTCGATGCCATACTGGGGCATTGCTTTCATTTTTGAGATGGAAAAACAAGGAAGCTATGGCTCCTGCCCACAGGCAGCTCCTGGTTTGGTGGGGATGACTTCCATATACAAAGATGGCTGCGGTCTAATATGGGTGCTCTGGGCATACAGCGGAGAGGGTGGCGGACTAAACTTTCAGGAAGTGGAGTGACTACAGAACTCTCACCCTCATAAGCTGTGGCACAGACTTCTCCTTAAAATGCTGTGCTGGCAGTGCTGGAGCAAGTCCTGTGAGCCAGAAGGCCTCTGAGCTGTGTGACCTCGGAGCAGATACTTACCCTCTCTGGGCCTCATTTCTTTCCCTTGTCAATGAGTCTAAGTTCTACTGTTTGTGCGCAGGAGACCCTGGACAAACCTCTTCCCTTTCTGCCTCACTCACCTCATCTGTGAAATGGAACTAATGACTCCCATTTCACGTGGTTGCTGTGAGGAGCTCGGTGACGGCAGCATGACCAAACTCGGCCAACTGTACAACACGGTCTCCAACAGTAAGGGGCAGATCTATGCCAGGGGCAGTTCTCAGGAAACAGATATCTCAGATCGTCTGTGTCTTCAGAACTTTCTGCAGCTGTTCCAGCAAGAAAAACTAGTCCTCTTTGCCCAAAATCCTTCCCTGGAAGTCCTGGCACTTGGAGCTGAAGGGTCATTAAAAGACCAGATGGCCAAGAAACATTTTAGGTTATGGTTTCCAGAAGTTCTGTGATTCATTTAGAAGCCCCGGTGCCCCAGGAGTGCCCCACAGAAATGAAGATCAATAATGCCACTGGTAATCAATACATCTGGCCCTCTTCACCCCTGCAGCCCCGGCTGGCTCCTGGCACGGCCACCTGCCTGCTGCTCTGGAGACAGAGAAGCAGAAGCAAGGCTTGGACCTGTCACACGTCACCATGACAACTGCTGCACGTGCATCCCCTTGCTACTCACCAACCAGCTGTGGGGCAGGGGTGTGCCAGGGGCCCAAGGAGGGGTCAAGGGGGTTGGCAGGGGAGTGGGGGGTCTGCGCAAGTGTGGGAGGGCCTGGGTGGGGAACAGAGTGGTGGTTTCTCCTTCCTCCCTCCCTCCCTCTTTCCTCCCCTCCTCTTTTTATGGAGACATAACTTACATTGCATAAACTTCACCCTTTAAAGGTGTACAATTCAATGGTTTTTAGTAATTCACAGGTGGTGCAATTGTCTCCTGTACCTAATGTCACAGAAGGAGGCCCTGTGGCCATTCATTCGTGGCCCCTCTCCATCCCCAGCCACCCCTCCGTGGGTTTGCTATCCTGGACATTGCATCTCAGCAGAATCGTGTGATGTTTGCCCTTTGGTGCCTGGCTTCTTTCCCTCAGCGCCATGTCCTCGAGGCTCGTCTATACAGCAGCACGTGCTAGAGTCACCTTCCTCTTTCAGGCTGGATGACATTGCCTGATATGGACGCACCACATTCTGTTTGTCCGTTCCTCGCCTGACAGACATTTGCGTGGCTGCGTCTCTTGGCTACTGTGACTAGAGCTGCTACGAGCATTCAGGGGCGACTTTTAGCGAGGATTCGTGCCTTCGTTTCTCTTGGGTGTATACCCGGGACTGGAGTTGCTGGCTTCCCTTGCTTTATTCTTCTGCCACCCCACAGGATTCTCGTGTTGTCTTATAAAGGGTGGGTGGGATAAGGGAGCATTTGGACTTTCTGACTCATGAGTTCTGCAGACGAAAGTGAGCTAGATATTCAACAAACAGCCTATTTCCTGTCTGATTTGGCACACAGCTGCGTTTTCCTGCCCACCTGAAGTTAGATCCTGCCCTGTGACTTTGTTCCAGTCTCCAGGCACTCTTGGCTTCTCTCCTCCTGGGTCTGATTGAGCACAGAGGATCCAGCAAATCCACGAAAAGGCCCCCATGCCTGAACGAGGAGCAGGGCCCCTCTGCCAGCCCGCATGAATTTGTTGTCATCATCTAAGCAACAAACAAACATTAGAACCTTAAGACACGGAACTTTGGGGTCTGTTTTTGAGCCCAGGTCTCTCCTGCCTCATACGGGTTCTTTATGTAAGACGGGACCGTTCAGTTTTTAGAACCGTCTGTGGACCTTCTGGCCTGGCCTCCAGCTTCCTACTGCCTCCGCCCTCTGCTCATTCTATAGGGGGCAGGTTTTGTCCTGGCTTCCCCTTGGATGTGGTGTCATCTACTTAGGTGACCAGCTGTCCTGGTATACCTGGAATTGTGGGGTTTTGATTTTGTTTGTTTATTATTTTATTTTGGGGGGGGCCCTGGGTTTTGAAACTGGGACACTCTGAGGCAAATTGATGCTCTTACCCATCTCTGATCTGGAACGTAGGCTGAACCCCACTGTCTTTGGCACAGCAGGATGCCGTGTGTGTTTCGGGGAGCTGAGGGAGTTTCGGGGAGCTGAGGCACACCTGATGTGATTGTCCTCCCTGGACGAGAGTTGGGTTTCTGTGTGCACTCCTCTGGGGGTGGAATCAGCCCTTCCCAGGCCATGCTGGGAGAACGGGGCAGTGCCTGTTTGGAACCTCAGCTGGGCTGCTCACGGGGCATTGCTGCCCGATGCTGACCCCTGCCCTGTGCCAAGTGAGGTTTGCTCTGAGGAGGGAGGAGGCCAACTGACGCTGGGCAGATGAGTTAGGAAATCCAGGATGGGGAAGACTAGAGCAGCCAGCATGTCAGGCTGGAGGGAGAAGGAGGGAAGGCAGACATGGATGGAGGATGGGAAACAGGGTGGACGGGAAGGGAGTGAGTTCGGATCTATGTCTGTGAACACGCCCCACCTGCCTGGGTGTTGCTCTTGGCATACTGGCGGGGGGGTTGTGTTCTCATTCAGGCCATGCAAGCCGTTGGAGACTTCTGCTGTGTCCCTGGGGTCGCTTTTGTTTCTCATGCTTGTTGTCTTCCAACAATTACTTGCCTGCAAGACTCAGAGGACACCTGTGCTGGTTCTTTGAGCAAGTGGACTCCTACCTGTCATCATGTGTTTAGGGCTCCATGGGGATGCACCATGATGGCAGATAAATATTTTATTTATTTGAGAGAGAGAGACAGAGAGAATATGAGTTGGGGGAGGAGTAGATGGAGAAGCAGGCTCCCTGCTGAGCAGGGAGCCCAATGTGGGGCTCAATCTAGGGACTCTGGGATCATGACCTGAGGCCAAGGCAGACGCTTCACCAAGGGAGCCCCCCAGGCACCCTGCAGGCTTGATATCTGCATGCGAGGTGTGCAGTGCTGCATCCCAGACCTCAGCTTCCATCCCAAGCTCAGGCTGCCTTCTCATTAATCCCTGCCTCTGGTCATGGGGAGAGCCTGCAGAAGGGGTGGACCCCTACCATTCAGCAACACCTTCAGAAAACAAACTCAGGTTTCTCTGTTCGCGAGCCGTTGGCACCGTCTTGAGGAATGAAAGATAGCTTCTCATTTGGCTCTACTGTAAGCTAGAAAATGAGCAAATTAAAGCACTCATTAAGGTCCTCTAGTGATAGAAACAGGTTCTCCCCCGGCCATTCACCATTACAAGTGAATACGTCTATCAATAGAGTCTGGTATTAGACTTGAGTTCCTTTCTCTAAGTGCAAAAGGTTCCCCCCGCCCCGGATCATGAAAAATAAATGCCCATTTCTCTCCAGTCCAGTCAGCATTAGGCACCTACGGGGAGAGACTCAGTGTTCTCATGATGGAGGGTTTTCTGTAGCTGAATCTGTTTCCACACAACTGGCAGGAAGAGGCATTGTGTCCTGTGACACGAGCCGGGGTTGTGCTGGGAGGCAGGTCTCTTTCTCAGTGGGACAGGCCCCTGGGGACGGGGAGCTGCCCCTGTGCAGACCCATTTCTGTCTGGCCCCAAATCCCAGCTGTGGAATTCTCAACTGCTGATCCCAGTCTGCCTCCCAGCTGTGGGGTGCTGGGTGGCTGGAAGGGATGCTTTGGAGAAGCAGACCAGAGGGGAAGCATAAAGCTGGGATTCGTTTGGGAAGAGGATAGAGATAAGAGGAACAGCCCAGGCTGAGGGGCCATTCCCAGGGACAGACACAGGGAGAAAGGTTCTGCTCTGAGCATTCACTGTTTGGGAGCTCCGGCTGATGACAGGGTGCAGGAAACAGTGGAGAACAGTGCAGTGGGTAAGGCAGGGTCCCCCAGCACCAGCTGACAGTGGGGGCGGGGAACGCTAGCCAGGAAACGAGGGCAGAAGCTTGCTTGAATGGACTTCTCAACAGGATATGCGTATCAAAGCTGAGAACCAAGGCTCCATGAGCTTCCAGGGGTTCACCTTGGCTCCCCAGACACCATGTTTGTGACTGTGTGATTTGTTCCAGACAATATCCAGTTATCCTCCCTACCCTGATAAGGCAAGGCAGGACTAAGTGACTGAAGACAGTGTTGGTTTTCCTCCCAAGGTATCAAGAGCCAGAATTTCTGACCTTTGGCAGGCTCTGCAGGATCTGCCTCAGCTTTTTGCCATAATCATGTTCTCCTTTATTCTATCGTGTGGAGCCCATGGCCGCATCATGAACTTGGATCCACAAACACAATTGGAGACTGAGCTGAGAAAGGACATCAGTTGTGTGACCTTGGGTGAGTCACTCTCTGATCAGGTGTAGTTACAGAAATGGATGTGCTGATTCTAAAATGTATATGGAAAAGGAAGGGACTAGAAGACCCGAAATAATTTTGGGAAACGAAACAACAGCAATCCAAAAACAAAGTTGGAGGACTCCCACAAGCTGATTTTGAGATATACTATAAAGCCACAAGTCCTCAAGACCATATGGTATTAGAAAAAGTTATCAAGACCATATGGTATTGGAAAAAGGATAGACACATAGATCAATGGGCTAGAATAGAGTCCAGAAATAGACTGCCCATTGATGGTCAATTGTTTTCGACCAAGATGTCAATGCCGTTCGATGGAGAAAGGATGATCTTTTCAACAAATGATGCGGGAACGATCGGATATCTCAATGCAAAAAAAAAAAAAAAAAGAACAAAAAACCCCCCCAAAACCTTGAACCATGCTTTGCACCCTATACAAAAATTAACTCAAAATGGATCGTAGCTTAATATTATAAAACTTCTAGAAGACAACGTCAGAGAAAATGTTTGTGACCTTGGGTTAGGCATAGACTTCTAGAGGACACGAAAAGCTTGAGCTATGAAAGGAGAAAAATGAAAAATTGGACTCCATTAAAATTAAAAACGTACAGTCTTCAAAAGACACTGTATAAGGAAATGAAAATGCAAGATGGTCTTGGAGGAAATATTTGCAAAACACATATCTGTTAAAAGACTGGGATTTTGATATTAGATATTAACTTTCTGAACAAAGGACTGGAATAAAGAACTTTCATAATTCAATAATAAGGAAGCAAATAACCCAATTTAAAAAATGGGCAAAATACTTGAGCAGACACTTCATCAAAGAGGATATATGGATAGAAAGTAAGCTAGGGAGAGGTCCATCTTATACTACTCCATACCTATTAGAGGGGCTACCCAGCCCCGGTCCCTGCCAGCTGGCAGTACCCACATGGGCAGCAGTGTGGAGCTGGACTTTTCAAGCGCTGCTGTTGGGAATGCAAAAGTGCAGCAATCACTCTGGAAAATAGCTTGGCAGTTTTTTTTTTTTTAATAAAAGTTAAATACATTTATTTTACAACCCAGCGATCCCACCTGGAGGCTTTTACCCAAGGGAAATGGAAGTATTCATCCACACAAAAACCTGTATGCAAGTGTTTGGAGTGACTTTATTCTCATCCCCAAATGGGAACCACCTAATTTTCTATCTACTGGAATGGAAGAAAGAAGGAAAGAAAGAAAGAAAGAAAGAAAGAAAGAAAGAAAGAAAGAAAGAAAGAAAGAAAGAAAGAAAGGAAGAAAGAAAGAAAGAAAAAAGAAATCCATACCGTAGAATCTTGTTCATCAATAATAGGAAGAAAATACTAATACACGTAACTATAAGGATGAATCCAAGTGTATGATGCTCCATGTGATTTTAGCCAAAAGGCCAAGAAGTGGTCCAAGTGTATGATGCTAGATGAAAGAAGCCAGACTCCAAAGGCTTCCTACTGGATGACTCCATCCCTGTGGCATCCTAGAGAAGGGGAATGCTTAGAGATGGTTTCGAGGGGCTGGGTGTGGGGGATGGGAATGGACTACAAAGCCAGCATGAGGGCACTCCTGGGGATTGAGGCAACGTTCTGTATCTCGACTGTGGTGGTGGTTCCATGATGGAGCATTTGCCAAAATTTATAGAACTATACAGATATGTATAAAAGAAGTCTGACTTTTACTGTGTCTAATAAACCTGACTCAGAAAAATTAATACTTTTCTTGAAATTGCAGTTTTTGTAGGCCAAAACACAGTCCATTTCCAGTGGTCTATTGTATACTGTGATGTGTCCCACTAGACTGGTGGTCCCACTAGTGGTGAGGTTCACGTGAGCTCATGTAGATGAGAGTGCTTGGTAGCCCGTAGTCTAAGGAAGACTCTGGAACCATCCAGCCACCAGGAAGAAAGGGAGTTCCTTGTTCACCAGAGTCAGAAGGAAATGCTGCTCAGGGCTCTGACCACCCCCAGAAGTGGGTCTGGTCATGCAAACACATCTTCTAGCCCTTTCTCCTAAACCAGGTCCCTCTGCCGGAGGAGACCAGCCCTCTCTGGAGCCGAGGCATGACTGAATCCTGGATAACACCATTCCCTCTGGACTCCAAGCCTCACATCTTGGTGCCCTTATGTCTGCGGGCCGCCTTGGCTGCCAGCGCATCACCCAGACGTTTTTTCTGAGCTGACAAGTAAAAAACCAATAATTCTCTGTCAGGCTGAGGCTCCTCTCATAGCAAATCATCGAACGGTCATTTCAAAAGGGTAAAGAATAGAAAGCATCCTTAAAGCTCCCCTGACAGGAGAGATTTAAGCACATGGAAGGGTATTATTGGACCGTACCATTACTGGATGAACATTCAGTGACAGGCATTACATGGCTGGTGATAAAATCGCTAATATCTTCACGCTTTACCTCCTAGTGGATCTGATTCTTCCATTGCAGACAAAGTCCCTGCCGAGAACTGTTTTCTTTCATGAGGGAAGGCAGCTGCAGAAAGCACACTTTTGCCTTCACAAAAATAGGTCCACTTTTGAACCACTTTCTTCAACACTGATAAAGAGAGAAGTCCTTTTATGTCCCTTGAAGTCCTTCTGCTTCGAGCTCAAGTCAGCTAGATTCTCTGACCCCATTGAAACCAGACTGGTTGCTGATGTCTCAAACGGAAACCTGATATAAGGCAAAGATCAGGCATGGCTCTCAAAGCTTCCCCCCCCCTCCTTTTTTTAAGGATTTTATTTATTTATTTGACACAGAGAGAGATCATAAGGAGGCAGAGAGGCAGGCAGAGACAGAGGGAAGCAGGCTCCCTGCTGAGCAGAGAGCCCGATGCGGGGCTCGATCCCAGGACCCTGAGATCATGACCTGAGCTGAAGGCAGAGGCTTAACCTACTGAGCCACCCAGGTGCCCCAACTCTCCCCATCTTTAAGGAGTCCTTCTTTCTAGACACTCATGAGAGGGTCTGGAGGGATGTGGTCTCAGGAAATAGGAAAGACATCTGTGTTTGAGGAGGGCATTTGTTTAATCATATTTTAGTGAAAAAATGAGGAAAAGAAGGCCTTTGCTCATTGCTTTTCCTTTCTATAGCTTCCATTAATTTTCTGTGAGGGATCCAGGATGTGAACTGATAGATTACGGTTCTTACTCCACCAAACTAAAAATTTCCCGAGGGTCTTATTTATCTCCGTACTTTCAGAATGTATCGCAGTACGTGGAATGTGATAGGGAGAGGGGAGGAAATAAGTATTTATCGGGCACCTACTGTCGACTAGGTCCCGTGGGAGATACTTTATACACATGGGCATGTAAATATATGTGTATCAGTTCACTGTTGCAATGGTGATGCCGCATAACAAACCATTCCAAAATTCAGTCACTTAAAAAGCCTTAATTATTTTGTCTTGTTCATGTTATGTGGAGTTTGACTGACCCAAGCTGAGCAGAGCTGGATTTGGTTGGGTGGTTCTTCTGATCATAGGTCTGCAGGTCTGCCAGGGTGGCTCTGTTTGGGGCTCTAGTCATTGGGGTGGCTCTAATTCATGGGTCTCCCCCTTCTGGGATCAGCTGTGGGACCAAGGTATGCTCTTTTCTTGCCTATGGAAGAGGCACAAGAGAACAAGTGGAAAAACACAAGGCCTCTCACGGCTCACGCTGGGAACTGATACACAGTCATGTCCACCTCGTTTAATGCATCAAGGCAAATGACATGGCCAAACCCCAAATCAAGGGGTGGGAAAGAAGCGGTGCGCAGGGAGGGGACAGTGAAAAAGCCAGAGGGCAGAGTCTGAGGGAGGGATAACAACCCATAATGCAACCTCCACAATACGTTTAATCCTGACAGCAAACCCATGTGCTAGATCTGCTGTTGCTCCCGTTTTCCTGATGAGGGGACAGAGGTGGAGGGAGACCAGACCTGGGTGCCAAAGCTTGTTTTCTTTCTGGCATATCATGTTCTCTCTGCCTGGTGTTTCCTGGCACTCAATGAACACATGGGTTAATGAATTAAAAAAACACAAGTCTGGCTGAAAGTCCATACAGCCAAGGATCTCTTTTACTGAAATAAATTCCAGTTTGTCTGTGGTTTTCCTCATGCAGTTATCCTGGTTCTGCATCATTCCCACATCTTGGTGTCATTCAGACTTTAACCAGCTGGGATGTATTAGATGTGGGGTCACACTTTGCTCTGTCTGGAGCCATCAGACAAGAAAGCACACAGACAGGAGTAAATGTCATATACATACTCTTTTTTGCCCCAACAACTCTGTTTGCTGGAGGATCCTGGTATGGCAATTTCAGGTCTGCCCTAGATGGATTTCTTAATCAAATTTGATTATGTCCAACATTTCCTTCTAGCTTACCTTGCCAAATTCCCCCATCATTTCACTGACCCAGGGCTGTCCTATAGCCATGGAAATACTACTCCGTGTCTGTCAACGCCAACTCATTTTGTGTACAGGCGATGAAGTGTGAAGGAAGAAGGTCAAAACATCTCCTGGTGGCCTCTGGTTGCATTCTCACTGAAGAGCTTATCAAGATCTGAGGAGGAGATTTTGAAGAGAAGCAGAGCCAGCTGGCCAGAGTCGTGTTGGTGATTCAGGAGGTGACATTCTCCTCTCTGAGTCACTGGGAGTTCCTTGAGACCCCGTGGGAGTCTGTGCTGGCCAAATGCAGACAGTGTGCTTTCCTGTCAGTGAAGTTGTTTCTCTGCCTTCATGGGGGTCACCAGAAGGCTCTCCTCAGCGTAGGTGCCACAGGATAGAGCCAGTGGAGGCTCACGGTCTACATGGCAGCTCTTAACACTCCAATCATAACACAAACCTGTGGGATAGAAGCTTCTGGAAGGTGGGGGATGGAGGTACCTCACAGAGGGCTGTTTGTCTGGTAACTCCTAGCGTGTCCCACGACAGCCGTGGCCAAATTTTTGAACAAGCTTCTGACATGCTGACTAGACCCCAAGCAAATCATCGTGTCCTCTCTTCTGTCCCTGTGTGAATTCCTGTGAACTTAGTGGCCCGTAGGGTTTCTGAGGCCATTAAATGGATGCCGTGTGTCTTATGAGGAGGTAGTGGTGGCACCATCATTTCACAGACGAGCAAGATGCTTGTTTTGGGTGAGAGATGAAATGTGGTCTTGAAAAAAATTCCTGAGCATCTTTGAAAACATTGTTTGGTGCGGGGCCTGGGTGGCTCCGTTGGTGAAGCAGCTGCCTTCAGCTCAGGTCATGATGTCAGGGTCCTGGGATCGAGCCCCGAATCTGGCTCTCGGCTCAGCGGGGAATCTCCTTCTCCCTCTGCCCCTCCCCCACCACTTGTGCTCTCTCTCTCAAATAAGTAAAAATAAAACCTTTAAAAAAATGTTGTTGGATGAACATCAGGCTTCTTTATATCCCTCCGAAGCTAGGGGTGACATTGGCCTTCTAGTGATCTCTTTCAATGTGGTATAGTTCCTATAGTTTTATCTGCAAGTGCTCACATCTTTGTTGGAGTTCGTGGGTGACACCCTTCTGGGGGAAAATGAATGTGGTTCTATTTCATTTCTAGAGATGGTTTGCTGGAATGAAGGAAGGAAATTAGGAAGGCAGGAGGGAAGGCTGAAAGGAAACAGGACTTCATAAGCACGGATCAGATGTCGGACCCCTGTATGTCTATTATCCCATTTTATTCTTTCAATAAACCTTTGGGGTGGGGTGCTTTGATCCCCATTTTGCCAATGTGGAAACAGCTGTAAACTGAGCTAGGCAGTCATCTGGTGAGTAAAAGGAATGAGGATTCAAATCCTGTCTCTCTGAATCCAGAGCTGGTCCCTGCTTAGTCCTCCCTATGGAACCTCTTTGCTACTCACCAGCCTCCCCAGAAAACATTCCTCTCCATTTCATCACAGAAACAACCACGGCATGGCCACCTTACCTTTGAGCCAAATGGCTGTGACTTTCTCTCCGCCTCATCTATGCTTTTCAATATTCCACTCCTCCTTTGCACGTTTCCCCCGGAGTTAGCTTTGGCCTTTAAATACAGGAAAATCATGATTTCTCACTGTAGGTGGCCGGGGATGTTCTTAACGAGCATCTTCCCAATCCCTGAGATGGTTCCCTAGGCTGCTCCCAGCCCTCTATTAGCAAAATTAAAATGATACTCTATAGCTCATGGGCCGTCATGGGGCCATACGTGGCAATTTAACTCATAAGGCAGAGCACCTGACCTTCCGGAGCTTTCTATCTGAGGCAGCACGGATCCTGAAGCACGGGCCACCCAACAAAAGACTGCACAAAAACACTTGATCCATGAAACTTTCTGCCATGTTCAGGAGAAGGGAACCGAATGGAGCTTATTCTGGAAATAAGATCCTGATGCTGGCATACACACAGCCCTTTATCTCAGGGGAGGATAACATGAAAAACAAAAACATTTCTTAGCACATATTTAATTCCCTTTGCAAACTGGCCTTTGATCTGGGTTATTATTATTTTTTAAGATTTTTATTTATTTGAAACCGAGTGAGAGAACGGGAGAGAGGGCACACAAGTGGGGAGGAGGGTCAGAGGGAGAGGGAGAAGAAGACGCCCCACTGAGCAGGGAGCCCGATGTGGGGCTTGATCCCAGGACCCTGAGATCGTCACTTGGGGTGAAGGCAGACGCTGGACTGATGGAGCCACCCAGGCACCCCTGATCTGGATTACTTTTCTGCTTGCCCAATGTCCAGCATCTACCCCTACTTGTTCTCTTATTCCAGCTTTTTCCATAATAATTGCGTCCGGCGGTGTGAGCCCCAAGCCAACTTTCAATGAGTGACATGGTGGCCTTGGGTATGTCTTACCCTTCTCCCATGGGTCAGCTTTATGGTTTGCACTGCGTGTCCTCCTGTCTTGCACGGACTCTACCTCTGTCCCTCTGTCCATCCATCTTCCTTCCACTATTCCCTTTCTGATCTTAGCAGGAAAATGAGCTGGGGGTGCGTGGGTGGGGGGGAGATTGGTGTTGTTCTTATACAGGTGGGAGCCATCAAAGACATGAGGGCACCAGGTTGCCTCTATCAGTGGGGAACCGGAGCACCTGGGGTGGTCGGGTCGGGTGGCGGACAGCGAGGGACCAAATGGCAGACATCATTCACAGCATTGTTGTGACAATCGAGGCAAGGAGAGTGAGGGTCCTCTGCTGGGGTGGGGGCGGAAGGCAGAGCAGAGTTACAGAGCTCCTCTTTTTCCGGGATCCCTAAGTCTCCCGATATGGGAGGGGACACCAGCCTTTACAGTAAGGACAGCTAGATTTCAGGTTTGTATAAAGCCGCCAGCTGCCTTGGAAAGGTCCTACAGATGAGAGCTGTGTAATTCCGGGCTGTGCTGTGGAGAATGGTTACCCTTGGATGACGCAGAAGTCCCGGGAAGGAGGTTTCAGTCTCAGAGGCAGGAAGGAGAGAAAATAACCTGAATGATTATACATGAAAGAAGAGATCTCAGGGTTAGATTAAGAAAATGGGACAAGGAGGCAGGAGCAAGACTCTTCAAAGGATGGCATGGACAGGAGGGGTGGGCCGCGTGCTTCAGTGGAGCAGAACTCCATCCCATTTCTCTGTTTGAGTTGACCCTGGAGTTACCATGAGGAAAGAAGATATTTTGCTTAGAAAAATATCCTGCTTGGTATAGAAGATGAGATGCTCCCCTCCCCTCCCCCTCTTCCTCCCCCCCATTCCCACTCTTCCCTCCCCTTCCCTCACCTCCCCTCCCTTCCCTTCTTCTCCCTTCCCCTTCCCCTCTCCTCCCCTCCCCTCCTTTCCCTTCCCTTCCTTTCCTTTCCCTTCCCTTTCCATCTCTTCCCTTCCCATCTCTTCCCCTCCCCTCACCTCCCCTCCCCTTCACTCTCCTCCCCTCCTCTCTCCTTCCCTTCCCTTCCCCATGAAAGCCCACTGTGCTGGATCTCTCACCCACACTGCTGTTATGGGGTAGCAGGACTGCAAGCAAGGGTGAGTGAGGTTATCCAACTGCTGACCTGATTCATCTACAGGAACCTGAACCTGGAAGAAATCCTGAGATTTCTAGGAACGCCTAGGAACACCCAGAAATCTTAGGAGAGGATCCTGGGAATTCCACAGGTCAGGAAATAAAGTTCTAGCTGTCAGGCCTGCTCCTTAAGGGCAGAGAGACCCCAGCTGCAGGGTGGATTCTATATCTTGGCTCTTCTGTTTTCATCCGGGGTCGAGCTTTCTTGATAGGGTATGCTAATCTGAGATGAGCATTACTAAACGCACTGACCCCTGAGCAACTCAGATTGGAAGCTTGGGAATGCCGGGGCCAGGATTCTGGAACGGGTCGTTTTGTGGATAACTGTGCTGGGAGGCTGGAATGGCGACGGATCCTGCTGGCTAGAGTCGACCTTCTGGGTCCTCCTTCCAAGCTGTAATCAGAACGCCTTTTCTGACATCCCTCCAGATTACCTCCTTCCGAAAGGCACAAGCTGTGTCTTCAGCCAGTGCTGCTCAAACTCCACTGTGCTTTGGAATCCCCTGGATTCCTCCTTAAAGCCGTTTGCCAGGACCCATCCCCAGAAGGTCTGGGAAGGGGCCTGCCAGTGCGCACGTCTAACAGATTCTCAGGGGACGCTGCTGCTGGTGTGGGACCCACACTTGGAGAACGGTTACCCTAATCCAGCATTTCTTAAACTTTCGTGTGCACGGAGTCATCTGGGGATCTTGTTAAAATGCAGCTTCTGATTCAGGGGGCCTGGGGGGAGGCCCGAGAACCAGCATGCTGGAGGACGCTGAACTTTCCTGTGAGGACTGCTCTATGGCTGGGGTTGCCCTACACCATCCTGCCTTTAGCCTTCGAAGGGCTGAAGGTTCCGTGTTTCTGACCTGCTGGGAATAAGCACCACCGTCCCAGCCTGCTACTCTCGACTGCTTTGCAAGGGTCCGGGTGTCTCCTCTTCCTTGAATTTCTGCAGTCCCCGGCTCCATGTGCCTCACCCCATGTCCCCGCTAGGAGCCGAGCTGCCTAGTCAGCTGTGGGAACACCTGTTCATCCCAACCCCAGCCCTGTGGGGACAGTTAAGCCTTGTCAGGCTCCGGCTCTCGCTGGCAGCTGGAGATGAGGGCCTGCTCTGTCCTCACCGGGCTGGCAGTGGCCTTCTCAAGGGCCAGCTGTTCCTTCGCCCTTGAGACCAGCTCCCCTCGGCTGTCCCCTGGCCTCCCCGCTGTCCCTGGCTGCTCTCGAACGACTCCATACTCCCAACGCGGACCTGCCGTCACCTGCTCAGGCAGCGGCTCTGGGCAAAAGGGCGGAAGGATCTGGGAGGCGGTTCAAGACGAGGGGCCATTGGGAAGATGGACACGCTGGGGAGAAGGAAGGAGGGATGGGAGTTAATATTTGCAGGATTGCAATTAAAAAAGAAAAAAGCACATCGACTTAATCTGCGGCATGACGGACTTAGGGAGGGCTTCTTGTGGGGTGGGAGAGTGGGAAGAGAAATGGTCTGGGATTCAGGAGACCTGGAGATCTAGTCCTTATTCTGACGCTGGTCAAGAACCATCACCCTGCCCCGGACCTCAGTGTCCTCCTTTCTAGAAAGAGAGCGTTGGGTTCAACTCCCTTGGTGGTACCACAAGTCTCAAAGAATCACTAATTATTAGATTGATTATAAGGGAGGCCGAGGGAAGCCCTAGGCTTTGGAACGGGAAAGACCTGACTTTAATTCCTCGCTTCTCCTCCTCCTCGACAGCTGGGAGGCATTGGACACATCTCAGTCACGCTGAGCTCTTCCTTCACCAGGGAGGATTACTTGGTACAACAAATTAAAACAACCTAAAATAGTGGCAGGTTCATAGTGAGCAGGCGCTCAGGAAACCGATGCTAATATTATGACAATCACTAAAACCAGGACCTTTTCACTGAAGTCTGTTTATTTGGGCTAGACACAAATGCTCAAAACCGTATTATTATTATTATTATTAATTATTACTTTCATTATTATTTAACTAGAAATCACTTCAATTCTGTGCCTCCCACACCAGCCCCTGAGGCAGTCTGTGTCTGCTCCTCTCCGCCTCCCAGAAAACATGTTCCACACCCTGGAACAACAGGGCAACAATCAGAACAGCATGTTGCCACACTTAGTTTCGGAGAATTAATTAATACTAAATTGCAACAAGACAGACTGCAACATAACCTGTGCCAGCAGCCCCCGTGGGCGCTCTAAACCCAAGGAAATGTTTGAGAGCAGGGTACACGGCACGGGACAAAACGATTTTCTGTTCTCTTTCTTTGAAAATGGCTGTTTTGGGATGTTGCTCTGATGCGTGCCCACTCTGTGGTCCTTGACGGAAAGAAGGATGTTCTAGAGGCTTACCCGTTGCACCCCCTCGAAGACTGTAGTACATCCCGAATGTGACTGGTAATGTCTCTTGATAGCCTGGGGGTTGGTTCTCGATGTTCTTCTTTGCAGCCTCTAGGAGGCGGGGTGTTTGGTTCTCAGCAACAGCGACAGCAACAGAGCCCAGCTCATTTGCACCTGAGCTTACAGGTGCAAGTTGGAAGGCTGAGAGTCCGAGCTACAGGAATCCATGTGCTTCTGCCTGGATCAATCTGTTCAGAGGAGCCCACACGCTTTGGATTTCTTATCTCTTAAGGAAACAGGCCTGGCGCTTCCAGTGTTCAGATCTCAGCCTCAGCCCCCAGATATGACATCATCTCCGTCCCCTTCCCACCTCTCCCACCCAGGGACTCTGAGGTCAGCCCCTGGCAAGAGGCGTAGCAGCGCATCTGAGTCCAGCCCCTACATGATCCCCATCCCCGCAGTTACTTTTAGCAGTTATCACTGATAGAAGGACATCCTTGCGACTCCTATGTTTAATATTCAGCCCCGTGAACGATGTTGCCGTCCGTGTCAGTCTTTGGCGATTGGGTAGTTAATTTCCCGTTACACCTGGTGGTACTGTACAGTCATTCCTCACTCAGTATGCTTGTTTTTTTATGAATACATGCTTATTAGCACAGTCTAAAATAATCCCTTCTAGGCTGTATGATAAGCCGGGGGTCTGCATTAGCCCAACGACTGCCTCTACTTGCGAATCACTTCCGTGGTGGGCTAGATGTTTCCGAATCCAACTAGGGAGGGACGGCACTGCTGTCTCCTGTGCTTTCCTTCCCAATTATACGCTGAAATGGGCATGATAACAGCTACATGGTGAGTTCGCTGCATTCAATCATATAATATATACATAGAGCCTGACACGTAGGAAGTATAAATGGCAAGAAGTATAACTAATTTTTCTTCCATGTCTTTCCCTACCCCCATATGCTAACCAGCGACTAAGCCTTTGTTGGTTCATATCAAAAGTTTAAAGGCAGGAGGAGGGTGGAAGAAGGCAAAGGGTAGCTGTGGGGCATCCCTTAGCTCTCTCCATGGCAAAGAACTGAGTTATAGTAAGCATCTCCCCCGTCTACTCCCCCCACAATGTGGCTGTCTGCATAGTCTTAATTCTGATTCAGGAGTGATGTGAAATTATTATTTTTTATGATGATGCATTATTTCGTGTGAAAATAATAAAGTAGATGTTATTTATAACAAAGCTCTAATAATCTCTTTCTTTCCATGTATCACTGCTCAAGACACAAAATCCCAGAAGAGAGTGGGAGAAAGAGAGAGAGAGAGAGGGAGAGAGACAGTTTAATGTGTCTGGCTTTGATGATGTGCCCAACCCTTCAGCTAGGGGAGAGAATGTCGCTCTAGTTTACAGCTCTACCCGGCAAATTAGGGCAAGTTGACTTCATAAAAGGAAACTGGGTCACAGTTGCAGGAAGTACAGGGTAGAGGGAGGGGGGGTGGAGAAAAGCCCCGATCTCCACTCCAAGGTTCTGAGCAATTACACCCATAAAAAATGTAAAGCCCAATAAACAAACTACTTTATAGTGGCAGCTATTCAATTTGAACAAAAAGGGAAAGAAATGGTATAATTTAATCATTTTGTCTCACACACACACACACACACAGAGATATATAACTGGTTGTATTTTACAAGGACGCGGTTCCTCATTGTTACCCGTTATTGACTGACATCCAACCATCAATGTACTTCGAGGCTCTCACCCTCCCGCCCCTTCCCTCCTGCTCACCATCTGAGTCACCCAAGTCTGTCTGTCTCCTGCTGTATTAGGAAAGTGGTCCTGTGCTCCAAGAAGGAATCCAGGGATAAGTCTGAGTGGCCCTCGTCCTCAGGGAGTCCCAAATCGAGGAAGAGAGACCGACAGGTGAGTGGGTCAATTCCAGATGGCCCATTGCCTGGAGGCCACCAGACTCTGGATTTGCAGGTGCAGCCTGAGCCTGAACACCAGGGGCTCTGCCTCCAGGGTTTGTGCCTGGGGCACTGACCGAGCTCAGCTCTGCAGGATTCCTAGGGTGTTTCTCAGGCCCTATACTCATGTCCTCCCTTAGGAATCCTGTGCATCACTTGTCGGAACCCAGTGTCAATGGGTTGGGACCCATTCAGCGCCCTGAGGCTGCTGTGAGTGGTGGTAAAGTGCTGCTCGGCCCCCTGGGCACCTGTTTGCTGGTCAGCTCCTTCCCGACACAGAGCTGGGTTTGCCAAGAGCAAGACAGTGCATTCCTCAGCCCCATTCCCTCTCTCCTCCTCCAAGTCCCTTTTGCAAGAAGACTCCAGATGGGCAGCTTCCTGCCCCAGCTTCCCCAGAAAGCTCAGGGCTGGTCATTGGGCACCGCTGGTGCTCATCAGTTGATCCAAGACCCACACAGGAAGCGCCAAATGGCAGCTTGATCACTGTTCAGTGTCAGAAGGCAAACATGAGCCGTGCCTACCTCTTTCCATCTGTGCTTTTTGGACAGGGGCCAGTCAAGGGAATATGGAAGGGATTTTATTCAATTTCATTTTTGTTCATTTTTGAGTCTCCCAGGTAGTGGAATTGACTCCTCTGGTCTTGGATTAGGTGCAGGAAGTCTGAAAAAATTAAAGAAGTATCTTCTAGAACTATGCTTTGATCTTGTCACCCTCCAGGTCAATAACCCTTGCTCTTTCCCTTTGCTCTCGGGGACAATCCAAACCCTTTCTCCGGCATTGCAGACACTATGTGGGAAGAGGGCCATCCAGCCAGTCACACCTCCTGCTGTCCCATCCCCTCTCACCATCTGTTTTCGTCACACCGGGTCACCTCCGTTCCCCCAGACACTCCTCTGCTTTGCCCATGTTGGGTCCTCGCTCAGAATGCCTCATTCCCCTGTTTTCACCTATTCAAATCCCCCTCAGTTCCAACATCACTTCTGTCAGGAAGCCTTCCCGGTTTCTCCAGGTGGGAGGGAACCAGTCTGTCCCCTCTCAGAGCACTCGTGTGTGATTCTTTTTTTCTTTTTCCATTCTAACGTGCATTCTGGATAATTTGCACATTTCCTCATCACATCCCATTTTTTTTTTTTTAATTTTAGTTCCCAGTCACTCAAGACAAAAAAAAAATCTGGGGGGCACTGAGAACTCCCCTCTGCATTACTGCTTGCATCCCAACCATCAGCTAGAATTGCTGCTGATTTTCCCCGCTTGCATCCCAACCATCAGCTAGAATTGCTGCTGATTTTCCTTCTTCCCTCCAGTAGTTATCAGCTCAGTGGTTGGGCCCTGTCCTTGGTTTTAGAGGTCATTGCAACATTGCAACAGCCTTCGCCTTGGGTTCCTTGCTGGGGTCTGCTGGGCAAAACTCCCTCCTCCTCATGGGGCTGGCAGATTTGTCTCTCTTCCCATTAGTCCGGTAACTTCTCAGTAACAATCGCATCATGATTACGAGGCCTGGTGCAAACTGAGGCTTACTAAACATGAGTGAATGAGGGATGAACAAGTGATATCATGGGAGGGCACCAAATCACCTTTGTTGGGAGGTTGTTATATAATCACGGATCCTTGACTTACATAAAATTCTGTCTTCCCTCTCCAAACCCACTTGACTCATCTTACGATGACAGTGAGGCTTTTTATTTCTAAGGTCCAATCAACTCAACTTCCCTGTCAGTTCTCTTATATTTGTCTCATAATTAAGCAAACACCTTAAATTGTGGTGAAGGGAGGGGGCACTTTGCAAGAGATAACTCTTCCCTCATTAAAAAATGTTTTTCTGTTTATTTCAGCTTGCTCCCCAGGCCAGCCAAACATTCATTTTCTTTTGAAACACACACGGGCTTCTGCCAACTGGGCAGAAACCAGAAAGCTTTCTAATCTGGTGCATGACTCTCTCCTCCTTCATCACCTGCTTGCATCTCCCAGACTCCATGATTCAGAATCAAGTTAAAGATTGTCTGGAAAATCTGCTTTGACATAAAAATCAATAAAAGAAAAGGAAGGAGGAATGATTTTAAGCTACAAATGATATAATTCAGGGGTGAACACACATGGCTTCCTCCCTTAAAGACGATGGAAGGTGGGGGTCTGAAGTGTTAATTCAATGAAATTACAATGATGATTGTGCCAGGAAATTTCTGCCTGGGTAACGGTTGGGAAAATGTGCTCAGACAACAGCCATAACGTCTCCCTCTCCCCAACTCTTCCTGGATTCAGATATTCTCTCTCTTGTCCCCAGGTCAGTTCAATGAGCATAACATGGTCAGTGCCTCATCAAAGGACCTTGTAAAGCCTTGGTAAATTTATACCAGGTTTCTCTTGTTTACCAGAGTAAAGTAGATATAACATTCATAATGGCAGGGACTTCTCAAATTCCCTCTGCTTGTGTAGTTCTAATTTCCTTATGGAAAATCTCTACTTGAAGGCCATCAAATTCCAAGTCACTAAGTCATAATTGTCCTGGAAAACAGAACCTCTTACACAGGGCCCCATTTCATTCTGTGGCGCTTCTCAGTGAAGCAGGGCCTGGTCCGGGGGTAAGCAGCGCTGTGGTGAGCAGAATGGTCTGCTGGTTAAGGTAAAGCCTTGCGGAAGTAGTTGAAGGGTGTTTGGACAAAAGGAGCTGAGCTGTGTGAGGGGGTGACCACAGCTATGCAGAACAGAATAACATGCCAGACCAGGGCCAGATGATAAGTTGTTACTGGGAAACGCGTGAGTGTGATACGTGAGGATAAGCCTCAAGAAGGTGAATGTCAAGACGTGTATTCTTTTGTAAGCACTAGTGTTTACCCGCTGTCACCTTTGGTCGCCCTAGCTCCTCTGTTCCTGTGCCTTTCACCATTTTAGGAATGACTATGTCATGGTGGATATTGGGAAATCAATATGATCCCATCCAATCCTTGTCCCAGGTGGACTGATTGGAGAAAGCCAGTGATTTTGGCCAGGAATGTGGATCGTGGAGCCAGAATGTGGGGGATTGGGAGTAAGGACAGTGTCAGGGATCTATTTTCCAAGAGGGGGTCAGAAATTGACTGAGGTCAGGGTGGTGTCCAGGTTTGGAAAGTGCCTGAGCATCTGGCCCCTAGTGGTCAGGAGGTCAGAGTGTGGCCAGGGAGTTAGGGATTCCCACAGGAACTTGCCTACCCAGAGACATGGTATCTTAGCAGGGGTCTCCCGAGCATGTCATTAAAACAATAGCAAAAGACCCAATGCCGGTAATTTTCTTAAGAAGTTGAAGTAGATTCAAGATGATGTTTTTTTTTTTTTTCCTTTCAAGGTGATTTCTTCACAAGAGCTTATTGACTTGGCCTTTTGGTGTAAGGGAAAAAAGATCAGGGGTACAGATAGACCACCAGGATCCACAGGGACTATCCCCCCATACGCCGCTTTCCATAAGGGAAAACCTTCTGCTAATACCTGCAAAATAAAACATGTGCAGCATTTAACTTCCACGCATTTTTTTTTACAGGTTTTCATCAACATTTGAGGAGCATATTATACATGTAAATAACAAGTGTCAGGTGCATTGCTGAATGGAAAAGATTGAGAATTGCCAATTTAGTGTCAGAAGCTGCAGCCGTGGATGTTGAACGGGAAGGGCTGGGGAGCAGGTGATTCTTTCTGCTTTTGGGTTTCACGATCTTGGAGCTCAGCCCTGGCGGACGTCTGGGTCATAGACCAGTCAGGAAGGTTATCTGCTGCACCGTGGTCTTCTCTTCCAGAACATAAATCTCCCCTGCTTTAACTTTTTCCTTCATTACGGTCTAAAATGGTTTCTGCTGCTTCTGACTGCTCAGCGTCCTGGTTGAGGTGAAGTCTGGAGCCTGGACACCCCTTCTCTGGTGACGTCTTTCCCTGCAGCAACTCTACCTGCCACCCCACCAATCTTCCTCTACTGTTCCTGGCATCCCCGTGCCTCCTGTGCTGGAAAACTTGAGCAGAGCACAGGAAGGGAGAGCATGCACCAGGCACATACCTGGTTTCTCACCCCCTTTGCTCCCTCTCCATGGGTCCCTGAGGCTTACAATTCTGATGTCTCTGTTCCCTCCTCAGTAACAGGAAGTGACGCCATTATCAGAATGTCAGGAACTCTGATTCCTCTGACTCAATGCTCCCCCGCTATGCCCCACCCACAATTCTAATACAAGACTGATTGCTATTTATGACACATTTATAGGTTCATGGGAGAAATTTTGGAAATGCAGATGAGCACAGGGGAAAAAAATGGAAAGCCACTACCAGTAGGAAGGAAACTCGCTTTTGAAAGGGGATGGGATAGCATCTGTTTGCCCATTTCTCCCTGCTTCTACCTTTACCACTTGGGTTAGCCTGGTCTCTGTCCCCTTTGGCATGCCTCTCTCCGTGCTCCGTGGAAGCTGTTGACACATCGGGAAGCTGAGTAATAATAATGCTGGGGTTGGAAAAACTAGCATTGGAATCAGACCAGCTGGTGCATAATTTCAGGGTGGCCTACCCGATCCTTGACGACGAGCTTTCTTTCTTTATTTTTTAAAGATTTTATTTATTTATTTGAGAGAAAGAAAGCACGCAGAGAGAGGAGAAACAGACTCCCCACTGAGCAGGGATCCTGATGTGGGGCTCGATCCCAGGACCCCAGGATCATGACCTGAGCCAAAGGCAGAGGCTTAACTGATTGAGCCACTCAGGTGCCCCAATGATGATGTTTCTGAGTGTCTTTTACTCATTTGTAGAAGGAAGAGGAGAAGAGCTTCCTTGAAGCCTGGTGGGGAAGTCATTGTATGCCCTGTCACCCAGTAATAACCAACTACATGTCTGCTCTGCATGAGGTCCAGCTCAAGCCTTCTCTTCCTGCGGGTGGGGGGGATGGGGTAACTGGGGGCCAGGCATTATGGAGGACACGTGATGTGATGAGCACTGGGTGTTATATGCAACTGATGAATTACTGAACTCCACATCTGAAACTAATAATGTACTACATGTTGGCTAATTGTATTAAAAAAAAAAAAGCCTTCTCTTCTTTACGTAGCTTTTTCTAATCTGGTCCACAGTGACCTCCAATGACCTCACAGAATTATTACATGATTTGTATTTGGCTTTTTACTTAATCCTGCCTCCTTTCTCCTGGCCAGCCCAACGGGTACAAACTCACTCGGCTGTGGACCCTGCTTCTGTTTCTTCTCTTTTCTCCTGGGCAACCACACAAAATGCTTACCAACAACATTTTTGGAACAACACAATGTTAACACTGATTAGGTGTTATGGAATCTGTCCTAGAGCTTGTCAAAACTTGGTGAAATTGTCCTTCGCAGGCCATACCCCTGTGCCGGCCATGATGCAGACACTTTGGGGATACCCCGGAGTGTCTGAGGTTTGGGATTTGGTGACCGCTCAGATCAGCTGCCCACACCAGCTCAGTCACCCAGGGCTCTTTCCCCCCCAGCCAGGTGGTGTGTGCATCCTTCTGACTCACTGTGAGTTTGGGCATGGCCATGCAGGGGCTCGGGAGTGGAGATGCTGCCCTCAGAGAGGCCTGGAGGGGGAGTGCCCTTGAGTGAAGTCTGTGTGTCTGTGTGCTGTCCATCCCTCCCCATGGCCGTGGGAGGGAATGGCAGTGGGTTCTTTCCTTCATTGTCCCCTAGCGTTGTGATCATAGTGGTACCAGGGGCTGGGGGCATCTTTTCCCATGAGCTTTTGTCTTTGAACAATCACCTTAAAAACACATGCAAGGAGAGAAAGGTCCATTCATTATCCTTGCCATGATAAAAATTCGAACTACCATTTTTACATAGAGTGTCTCTTTTGGGACTGATGCAGGAAGATAGCACACTCTTACCCTCCTGGGGTGTGGGGGCAACAGGGAAGAGGTCACAGCAGGTGCAACCACAGAACTCCTTTGTCACAAACTCTGCCACCCATCGCTCTCATCCCAAAGTGAGGCTGGCGCGGTGAGTGCTCGGGTATCTGGGTATAGGAGTTAACCCCAAGCTTGTCCGAGCAGAAGGCTGCCTCTCTCTCTGCTCTTGTTCTCTGACAGCTGGGTTCTGTCCCAGCAACAACCCCCCTTCCCCAGGAGGCCAGGGTGTGCAGTAGGGTTGCTGGCCTCTTGTTCCTGCTCATCAGATGGGCTCTGTCTGCAGGGTCCGCTCATCGCCCCCCGTTGCCGTATGGAACCTGGAGTTCTCCAGATGCCCGCCATGCAGCTGTCATCAAAGTATTTTCAACCCTGTTCAGTGTGTACCCAAAATCCAGGGAGAGAAGCTACACAGAAACATTTGGAGGAACCAGAATGCAAATGGAATTATTAACATTTGTGGTGGGGGTGGTGATATCTTGGCTCAGGATCTGAACTGAACAGAACCCCGGGACACGAATGGATTATTTGGTCTCTTAGAGACCCCTCCTGTTTTGCAATGTTCTAAGTCAAATGCGAATGAGAATGGGAAGGGGTAGGCCAAGTGGGTAGAAATTTGCTCCTGGTTATTAGAAGGAAATTCAGAGTCATAAGAGTGAAAGGAGCGTTCTCAGATCACCGTGGCCTGGCTCCCCCAGGCGCGCTGAGGAAGGTGGTTGGTGAAGCTGAAAGGCTGTATAGTGCCAAGGAGTGTAGGAGCAGAGGGTGGCCTGTGGGTGGGCAGACCAGAGTGGACTCGAGACTCACTAACAGAGGTAGGCTCTAATGCCCTGATGCTAATTCTAGATCCGTACTCTGGCAGGTCTGAGGCCACCTGCCTACATTATGTACTGTTAGGGCTTGGCTTGGAAAGATGAATTTTCCAGGGACATGATTAGCGGTGGTTCCTGGCCCCTGTGTTAGCTCAGAGCTGCAGGACAGGTGCCAGTCATCCTCATACAACGTTCTATTCATACTCAACAACCCTACAGTTCTCCTAGGGGTCACTTCCAAGGTTTAATGGTCCCATTAGATAAGACAGTCATTTCTTTCTCCCCTTGCTTTTTATCTGGATCACTGGGTTTCCTTATCCAGGGAGAATGGTCATGGTGTGAATGTTTGTGCCAGTTGCTGGAATGCACTACTATTGTATTCTTGGTGAGGGATGTGATGGGTGGATTTTGTTCCTTTGATCTTTTCCAGGAGCTATGTTAGCGTTCCAGAGCAAAGGAAATCCTGGAGACGTGCTCTCAAGGGGAACTTATGAAAAGACATCCCCGAGGATGCTGTCCTGTCCTGCTGAGCGAGGCGGTCTCCTCATTGAGTTACAGAGCTGCGGTGAGCAACTGTCACTGGTCAATGAGCTGAAGAATAGAACTGGAAAATATTGTTTAACCACCTTTGGGGTTAATAGGGGCTAAGGTCATCTCTGCATCACTCCAGGAAGTAGGGGCTAAGGTCATCTCTGCATCACTCCAGGTGCCTTGAGGACATTCTGTCACTGTATCCACACCTCACTGTGTTTTAGAGGTTCAAGAGTGAATGGGCTCTAGCACCCAATTGAACATGAAAGCCCAGGTGAGGATTTCTGTGAAGACGTGCTTTTGCCCTAAGAAGAGTAGCAAGTCTTGAAACCAGGTCACAGATGCCTTAAGGTTCAGTTTCTGCCTCTCAAGTTATTAAACATTATTTTCCACCACATGTCTTGTACATTATTTTTTGCATAATCCCTATAATATAGGGACAGGTGTAATTTTGTATATTCTCTATAAAATGTGTGAAGATACAATTAGCCTTACTTCCTATATGGGGGGATGGAGACTCAGAGCAGAAAACTTTTTCTTTCAAGTCACACATTTCATCGCTGGTGGAGTCTGGGGCACGAGTTCCTATCTCCTGATTCTCAGGTACACGCTGTTTTTGTTAGACTCAAAGTATTAAAGAACCCAGACTCTTTGGAAGTAATGAGGGATTCCAGAAATAACCTTAGCAGTGCTTAACGATTTGAAAGACCAAAGGATCTGAGGCCAAAGAAGATTGAGATAGGTGACCTATTTCATTGTATAAATTTCCATTAACTTGGTTAATAGTAATTGATGTCACATTGGTCCATTTCTATATATTGATTAAAAACACTTGAGATTTGATACAGGGTCAAAATGACACGTTGAATTGTCTTTCACATTGTGCTAATCCCCAAAGGAGAATCCCATTGTGACCATGTTTTTGTAGAATTGATTAGATGAAGAGAAATGTATTCAAGTGTCAAAGGCTACATTAGGAATGGTTGCTAATGAGCTAGACCTCTCAGAGCTGCCTGGCTGGGTACACAGTAGGTGCTCAATGAGTGTTGATGGTTGGCTGGATTGATCAAGTTTTCAGTTAGCCTTCCATCCCAGGGAGCATAGTGCTTTCATGTGTCAGCTAAAATAACATTCCAAACATATACATAAAGCCTATAAACTTTAAGACTCATTTGGAAAATTTCCAAACCTACAACAGGTAAAGAGAATAGTATAATAAACTCCAAGGTATTGTTTTCCAGATTCAATGCTTATCGATATTAAGCTACTTTTGTTTACTGATTCCCCTTACACACACAGACACACACACACAAGCAAGTTGGGCAGGGGAGACAGAGAGAGAGAGGGGGAGAGAGAATTTCTTTTTGACTGGGGTATTCTAAAGGAAATTCCAAACACTGTATCATTCACCTGCGAATACACCTGTATATATCTCTAATACACAGTGATTTAAAAAAATATATAACCATAATATCACCATCACAACAAATAAAGTCACAATCATTCCTTCATATCATAGAATATCTTTTTTATGTTTAGTGTTCCATGATTGTCTCCAAATTCTGTTCTTTTTGTTATGTTCTTAAAATTAGGTTTCATACGACGTCCACACTGCATTGAGTCGATCCGGCTTTTTTTTGGTATCTCCTTCCATCTATGATACCCGTCCACGATAGTAGATAGATAGATAGAAAAGATAGATAGGTCAAGAGACTTAACCAGATTCAGGTACTTTTTTTCTTTTTGAGAAATACTTCATAGATAAAATTGTGCACTTTCTTGAACCTGCAACATTTGGTAAGAATTCTGTTTCTTGTGTATGTATTTATTCCAGGTCCTGGTCCTTGGACAAAACTGATCATGTGAACAATGTTTGGGGGAAAGGACATGGAGCTCTGTGGTCCTTCAAAACACATCAGCAGTCGGGTTCCTGCAAATCACAGCCACCCAGGACACTACCACTGGGTAATGATAGAGGCTTCTGGAGGCCGGGCATCGCTGTCACAAACTCCCTCAGGGAGGATTTGAGGGCAGAGCAAGCCCCCAATTCAGGACCCATTTTCTCTTGTTTTACACACAACTCTAAGAAGCTTCATTTTATTATGAGGACTCGCAGGGAATAGGAAATAAAATTGGGAGGAGTGGGTGGTCTGGAAACAAGGTAAGAAATGGATGACAATGGGCATGAAGGAGGGCATGTGATATGATGAGCACTGGGAGTTATATACAACTGAGGAATCATTGAATACTCCATCTGAAACTAATGATGTACTCTAGGTTGGCTAATTGAATTTAAATGAAAAAAAAAAAGAGAGAGAGAGAGAGAGATGGATGACAGCCATGTGATCCGGAAGAGCACAGAAGAAACATGAAAAGCAAAAACAAGAACAAGAGAAGGGACAGAGTCCAGGATACACTGATAGAGAGTCCAAGAAACTTTCTCCTCCTCTGAGAGATACATCATGTCTGCTTGTTTACCTGTACTCTTATTACATCAACCTTAGGGCAGAGGTACTGTTATAGTCTTTGTTTTGTTTAAAGATTTATTTATTTACTTTAGACAGAGAGAGAAAGAGTGAGCCCATGAGTGGAGGAGGGGCAGAGGGAGAGAGAGAGAGAACCCTCAAGCCGACTCCCCCCTGGGTTAGGACTCCCTACACGGGGCTTGATCCCAGGACCCTGAGATCATGACCTGAGCCACAACCGAGTCAGACACCTAATGGACTGAACCGCCCAGGCACCCTTGTACTATCATGTTCTGTATGTTACAGATAAAAAACAACATTAAGAAATGTTCCTAACATCACCCAGTTGGGAAGGAAATCCCCAGGAAAACTGTCCCCATTGCTCCACCATCTAGTACTGGCTGTGTCTAGGTGTGCATGTGACACTGTGCATTTTGGAAATTTACTGGCTTCCGCACAGAACGGGAAAAATAAAAAGTTTGTAATTGCCTTAAACAGCTTCAAGTTCCTAGAAAATTTATATACAGTGAAGTACAGGTATAAATGTTTGGAACTCCAAGAAATTTTACAAACCAGAAACACAGAGATGTTACAGCAGGAGTTAAATTAATGGATTGATTTATCTTGAAGCATTATATGGTAACTTCGCGATGATGTTGATGTTGCCTATTCTCTCCATTGGCCTGGATTTTTTTTCTGTGGTTTTCTAGAATTTTCAGTGAGGTGTTGGACTACCAGAGCCAGCAAGGTCTACTCAAGAATCCAATTTTCTGTCCTTTCTCCTCCATAATTCAAGATTGGACCCGCTAGGGCTGGGCTTCCCCATCACATCCTATTGAAGACAGTAACTAATAAAGAAATGATGTGTGCATTTGTCTCTTCCTGCAAAAAAAGAACCTGATGGGATCCCTTAGAGTGGATAAATTCTTCATGATGAATGTCTTACCCAATTCTTTCTGAGGGTTAGGGATTTGGGGAAGGTAAATGCTTCATCATCGGAAATGACACTTTGGAAGTCACCCGAGCATCACGTTACCTGTCTGAGAGTCTGTCTTCTGGAGCCCATCTGAGGGACAGAAAATAGAGAATCCAAGTTAGAAGTCACTGTCAGGCACATCCAGTATAATCTGGGGCAATTTATGGGGGAGAAATAACCCTGTGTTCAATTCATCAAGTCCTCAGGCCTTTGATAAATAACTTTTTTTTTTTTTTAAGAGAGAATGGGAAAGGGAGAGTGAGCAGGTCGGCAGAGACAGAGAGAGAGAGAGATCTTAAGCAGGCTCCATGCTCCGCACACAGCCAGATGCAGGGCTCGATCTCATGACCCTGAGATCACGACCTGAGCTGAAACCAAGGGCAGATGCTTAACTGACTAAGCCACCCAGGCACCCCGGTAAATAATGTTTGGTCCTCATAGTACTCACTCTGAATGAATGAGTGATTTTATAAATATGGTAACAGTTCAGATAAAGAAAAACTTTTGCTGCTCAAAGAACGTACCTTCAGCTCTCCAGAAAATGTAGCCGTCTAGCAATGATTCATATCCTGATCATTCCCACTAACCAAAGTTTTATTCTATTGTGCTTTTGGAAGAAAGCACCTTTTGTTCCGCTGACAGAGAGTAGTCTAGATCACATGAACTAGTCTCACCTGGCATGACATTTCTTCTGTGCCTTCAACAATTTCACAGTATATTGATTCTTCATTTCAGCCTCAGACACAAGAGTTAATTAGCTAATCTGGGTTTTGATTCACACATATTAAACACCATCTTTTTTGAGCACCCAGAAAAACCCCCCATATGTGAAAAAAAAAATGGCATTATGTCCAAAAGAATGGTGTGAGATTGTCTTACTTTGGAAGAAAAGGAGGTAATTAGTTTGATATATATTTTTTCATTGGTGAATGTTAATGCCATTTTCACTGCTGAGGGAAAGGTGAATGGCTGTGCCCAGTCACTGTTCCTGGTTTTTGTGGCTCTGACATTATATGAAAGGAGTTTGGGGAAATGAAATGGAAGAGAAAGGCCTCAGTTGAATATGTGGATAAGTAGTGTTCTTAATACTTCAACAAAATCTAAAAGACTTTGCAATTCATATAGCTTTTCTGAAAGGCTGCCAAGAGGGATATTTTCAATAGATTGGTGGAATGAGGAATTAAATGTAGATTATTCTGGAAAAGATTGGAATTTAATATAACATTTGAACAGGTTAAATTTATATCAATAAAATACCAGGCAGAGAATGGGACCTTTTAATTTCCAGCACACAGAAGACCTATAATGTTTCTAGAAAGGATGAACATAGCCAAGGCTGCTGCTTACGGCTTCTGTGTTCATTTTCAAAAGCAGCCTGGGAAATTTCTGCCATTCTTTGGGATTCAAGGCACTGGCAATGCTGTGGTCAGATGTGATGGATTACACAGCCAATTTGCTTGAAGTTTGTGGTTCATTAATCCAGCTCTTTGAAATTCAAAGAACTGAAGTGATGTCATTTGGAATGTACATCACAGAAAATTAATGGGGTTCCTTGGTCAGAAGTGAGAATGCAGACAATGTGACAAGGGTGGGGGTGGGGGAAGGGATTGGTGTTACCAATGGCTGAGGAGTGGGAAGCCTGGTTTCCAAAGGGGAAGCCTGGTTTCCAAAGGGAAAGCCTGCCTAGCCATTCAGAGCCCCTCCCAGCCCTACCACGTAGGCTCTGAGGGGGGACCCCTCTTTGTGGGGCAGCCTTGCCGGGAATAAGAATACGCAAAGTGTTGCTTATTCAGATGGTTCCCCAGAATTCAGGAGCAGTAGAAGCAGTTAAAAGTCTTAGTCCATCTAATTCAAATCAGCAGATTTGACTCAATCATTCCCCCCACCCCCACCCCCAATCTCTAATCCCCCAGGGCCACCGTTCCCCCTGGGTCTTAATGGCAGGGCTGGAGTGGGCTGGACTGAGACTGGTGGGAGCCCTGCCTATTAGGGTGGCGTGCTGACACTGAATGCTTCCCCGATGGACCAGGCTTCGAGGCCTGAGGCCTAGTGGCAGAAGGGAGACTGACTCACTGCCAAAGAGGTGGGCTGGGAAAGTGCGCTAAGAGGAGGTCTCTGGAAAGATCCAGTGAAATAAGTGAATGGGAAAGGAATGGCCATTTAAGGAGCTTGCACTCTGCCAAGTTGGATGCTAGGAGCTGTCACAGTTCATTGAATCATTATAGCAGCTGTCTGTGCTATCAATAGAAATACAGTCCTGGTGCAAAGTGGTTGCTTGACAATTTTTTTTTTAAATAAAAGCAAACAAAGGCAAGAACAAAAACAAAACAAAACAAAAACAAAAACCAGAAAAAACACTCCAAAACCAAAGAATAACAAAAAAACCCCTTCCAAACAAACCCTAAAAACCACAACCCCTAAAACAAAAATGAAAAACCCCAAACCTAAACCCGAACCCCCCCAAAGCCCCAAAACTGTTCAGCTGGATAATCATATTGTCATTCCTTTTCAAAGGAGGATACAGACTCAGAGACTTACTTGGATAGCAAGAGAGTTCTGTTCTTTGTATTTTGCAAGCTGCAAAAATGCTCTTCAGATGTTAGCTTTCATTACTGTATAATGGAATAAGCCCATTTCCTTAAAGCCTTTGCTTCTGGAAGTGCCTGGAACATTGTAGCAACTCAGTACCTATTTTTGATTGAATGACTCATTGACCATTGGGCAAGAGGGGCTGAAGGCTACTTAATGGATGGGACTGCTATTTCATAGGAAGGGAGATGAAGATTTACACACGTAGACACCATCCACTGTGTGGGGTGAGTTTCCAACAGCATGTAAGAAAGTTGAAGTTAGTTGTTTATTGAAAGAGGCAACATGAAATTTTTCAGAATTATTTTCCCCTTGGAAATCTTAACTTTGGCCTAGACCCCTTGAAAACTCCATTAGGACTAAAATGTACTAGTATTTTTATTGGGTAACAATATAATCTGGAAGAATGAAAAATTTTCTGTTTGACAGTGCAGATGGTGGTTCTATTTCATATTAATAGTCAAATCTAATGTGGATAGTAGTTTCTGTTGCCTACATGTTTATTAACGTTTGAGTGCAATTTGAACTTGATAACATGTTTTATTGCTTCCTCGAACAGTAACGACTCTTTCACTTTAAATACATTTATGATATTACACATATATTTCAAGACATAATAAAAGTGAATTTATAAAAAAAATTCCAAACAGCTTTATGCATTCTTATTTCTAACCCTCACTTCCACTTAGAGTCTGAGAGTCTTGGAGGTAGGCACTAAATGTTAGTCAATGAATTTCAGCTTATAGAATCCAGGGAGAGTGAGCTTTGAAAGAGAATCCCAGGACTCTGGGATGTTCATTCTCTCCTGGTGCCATCTTTCTCCAGGTGGAGAAAGTGCAAGATTTTCTCAGTCCATGTTGGGCTCCCATTTACTGACTGGAGCTGAGATAAGGTAGAATTTCCTTTTAGGTAAAAAGTCTCTGTACGTTTTTCACAGGCTAAAACCAACCAACCAACCAACCAACCAACCAACCAACCTTTATCATGGAAAATTTTGATCAATTTTGATCAATACAAAATGGAGAGAGGATAGATTTACGGACCTCCCTCTCCACCCCAGATCCGACAATTATCATTTTGTTCATCTCATTTTACCTCTTTCTCCCATTTATTTATTTTGCATTATTTTAAGACAAATAACATATCATTTCACCTATAAAAAGGTTCAGAGTAAATCTCCATTAGGGACTTTTTAAAAACCGCCTTGCAATTATCACACCCAAAACAATTAACAGTGGTTCCCTTAATACCATCTACTACGATGCTCATATTAAAATTTCCTTGATTGTTTTAAAGGTGTCCTTTGTGGTTGGTTTGTTTGAATCGGGATCCAATTCCTGAATGGTTTTCCTAAAGCATAACTATCTCCCTGGAGCTCCTTCAGGTGTCTTTAGAAGTAAGGTATTAAAGCAAATTTGGCCTCTAAAGCAGTAGGTCAGGGTTAGTCAGGGCTGAGGGGAGCAAAAGGTAGCAAAGGAGGGCTAACCTGGCCTCTTAGGCTGGTTTGGGTGGGAGAGGGCACCCACATGGACGGGCTACAATTCCAAAGGGGCAGAGAAGTCTCATTCTTAATTCTAGAAGTGGCCCATGCCAGGTCATTTTATCGTGTGTCCCCAAAAGACAGCAGTGGAATTCTTTGGAGCCCGGTGGGAAATATCAGTCCTTCCAGGAGATTTGGTTTAAGGAGGCGGCAAAACATCAGGTCTTGTGGGTTGGGAAGGGTGGTCCCAGCACCCCAGTCCATTAGAATTTGTAGGGAGTAGGACAGAAGGCAGAGAATGAAGCAGAAGGAACTAGAACGGAGACAGTGGATTTATTACCCATGTTAGAGAGAAGAAAGAGTGAGTATGACTGGTTCTATAGCTCTTCTAGGGTGCTAGGTATCAAGTATGTTTGGAAAACAAGATTATTTGGCTCATATGGTAGGAGACCAACAGTGGGATCTGGCCATCAGATCCCAGTTCTGGAAACATAACTTCCTTTCAAATCCCACTGGGTGGGAGAAGTAGGAAAGAGGTAATCCGTGCATACCCCCGAGATTGGCCTGGGACCATGTGCAAGCTTTCAGGGGATGGCATTTTGGTTGACCAGTGTAGGTAGAGGAGAGCACTCAGGTAGTATCAACATAAGGTGTTTTTCGGTACAGAAATAGGTATCTCAAATGATATATTCCTAATCTGAAAGACTTAGATCTCGTCTGCTCAGATTCATCGACATTCTTTGTCCCTATTTCTGATGGTATAAATAATATCATTGAGTACGGAAAGAATGAAAACCACATTTGGATAGTATTTCATAGATCTCAACACATTTGAACATTCTTCCATTATTTCTTTCATCTTCACCAAAGCTTTGTCCATTCAAAATTGGCTGATGTTTACTGAGCTCCTACTATATGCCATAATCTGGGCCGGGTGTTTTTTTTTTTAATATTTTATTTTTAATTCATCTCTACACCCAGAGTGGGGCTCAAACCCACCACCTTGAGATCAAGAGTCTTATGCTCTACTGACTGAGCCAGCTGGGTGCCCGTATGCTGGTTGCTTTTATATCTTGTGTGGTCCTCTCCATCTATTCCTTCCTTAAGAGATTTTTTTCTCTAGAATCCCTTACTTGTTGCATTGAGCAGCGTTCACTTAAAGAATCAGAATAAATATATAATTTATTTTCTACTGGGAACTGGCTTCTGCAGTTACGGGCATAGGCTAAACAGCCTCCACCTGCCATTAGTCTCATGCTGGAGCTTGAAGCCCCCCAGCAGGTGGTCAGAAAGGAAAGATCACAAGCTGCCTGGACTCCATGAGCGTAAGCTGGAATGCCATAAAGACAGCCTGAACCTTAAGTCTGTCCTTGTTGCCACTAACCTTGGGGATGAGGATATCATCCAGGAGCCAGAGTGCTTTTGCACATAGAGCCTAATACACCATCCCCACCCCCCACCCCCGGACCCAGCAGTCAGAGAAATGGAAGAAAAATTCAGGGAGAGAAGAGAGCAGTTGTAAGACCAGCCACTGCTTCAGGTCCAAGGGGCTAGTCAGTAGATCAGTAACAAGGTAAGTGCCACAAAAGAGCTATAAAATACAAGGGCTACAAAATCCCACCTCTGGAGTGAAACAGACAGTGAAGGGAATTCTGGGAAATGTAGTTCAGCCTAGCACAGAGCTGTCCCACCTGTTCTCCATAAAGCAGGGCGGGGAGTGGGGTTTGAACTGCAGTAGGGAGGGTTGGTCCGCAGAGAGAAGCTAAGCAGACCTCAGTGACTGCACTAAACCTTCCACTACTGCAATAGGAGCTCCATTGTTGTAGGGCTCGCTTTCCCGATACATTCTGCTGAATTTGGAATGGAATGAGGTAGCATGTCCTCGACGTGAATAATTAGCGGGGAAACATGGAGTACTGGCCTACTTACGCTGATGGGTCATTTATTCATTCAGCTGTGTGGTGGTGTGACTTTGTTGTTCTGCTTCTCAGGGGACCATCCAGCATTACATGGGGGAACAGCTGAATCCTTTGGCATCCCAGTCGAAGCAGCTAATTGTCACATACCCCTTCTCCCAGCAGGCCTGGACCTGGCAGACTGCATGCCTCACGCAGGCTGGGCACCTTGCCTGTCGAGGCCCGTGGCAAATATTTTCCTTGGCCAACGTGGTCTCGGGTAAAACACAGAGGGACCCGCTTAACTATTCCCTATTTAGAATCCAACCGCAACAGTTTGGACTTTAGGCGATGTGATCTAGGGAAACTATTACTACGCACCCTGCAAGGGGAGCGGGAGGAGGTCTGGCTTGGCTGGTCCAAAAGTATGTGGGATTAACAGTTACTGACAGTCTCTCATCTGTGCGGGTGGCGATAGGCGACATGGAGCCACCTTTGAAATTAAGAACAGAGACCAAACGTCCTGGTGGGCGACCAATCCCGAGGACAAGTGCAAGGACATTGGAATCAGCAGAACCCATTACCTGGTCTGGGAAGCAAATCCGTTGAGCCGCACCTTTGGGCCAATGGCAGCTCTGAGCACCTGGGATTACAGACCCTGCCCCATGCCTGTGTGTGGGGCTCTGACAGTGCCTCCCTGGGAATTTCTTGCCAATAATAAGCTCTATTCTTTGATCTTTGCTTAATGGAAAAGAAAACTTTGTGTGTTCACTGGAGAGGCCACAATCCCAGGCTAAGAAGCGGAGATCAGGCAGGCAGACCCCAAAGACAGTGCCGAACCTGCCTTGAGCTGCTAATGAGCCTACTCCCCTCTGCCGGCAGACCTTCTACTCCAGCCAAGGGCAGGTGACGATTTTCTAGGCCTTTCCCATAAATCAATCTGGATAATTCTATTTCATGTCTCTCTGTCACAGAGGAAGGCAGGGGTGACTTTAAGAAGTTCAGATTTGTGGTTTAGTCCCTGACAAATAGGCTGAATCTTGGTGCCCAGGACGCAGAAGCTCCAGGCCACCTGTGTGGCTCTGGGGAGGACAGAGGTTTTATCTTGAAAAAAAAAAAAAAGAAAAATGGATTTCCTTTCCTGAGAGGACTTAGTAAGTTATTCTATGCATTATCTCTGAACTAATAAGCTATGGCTCTGGGCCCCTAGAATTGCACTGAGAACCAGTGGGGACATCTGAGACAATGAGTTCTTTTTGGATCATTTTGGAAGTTGAGCTCTTCCATTTCACTGCAATCAGCTTCTGTGAAGTCAAAGACAGATGACTCAGCTTGAGGATTTCCTGATTATTGATTGATTGATTGATTGTGTCTTTAATAGTTTAATACTGTTTTCTAGTTGGGTTTTTATTTTATTTATTTACTTTTCTTTTATTGACATATGATGTACTATTTGTTTCAGGGGTACAGGTCTGTGAATCATCAGTCTTACACAACTCTCAGCACTCACCATAGCACATACCCTCCCCAGTGTCCATCACCCAACCACTCCATCCCTCCCACCCCTTCCCCTCCAGCAACTTTCAGTTTGTTTCCTGAGATTGAATGTTTTGTCTCCCTCCCCCATCCCTTCTTGTTTCATTTTCCCCTCCCTTCCCCCCACGACCCCCTGCCCTGCCTCTCAAATTCATCATATCAGAGAGATCATATGATAGCTCTTTCTCTGATGGGCTTACTTAGCTTAGCAAAATATACTGTAGTTCCAACCACGTTGTTGAAAATGGCAAGTTTTTTTTGATGGCTGCATAGTATTCATATATATATATATGAATTCATATATATATTCATATATATATGAATATACATACATACATATACATACATACATATATATACATACATACATACATACGACATCTTCTTTATCTATTCATCTGTTGATGGACATCTAGGTTCTTTCTACAGTTTGGCTACTGTGGACACTGCTGCTATAAACATTTGGGTGCACATGTCCCTTTGGTTAACTACATTTGTACCTTTAGGGTAAATACCCAGTAGTGCAATTGCTGGGTTATAGAGTAGCTCTATTTTCAAATTTTTGAGGACGCTCCATACTCTTTTCCAGAGTGGCTGTACTAGCTTGCATTCCCATCAACAATGTAGGAGGGTTCCCCTTTCTCCGTATCCTCACCAACACCTGTCATTTCCTGACTGGTTAATTTTAGCCATTCTGACTGGTGTGAGGTGGTATCTCACTGTGGTTTTGATTTGTAATACCTTGATGCCAAGTGATGTTGAGCACTTTTCCATGTGTCTGTTGCACATCTGGATGTCTTCTTTGGAGAAATGTCTGTTCATGTCTTCTGCCCATTTCTTGATTGGATTATTTGTTCTTTGGGTGTGGAGTTTGATAAGTTCTTCATAGATTTTGGATACTAGTCCTTTATCTGATATGTCATTGGTGAATATCTTCTCCCATTCTCTCTGTTGTCTTTTGGTTTGGTTGACGGTTTCCTTTGCGGTGCAAAAGCTTTTGATTTTGATGAAGTCCCAATAGCTCATTTTTGCCCTTGCTTCCCTTGCCTTTGGCGATGTTTCTAGGAAGAAGTTGCTGCGGCTGAGGTCAAAGAGGCTGCTGTCTGTGTTCTCCTCAAGGGTTTGGATGGATTCCTGTCTCACATTGAGGTCTTTCATCCATTTTGAGTCTATTTGTGTGTGTGGTGTAAGGAAATGGTCCAGTTTCATTCTTCTGCATGTGGCTGTCCAATTTTCCCAACACCATTTGTTGAAGAGGCTGTCTTTTTTCCTTTTGACATTCTTTCCTGTTTTGTCAAAGATTAGTTGACCATAGAGTTGAGGGTCAATTTCTGGGCTCTCTATTCTGTTCCATTGATCTATGTGTCTGTTTTTGTGCCAGTACCATACTGTCTTGATGATAACAACTTTGTAATAGAGCTTGAAGTCTGGAATTGAGTTGCCACCAACTTTGGTTTTCTTTTTCAACATTCCTCTGGCTATTTGGGATCTTTTCTAATACCATATAAATTTTAGAATTATTTTTTCCATTTCTTTGAAAAAATTGATGATATTTTGATAGGGGTTACATTGAATGTGTAGATTGCTCTAGGTAGCATAGACATTTTCACAGTATTTGCTCTTCCAATCCACGAGCGTGGAACATTTTTCCATTTCTTTGTGTCCTCCTCAATTTCTTTCATGAGTACTTTATAGTTTTCTGAGTACAGATTCTTTGCCTCTTTAGTTAAATTTATTCCTAGGTATTTTATGGTTTTGGGTGCATTTGTAAGTGGGATTGATTCCTTAACTTCTCTTTTCTCTGTCTTGCTGTTGGTGTATAGAAATGCAACTGATTTCTGTGCATTGATTTTATATCCTGACACTTTATTGAATTCTATGAGTTCTAGCAGTTTTGGAGTGGAGTCTTTTGGGTTTTCCACATAAAGTATCATATCATCTGCAAGGAGTGAGAGTTTGACTTCTTTGCAGGTTCAGATGTCTTTTATTTTTTTTTTTTTAATTGTCTGATTGCTGAGGCTAGTACTTTTAGTACTATGTTGAATAGCAGTGGTGACAGTGGACATCCTTGCTGTGTTCCTGACCTTAGGGGAAAAGCTCTCAGTTTTTCTCCATTGAGAATGATATTCACTGTGGGTTTTTCATAGATGGCTTTGATGTTATTGAGGTATGTACCCTCTATGCCTATACTGTGAAGAGGTTTTTTTTTGAAATTTAAAAAATTTTTTATAAACATATAATGTATTATTAGCCCCAGGGATACAGGACTGTGAATCACTAGGTTTATACACTTACTGTGAAGAGTTTTGATCAAGAAAGGATGCTGTACTTTGTCAAATTCTTTTTCAGCATCTATTGAGAATATCATATAGTTCTTGTTCTTTCTTTTATTAATGTATTGTATCACACTGATTGGTTTGCAGATGTTGAACCAACCTTGCAACCCAGGAATAAATCTCACTTGGTTGTGGTGGATAATCTTCTTAATGTACTGTTGGATCCTATTGGCTAGTATTTTGGTGAGAATTTTCACATCTATGTTCATCAGGGATATTGATCTGTAATTCTCCTTTTTGATGGGGTCTTTGTCTGGTTTGGGGATCAAGGTAATGCTGGCCTCATCAGATGAGTTTGGAAGTTTTCCTTCCATTTCTATTTTTTGTAACAGTTTCAGGAGAATAGCTATTCATTCTTCTTTAAATGTTTGGTAGAATTTCCCTGGGAAACCATCTGGCCCTGGGCTCTTGTTTGTTGGGAGATTTTTGATGACTGCTTCAATCTCCTTACTGGGTATGGGTCTGTTCAAGGTTTCTTTCTTCCTGATTCAGTTTTGGTAGATTATAGATCTCTAGGAATGTATCCATTTCTTTCAGACTGTGAAATTTGCTAGTGTATAGTGGCTCATAATATGTTCTTATAATTGTATTTCTTTGGTGTTGGTTGTGATCTCTACTCTTTCATTCATGATTTTATTAATTTGGGTCTTTTCTCTTTTCTTTTTGATAAGTCTGGCCAGGAGTTTGTCAATCTTTTTAATCTTTCAAAGAAGCGCTCCTAGTTTCATTGATCTGTTCTAGTGTTCTTTTGGCTTCTCTTTCATTGATTTCTGCTCTGATCTTTATTATTTCTTTTTTCTTGCTGGGTTTAGGCTTTATTTGCTGTACTCTCTCGAGCTCCTTTAGGTGCAGGGTTGGGTTGTGTATTTGAGACCTTTCTTATTTCTTGAGAAAAGCTTGTATTGCTATATACTTTCCTCTCAGGACTGCCTTTGCTGTATCCCAAATATTTTGAACAGTTGTGTTTTCATTTTCATTTGTTCTTTAATTTTCTTTAATTTCCTGGTTGACCCATTCATTCTTTAGTAGGATGTTCTTTAGCCTCCATGTATTTGAGTTCTTTCCAACTTTCCTCTTGTGGTTGAGTTCTAGTCTTAAAGCATTGTGGTCTGAAAATATGCAGGGAATGATCGCAATCTTTGGTACCAGTTGAGACCTGATTTGTGACCCAGGATATGATATTTTCTGGGAATGCTCCATGTGCACTAGAGAAGAATGTGTATTCTGTTGCTTTGGAATGGAATATTCTGACTGTATCTGTGATGTCCATCTGGTCCAGGATGACATTTAAAGCCTTTATTTTCTTGTTGTTCTTTTGCTTAGATGACCTGTCCATTTCAGTGAGGTGGGTGTTAAAGTCCCCTACTGTTATTGTATTATTCTTGATGTGTTTCTTTGATTTTGTTATTAATTGATTTATATAATTGGCTGATCCCATGTTAGGGGCATAGGTATTTAAAATTTCTAGATCTTCTTGTTGGACGGACCCTTTAAGTATGATATAGTGTCCTTCCTCATCTCTTATTGTAGTCTTTGGCTTAAAATCTAATTTGTCTGGTATAAGGATTGCCACCCTACGTTCCTTTTGATGTCCATTAGCAGGGTAAATTGTTTTCCACCCCCTCACTTTAAATCTGGAAGTGTCTTTGGGTCTAAAATGCGTTGCTTGCAGACATCATATTGATTGGAGATATATATATATATATATATATATATATATATATATATATATATAGTTATATAATATATAATATTCATATATATATACACACACACATATATATATGTATATATGTAAATAGAACAGAGCCACACACTTGATTTTGGGTGTTTTTTGGTCTGTTAGAAGAAAATGCCTCCCAAAATTTAAAAAAAAGAAAAACTTACATATACACAAAAATAAGGGTAAACACAATGATGTGATAGAATAGGACTGTAAAGATGAAAATTTAAAAAGATTTTAAAAAAGGAATTGATAAGATAAGAAGTTGGTTAAAAAGAGAAAAAAAAAGGAGAGAATGTGTTCAGGCTGGAGACTAGAATAAAGGCATATGCTAGATTTAGAGTATATTTTGATCTGTTAGAAGAAACTGTATCCCAAATTTTTAAAGAAAATTTAAAGAGACAAAGAAACTTATATGTATATAAGGTTGAAATACAGTGAAGGTATATAATATGACTAGAACAATGAAAATTATAAAAAATTTTTAAAAAGCTATTGATAAGATAAAATAGTTAAAGAGGTTAAAATAGGAAAGGGGAAAATTTTAAAAAGAATAGAATAAGAAAAAAAAATAAAAAAAATTTAACTTTGAGAGGCTAAAGGATCATGGGAAAAGAGCCATGAATTCTATGTGCTGCTTTCCCCTAGCTCTGAATTTCCGCAGTTCTCATTGGTACTTGAACTTGGTCTTGGCTGGATGTTCTTTCTGATCTTCTGGAGGAGGGGTGTGTTGCAGTGATTCACAAATGTCTTTGCTGGAGGCAGAATTGCACCGCCCTTGCCTGGGGCCGGGCTAAGTCATTTGCTTGGTTTGCTCTTGGAGATTTTGTTCCCTGAGCGCTTTCCGTAGAGCTCTGGAGTGTGGGAATGAAGATGGCGGCCGCCCAGTCTCCTGCCTGGAGGAGCCGAGATCTCGGGGGCCCCACTCCTCAGTGCAGCCTCAGAGAAAAGCGCTCAATCCCTCCCATCTCCCTGGTCTCCAGCTACGCACCGAGCTCACCCGGCCTGTGACAGAGCATTTCTGTCTCTGGCACATGGCCCCGTTTGGAGTCTCCAAACCCAGCAGATTCTGCTGCAGGGTCCCAGAGAAGGAAGGTGAGTCTCCCCAGATCTGCCACTTGTGGGGTCCCTGCTCGAAGAGCAGTGGCCTGACGGTGCTGCAGATCACCGTTTAAGGTGACCCCAAGCTGAGAGCTCACTCCTGGGCTCCATCTCTGACACAGGCTCCCCCACTCCGATACCTGTGAGCTCTGCCACACTCAGACACGCCTGATCCTTCTGTGACCCCGCGGGACCTGAGACCACCCTGTCCCCGCAAGGTCTCCACCCCCATCTTAGCCACTGGAGCAATGTCCCTCAGTGGAGCAGACTTCTAAAAGTTCCGATTTTGTGCTCCGCTGCTCTATCGCTTGCCGGGAGCCGGCCCTCCCCTCCATGTTCTATTTTACCTTTGCCTCGGATTCACTTCTCCGCACATCCTGCCTTCCAGAAAGTGGTCGATTTTCTGTTCCTAGAAGTGCTGCTCTTCTCTCTTTGATCTCTTTTTGGGTTTGCAGGTGTTTGGAATGGTTTGATAACTGTCTAGCTGAATCCCTGGGATCCGACAAAATTTATGTCTCCTGCTGCTCTGCCATCTTGCTCCTATCCCTTTCCTGACCTTTCAGATGCTTTATTGCTTGTGAGCAATCCCACCTCCCCATCATTCAAAGATATCCCAACCCATCAAGATCCAATAAGATCTCTCTAAAAAAGTGTGTGTGTGTGTGTGTGTGTGTGTGTGTGCGCGCGCGCACATGTGTGGGTGTGTGGTAAATTAATCTTTCCTTTCCTTTTCCCTGCTGAGCAGGGAAGTTAGGACCTGGGGTGTGTGGCACAGTGATTTTAAGACCTATAGAAGCACGCTCAAAATGGAACATAATGGAATATTCTCTGAGAAAAGCATCCGGGTGCATTTGCTTTTTCATCCTGTCAGTCCTGGAAATTCTGATATGGAATGTGCTTTCAAAATGTGTTTTATAAGTCCATTCCAGCAGGGGGCTTTAAAGGCAGAAGAACTCTTGATTATAAATCAGGAATGCATTTCCCTCCTGCTCCTTAATATAGACGGTGTGTCCTTCATTTTATCTCTAGGGTCTAGACTTGATCTGCTCTTTCTGACATCTGTCCTGTGCATTTCTTCTGTTTCTGGATTTGCTACTCCTGTCCCCACTCTGATGATTCTGAGTCCTGTTGTTTTTCTCTGAGGCCAAGATAGAGCAGTGGCTCTTATTTTGGGGGAACCAATTCCTTCCTTCCTTCTTCCCTTCTTCCTTTCCTTCCCCTCCATCCTCCCGTCCTTCCCCTCAACCTTCCCTTCCTTCCTTCTTTCCTTCCTATCTTCTTTCCTTCCTTCCCCTCCACAAACCTCTTCTGAATGCTAAGAACAGTGCCAACCACAGGGATTCAAAGTCAAATATGACATGCTCTGTACTATGAGGACCTCATAATGTTCTAGGGTTGATAGTCATTTATATTCAGTTTAACAGCTTGTTATAGGCATCCAGTCTCGTGATTCTCTACCTGTGTCAGTAACAAGATTGCTAAATCCCCGTGAGCAGAGACTCCACAAAGTTGCGTGGCTCACAGTGCCTTTCTCAGTGGTACAGATGAGCTTCCCCATCTATAAAATGGAGATCAGACTACCTATTTCCTAGTCCTGTGGTGAACTTTTAAGTTACATGATGTCTCTAAGTGCACAGCCTGGTGCTTGGCCCAGAGTAGGTCTTGATAAATGGTAGCAATTACGGTCTGTGGTTAGAGCAGCTTGGTAAATACTCCTGCAACTCATTTGAAATGTGTTGACTTGACAGATGGGCAGAGACAGGAGGTGAAATTCAACTCTGTTGACTTGTTAGCAGAGTAGATCCCAAACTGGATAGCAGACCGAACCAAGAGATCCTAATGCTGCCTTTGTTCTGCGATCAGTTGGAGCGCTTATGCAAAGTTGATTTCTCAGGAAAGTGCTCGGAACTATGGGATTTGCTGCCTGTCAACAGCAGGCTTAACCTGAAGCCAGATTTACTGCGATGACCATATATACGATGATGCATGTATGACTTGCATTGCCATTGGAGCATTAGCAGTGTTGGAGTAACAGGTACACAAGGCAAATCTTACTTACATGCACGCTGTGTTAGTTTTCCAGGGCTGCCATAATGAGGGACCATGGATAAGTTGGCTTCCACAACAGAGATGTGTTATCCCACAGTTCTGGATTTGCAAGTCCAAAATCAAGGTGTCTTCAGGTTGCTTCCCTCCAAAGCTGTGGCAAAATGATCTGTACCCAGTCTCTCTTCTTGGCCTGTCGATGGCCATGTTCTCCCACTGTTTCTTCCTTTCGTCTTGCTTCTGTGCATGTCTTCATGTCCAAATTTCCCCTTGTTATAAAGGACACCTACGAGTCAAATTTCAACATGATCACCTCCTTCAAGTTCCTATGACCAAATAAGGCCCTATTTTGAGATAAGGAAGGTCAGGATTTCAGCAAATGAATTTTGGAGGTGGGGGAGAGGGGAGACACAATTCAGCTGTAATACAGACTGTGATTAGTTATTACTTCCTGTCTTTTAGAGAAAGGGAGTAGGGGTCCAGAGAGCTTTGGGGTGACCTGATGCATCAGGACTGGGCACAGACTTTAGATTCCCGCTACATTTGCAGGTCAGTGGCTCCAGCAAAACCAAGTTGTATGAAGTAGCTCCAAGGGCTTGTGTTGGTTAGTGTCCCCCCAAATGGACACGGCGTTGGTGTCAGGACTTACCCTGCACGGGTGGTGTGCTTGGCTCTCAGGTAACATCTCAAGTGGACATGTTCTTCAGATTGAAATAAGGCTTTTCCTTTCTTACTTAACCCACTTTTAGGGCAATGATGGAGCTGATGGTCATGGTTACAACCACCACTATCACCACCATCTACATCTGGCCGGGGGTTTGTAATTCTCCAAACCTGCTCATGTACATTGCCACTTTTTATCCTTTCAGCAACACTTTGGGGTAGGTTTGGGTTTATACCCTTCATGGAAGCCCTTGGGGCCAGATGTATTCCTGAATTTTGAGCTTGGCAGACTTGAGAAAAGCAACCACGGTGCATGTCCTGTGTACAACGGAATAGTCCTTGTGGGGTCTGGGGCACTGCTTGAAATCAGACAGCAAAATGTATAAATAGTCACACCAAATTAGGTCAATAAAGATAACCAAGAGTTCTGTGGTTGACGAGTTTTGGAAAACTTTCAGTTTTCAGAGCTTCATGAGTTTCAGTCAATTTCAGGAGATCACAGACCTGTTGTTATTATGGTCCCTTTTCCAGATGGGCAGGTAAAATCTCAGGCTTCCCTGTAGACATGAGCCAGGCTGGACCTTGAGGAGGAAGCCCGAAGATCGCTGACAGAGCACTTCGGAAGGATGGCTGTGATGGCTGTGGTGTGTGCAGTGTGTGTAGTGGGGATGGAACCAACCAAGGAGGTGGCAGGACCAGAAGGATTGTTCTGGGCTCCATGGGATTTGGAGCTTGTGAGATTCTGAAGTTGTTCTTGAGAAGAGTATAGAATGACAAACATAAAATTAGCTACAAAAAGAATTTTTCTTTCTTTCTTTTCTTCTTTGAGAGAGAGTCTGGGCAGAGGGCAGAGGAGAGAAAGAATCCTTAGCAGGCTCCACGCTAAGCTCGCAGCCTGACATGGGGCTCGATCTCACCACCCTGAGATCAAGATCTGAGCCGAAATCAAGAGTAGGATGCTTAACTGACTCAGCTACCTAGGTGTCCCTAAAATGAATTTTTCTTTAGGTTCAGGAGTCATAACAGATTATAAACTTTAAAAGGCTGCCAGACCAGCTGGAGGTGGGAGTGTGTGTGTGAGGGGGTTTATGGGAACTTTGTGCGCTTTCTGTTTGATTTTTCTGTAGACCTAAAATTGGGAAAAAAAAGTCTATTAATTAAAAAAAAAGCTGTTGAAGAGCTTAGACATCACACAATCTAGAAAGAGAACATGATGTGTGTGTGTGTGTGTATTTATTAATTACCCACCCTCACACCTCTATAATGTTTTTCTTCCCTACCAGTCTTGGCTGTGTATTCTTTGTTTTCCTTTTCACAGGACAGTGATTTTGGAATCCTTTTAAAGAGAGGCCATAAAATCATATAGAAAGATGATTCAGTCTTCCCTGCAGCAATCTCGATCAAATTGGCTTTTCATTATTGAGAGCTTAGGAACGTTCCTTTCAACCTGGCAATTCTTTATTGGTAGTATCATGCCAATTTTGAAGATTGTTGACAAATCTGAGATCCTCTGCCAAGTTTCTTCCAAATGTGTGCCTTTCTTTAGCCACAGGGACAGTCTCAGTAGGGAGAGAAGATCCGGGGGTGTGCTGGACATAGGAACTGGTAATGCCATGTCTGCTTCTCACCATAATGATGATGCTGTTTATCTCCCCACCCTAGGGCCAGCCCTGCCCAGGCCCCCACACCAATCCTTAGCTGGGAGGCATTTTCCCAGTCCTTTATTCCCAAAGCACTGGCTCTCATTTGGGTTCTAGACTTATGTTTTGGATACTGTGCCTGGCATCCCAGCTCTGCATGACTCCTAAGCCTTCCCTCTCCCTGGCCTCCTCCTGGATGACCTCTTTATGGAGGGTGCCTGAGCTGCCTGCCTAAATTTCTGAGCAGGCTTCTCCCTCTCAAATGTGAGCTCCCTGAGGGCAGAGGTATTTTGTGACTCCATGTTTGTGACCCCAGCAACCAGAATAGTATCTGGAGTACAATCGGTACTTGGAAAATTTAGGGAAATGAAGGCATGAATGAGACACAGAGGGCTGGGCTAGCTTGATGGTCAAAGGGCATCTAGGAGCCCTCTGAGCAATAGGTCTAAATGTTTCTTAGTGTGGCAGAGAGAGATTTGAGGGTAGAGGGTGCAGTGTGGGGGCATCTCTGTATTATCTAGTTGTATTATCTGGTTGTATTATCTTATCTGCCATAAGGATGGGCCACAAACTGGACAGCTTACATAGTGGAAAATTATGGTTTCAGAGTTCTGGAGGCTAGAGGTCTGAAATCAAGGTTTCAGTAGGGCCATGTTCCTTCCGAAACTTACAGGGAACCCTTCTTTGTCTCCTCCTACTTCCAGTGGTTTTCTGGCTATCTTCGGTCTTCCTTAGCCTATAAATGATTCATAGCAATCCTCTGTCTTCCCCTGTCCATTCTCCCTGAGCCACTTCACACGATCATCCCTCTGTGTGTGTCTGTGTCCAAATTTCTCCTTCAGGCATAGTGGATCAGGACTTACTCTATGGATCTCATCTTAACGTGACTAAATCTTCAAAGAATTTATCTCCAAATAAGATCACATCCTGAGTTACTAGGGGTTAGGTTGTTTTTTTCAACCCATAACAACCCCCCACCCCAAAACATTTACCTGGATATTTTGGACATTGCCATGGCTTTCATAGGATGGAGTGGGAATGTCCTCATGGGCAGAAGACTAGGAATCATGGAAGAAGTTTCTCAGCATCAGCTGGGATATGGGCTAGTGCTTGTTCAATGAAGGGAAGAAAGAAAGAAAGAAAAAAAGAGAATGGACATCTGAATGAACACATTCTGTAGTGGGCCCTCCTGTGGCGGTATCCTTGTGGCTTCATCTTGGACACATAGGCTGATGATGAACTTCCTGGACAGATTGTTTCTGGATGCTTTGGAGATGTTGCTGGCAGAATGAACTCTCTTGATGCGTGCAACAAGGAAGCCAGACAGATCTGGCTCCACTATGGTCTCATTATAGGATGTAGGTCAACTTAATCTCTAAGAACCTTGGATTTACCATGTTAGAACGAGCATGGTCATAATAATCTTAGAGGCTTGTTAACCGTAAATATGGTCATGGACATGAGGCAAGCAGCTCTGAGCAGGCAGAAAGTCAATGCCCAATAATGATGAGCAGTGTGTTGTTGTCACCCATGCTTTGTCTCTTCCGTGGCTCCCCTCCCCTCGCTTGTCACTCTGGTTCTGGTTCCTTCCCCTTTCTTCCAGCTATGGTTTACCAGGCTGTTGCTGGCCACTCTCAGACATAGGGTGATCAGATACACAGCCCCAAGTGAGGCAGGAAGCCTCGCTCCTGGGCCCGATCTTGAATTAAGTGGCTTGTGGACTAAACCATGCATCTTCTTTGTCCCCTGAATGTCCTCCTTTGCGAAATGAGAAGGTCATTGGTCTCATCCTCTATATGACATGTCACCTATATTTTGTGTCCCTATGAATGCACACGGTATACATTATTAGGGAGTATTATTCTGGTGTAGGACAGTATTTTTATTTTTTGTCACACTGGTGCTGATGTGGAGTTAAGACCCGTAGAACAAAGAGCAAATGTAGGGAATCCTGGGAGATAGCACACCCCAGAGGAATAGGAACGAAGTGGCTGAGACTCTGGTATGTTCCATTCACTTCGCTGTATGCTTTGCGTACAACCTCCTATCACATATACACCCGACCCTCAAAGGGAGGAGCTAAGACGCCCATTTACAGGGCAGGAGACTGAGGTCTACAGAAGTTACACAACTCCCTGGAGGTCTCTGTAAGTGTGAGAGCCAGAATTGGAACGGAGGATGGCTGACATTGAAGTCCCTCTGGAAAGGCAGCTGGACCCCAGAAGGACAGTCCCAGCCACGTGCTCACCACCTGCAAGGGCGGGAGCTGCCTTGGGCTTGAGCAGTGGTTGGTGGGAGTGAGTTCTTGTGAAAGCAACAGTCAGTGTGCAGGGAAGCTTAGATGCTCTGGCCTGCGGAGCTCCGCTGCATGAGAAAACAAGCTTTTAAGAGGATAATGAACTTGGCCTCCAAGGGAAGTTAGCAGGGAGCTGGTGGGAAATGTTCCTGTGCTGATTTAGCATGATCATCCGTGCCCTCTGGCAGCGGGTTTCTGCTGGCAAGGAAATGGCCTCACACCAAGGAAGAGCTATCTGTCGCCCTCTAGCCCTGAACCCTGGGAGTCATTATGGCCATCAGGGGAGTTTCCTGGGCTCTTTCTTTTCTGTCAAGTATTTATAGGAAACAGGTGCTTTTTGCTTATGAACTCATTCTCTCCAAAGCGTATTAAAATGGAACGCGGCATCTCACTTGGTGTTCTAAGACAACCCAGGCCAACTCTTGCCATATTGCAAAGTCAGATGCTACAGGACTTAGGAAAGAGATGGTTGGAAACTCATTTTGGAACCTTAAACCCTTACTCCTGGGGGGTCTGAAAAGGGGTATAAAGACAGGACATAAAAACTTGGAAAGGAGGAGAGGGGTCATTAGAATTTCTTTGGAGAACTGTGCATTGATTTTCTTTTCTTTACTTTTCTTTTTTACCCTTGATGGCAGAGGCCTGGGGACACTTTCTTTCTGATCCCAAACCTATTGAGAGGGATGTTAATGGGAATTCTCAAAGATCTGGGCAAGCATCCCCTGGTCCTTGAGAGCCACAGGGGTCTGCTATCTACCTCAAATTGAGGAATTTATGCAGAGCAAAAGCCTGTGGCTGAAGCTGTCCTTGGGTGACTCAGTAAACAGGATGCCTTTGGAAAGTCATCCCATCCCCACCGACTGAGGTCAAACGGGAGTATTTCCTGTGGGCCCAAGAAAGAGAGAAAACTAGTAAGTGGTTGTTACCCTGAGTGGGGAGAGCATAGCTCAGAAGCAAAAGGCTGAACCTGTACAATGTCGTGCCCACAAGTCAATAGAGAAGTTATCAGTGCTCAGCCAGGAGAGATGCACTTGCTCCCATCAAGGGCGCTGAAGCAATGTAAGCAGGACCTTTGTTTATAATAATAATTCAGACTTGGCTAGAGCTTAACAAGGGCCAAGTGTTCAAGCACTCATTTAGCTCCCAACCACTCTATGAAACAGATACAATTATCATCTCCATTTTACGTATGATGAAATGAAGGCACAGAGACATCCCGAGACTTGCCCAAGGTTGCACAGGTAGAAAGTGGCAGAGCTGGGATTCAAATTCAGGCTGTCTGGCTCAGGTATTGACCCTTGAAATCAAAGCATGGAGGCTGAATCTTCTGGTAGCAATGAAGCTGTTACACCGTTCTGTAAGGGAAAGTGTTCAAGTCTGTGGAGAAGGCTGGAATGCTGAGTAAACCCGTCCAGGCCCCATGTGTCTCTCAGAGGCAGTGCACAGAGCCCCTGACTTGCCTCTACCTGCCAACCCTCCCCGCATTCTCTCAGTGTTTTCCTCAAGGCCTGCTCCAGGAACACTGTCTTCCCTTCTCCCAGCCAGCCCTAAAAGCAGGTGTCAGAAGCCGCAGATGCTTCTCGTAGGCTCCCCCGCCCACTGGCTACAGGAGCATCTCTGCAAGTCCAGTCTCAGAGAGAGCCTCCGGGAATGCTCTAGTCTCCTAAGGGAGAAGCTCCAGGTTCAAGTGTAATGCTTGCTTGCTTGCTTGCTTGCTTTCTTTTTTTTTAGTGTAATGCTTTCTGTTGCCAAAGTCAGCTGGGGAGGCTCTTAGGCTCTTTTTAAAAAACTCTTTCTCCTCTTCTATTGGCTTTGAGCCCTCTGTCGCCTGAGCTAGGAGACAGTTCTGGAAGAGGGGGAATGCTGTACCTGGACTGGGATGATCTGGGGGCATCCTGAGCTCTGGGCTTGGGAGGACAAACTGCTTAAGTTCAGGCAGAAATGCCTCCCCTTCCCACCCCCCACTATGTGATGCCTGCCAGAGGTCCTTTGACAAGGGAAGCCCTAATGAAAACATTTTTAAGAAGATATAAACATTTAAAGAAGTATATATACTTTTTACACTCACATATATACATATGTACACAAATATTTGCATTTATATAAAATTTATATTTGTACACATGTATACATATATATGGTGTATATGTGTGTATACATATCTATCTACTATCTATCTTAGACTTTGCAAGATGCCTAGCAGAGAAACAGAGAATTTAAAGTCACTGGTGACCCTACAGGTTGTAATCCAACCTCCTGATTAATTAGGTAGAGAACTGAGACCCAGAGATGCCTAGTGATTTGCCCAGTATCTCCCAGCCAGGCAATGGAACAGGGGCCAGCCCAGGCTCCTGCCTTGTTCAAGTGCACTGCTCCTCCCCACTCAGCCCAAGATCTGTTTCTTACGGATGCTGCCTATGTGCTTGGGGAGGTCCTAGGCCCTTTGGGGTTGCCTCTATCAGCCTCCATTTTAAGGATAGGAGACTGAGGGGCAGGATGGTTGAGGGACCCGGACATCCCATGGGCACTTACAGATCTTCCTAACTCCGGGGTCCGAGCTCTTCCCAGGGCACACAAGCCTCCACTGGCATACCAGCTCTGAGTGTTCGCTAGCGGCTGCGTGGAGGGCCTGGGGTCTCAGCTCCCTCGGAAGGCGGGCTTCGGTCTCGTGATGCTGGTCTGCACCCTGGTCACCCACCTCCCAGCGGAAGGCCTGTTAGAGTTCTCAGCAGTGAGTCTGGACTGTTTTCTGGAGACTTTGCTGCTTGGTGGGCTCTGGACTCCTGCTTTATTCCTTCGAAGCTCTTTCGACGCCTAAACTGTGTTCAGCTTTTTGGCCACCAGTCATTATATTGGAAATGGCAGATGTCACAAGGGGAGAATCAGCGTCCCGTGATGGCTCACCCATCCCCGCTTCACTCGGCACTCTTGTATCAAGTCCTTGCCTCCTTGGTAGTGCTCTGATGCCTTCATGCAGGTAGTTTAAGTATCTTGTTTTTTGTTTTTTGTTTTTTTTAAAGATTTTATTTATTTGACAGAGAGAGATCACAAGTAGGCACAGGCAGGCAGAGAGAGAGAGAGGAGGAACAGACTCCCTACTGAGCAGAGAACCCGATGTGGGGCTCGATCCTTGGACCCCAAGATCATGACCTGACCCGAAGGCAGAGGCTTAACCCACTGAGCCACCCAGTACCCCAGTATCTTGTTTTTCTAGTTGCTTCAGCAGGAGGGACCATCTGCCACAGGCGAACCCACCCTTCCCTGAAGAGGAACCTCCCTACAGTAGGCTGGAAAGAAACCCAACCTGGACGTTCAATGCTAATTGCGTTATTTGAGAAACTGGCCTCCTCCCAGCAGCTCTTCCCGGAACTAGGCTAAACCTCCAGCTGTGTCATACTGGCTGTTCGGTGACAGAGCTGGGACAGCTAGTATTTTTCCCAAAGGATGATGGGCTCCATTGCTCTGGCATTGGGCTCGCTAGCCCAGCAAAGCTGGATGACTTGTACAAGGCAGCCTCCAAGCGGAGCTGGCTGGCTAAGGGAGTAATTGCCTCTCTGATCATGACTCTACAGACCCTCAGCTTGTAGCAAGGAGCTCAACAGCCACAGGGGGGCTCCAGTAAAGCCCGTTAGGTCACACTTGGGTGCAGGTTGATCAGGCGGGCTGGATGCTGAGGGGAGCGGAGGATGATAAATGTCTGCCCCCGTCCTTCCTCCATCACCCTGCCCGATCTCCCGAGAATAATCTCAGAGGGGCTACGGCTAGCTGTGGGCTGTGCTCCTGTTTCTCAGACAGTTTGCTCTAAATGGTCAGAATAGGTAATGATGTATAAAAGGAATGAAATGCTGACAAAAACGGACCCGTTTGCAAAGTGCTTATACAGTATTTATGACCCAGATACATCATTTAGCACTGTATTTGGAAATCGATGGATGCTTTAGCAATATCCAGTGCTTCCCTTGTACGAGCAGGTGACAGGTAGAAAGGCACAGACTTGCACTCGAGGGGTAAGGGTAGCTCGCCTCTCAGAGTGGCCGAGGGTAAAGGCCGGCCCAGCTGTAGCCCTCGCTTGTCCTTCTTGTGACCTTGTGTCTTTGTCATTCTGCAGCTTCTCCTCCTTCCCTTTCAGCTCCCGAGGCATCCTTAGTGTAGCCACTGCAGCAAAGCATCGGAGGAAGGCAGGCATCATGTATCACGTGGACACAGTGGAGTTTGCCGGGTACTGATCCCAGCTCCTGCTACAGACAGCAGGCGGGAAGCCACTGTCATTGTTAAAGTCCCCTGGGTGGAAACCCCGCTCTGTGTGACTCTCCTGTCCTTGGCCTCTCATGTAACCTCTTCTTCAACAGAGGCTCTTCTTCAACATCTGTGAAAGGACAGTCATGCGGACACAGCCGCTTTGCTTCCAGGAGGAAGTAAGACACTGCCCTTAAAGGGTAACGCACTCACATGCTGGCTTCTCCGTTTCTCCACCTTCTCGTTGTTAAAGAACTTAGCCAAGACCGCATAGCTGGTGTGTGACGGCACTGGAAGTCAAACCAGGCAGTCAGCGTGCGGCCGTGGCTTAGCACCCCCATATTCCTGGGAGTCCATTGCCATCATGCAGAATAAACATCGTGGTGTAGCACAGGGCATTTCGACCTTGAAGGCATCCTGCCCTCAACACAGCTCCTTTGCAGAAAATCTTTGGCTGCTTCCCTGGCAAAAACCTGTTTTCTGTATTCGCTTACTGTCTGGTCTCTTGCCGGGACCCTTACTACCAGGCTTCTGGTTTATAGCCTTCCTTTCTTCTCCCCACCAACAATTCTGGGTCCAGCAGCCCTGGGACATAGATGAGATCTTTCTAGCATCTCCATTAGCCTGGGAGACTTTCATTTACTTGCTCACCCCCAGTGAGAAGTAGAACAAGGATTTGATCTGAGAACCTTGGCTTGAAACACTCCATTCCCTGTTGCCATGTCATCATGGTCATTCCTGCCTGGATTCTGCAGCAGAAAGGTCCTGCAGGCCTCCTTGAGGGTGACGCTGGCCATTTTTAGCAGTTTTTTTTTTGGAGCTCTGTATTAAGAAGGGCTCTGAGGCTACATTTAGACCCAACTGGATGAGCATGCTGATTGAGAAGAGATGTGTGTGAAGTCGGGAGGGGGGCCATACATTGGCCGTTCCTGAATTTCTAGATCATCTGGTAGGAAACATAATGTGGAAGCATCTAGTACAATGCCTGGGATGTGGTAGAAGCTCAGAAAATGTTTCTGAAATGTAAGTGGATACACAGGATATTTTCTAAGGGGAAGAGGAGTGCAACACATGGATTCCTTTAAAATACCCACCTCCTCTCTTGCGCCAGATGGGTTCAGAGATGATTTTGGAAATAGACACACTGGACTTGGGTGGGGGGGGGTTGTCTAACATTGTAGGTTGGTGGGTGTCACGTGAAGAATTGCGACCTTGGAGCCCGCATCTTTGGGTTTATTTTTATTTATTTATTTAAAATATTTTATTTATTTGACAGAGCAAGATCACAAGTAGGCAGAGAGAGAGAGAGAGAGAGAGAAAAGGAAGCAGGCTCCCTGCTGAGCAGAGAGCCCGATGTGGGGCTCGATCCCAGGACCCTGAGATCATGACCCAAGCCAAAGGCAGAGGCTCAACCCACTGAGCCACCCAGGCGCCCCTCTTTGGGTTTAAGATCCCTCTTTGTCCCATGGTGGCCATGGGACCCAAAGCAAGTTGCTCAATCATCATAAACCCCAATTTTGGCATCTGTAAAGTGAAGATAGTAGCGGTACTTATCAACTCGGGTCATCAAGTGGATTAAATGAGATAATGTATATAAACGTGTCACAGAGAAAGTGTTTCGTAGATACACTGTCATATAGAAAGCTTTCTTGCCACGCAGAATGTGCTCTCTAGAGGTCAACTATTACTAGCATGCTGTAAGGCACCCAGTGAGATATTCTCCCTCTCGTGTCCCAGATCCTCCGTCAGCAGAGGGGAATCTGCTGGCAACATGTTTGGATCTGTGAAGGGGGATGCCATGAAGTCATCTGTAAAGCTTGCAGCTGCCCAGAGGACAAGGGCAAAGGCAAGAGCTGTTCTCTTCTCAAGTCATGGCCTTCCTCTTCCAGTGAAAAGGCATTTGCAGACGTGCCCATGAGAGGGGCAGCGAGAGGCTGCGCCCCTGCCCTAGGGCTTATGTGAAACAGGGGTAGAAGAGCCACCGGTGTTCACTGTGCCATTGCTAAGACCGCTTGATCTTGCACGGCAGTCTCCCTTTTGCCGACCCACTTGTAGGCAGCGCAGGACTGTGCTTTGGGCAGAATGGAAAGCCTAGGAGAGGTGGACAGGGCATCGAGAAGGGCAACTAACTTGCTGAATGTAGAGTCTTTCAGGAATTGTCTGGAGGGTTTGAAAAATTTTAAAGGCTAATGAATTAGAAGAATCCCCGGAAGACGGGAGAGCATTGTCTGGCTAACCTTCCCTACTTAAAGGGGCTCATACCATATGATAGTATGTGGGGATGGGTCACTGAAGATAATCAGGTTCACATGAGGTCATGAGGGTGGGGTCCTCATGATGGGATTAGTGCCCTTATCAAAAAGGGACCCCAGAGAGTGCTGTCTCTCTGCCTTGCCTCTGGGTGGACATACGAGAAGGCAGCCACCTGCAAGGCAGGAAGAGAGCTCTCACCAGAACCCAAGCATGCTAGTGCCCTGATCTTGGATTTCCAGCCCTCAGCGCTGTGAGAAAACAAATTCCTGCCGTTGAAGCTATCCGGTCTGTGGTATTTTGCTCCAGCAGCCTGAGCTGACTGAGACATATGGGTAGACATTTAAAAAAAAAATAATTATGATATATTTCAAATGTTTACATTTCTCATTAATTCCTTTAACACATACCAAAATATTTCCTTATAAATGTGCCATTCACAAGATAATCATAACATGTAAAAAGAGGGATTTGGAGTTCTGCATGGCAAGACATTTCGAGTATTGCTGCTGCCTTGACAAGTGGGAACTTCACAGGGCCCCAAAGCCTTCACCATGTACGTCTTTTTGAGCAGCTGGGTAAGAGTCTCCCCTAGTCCCTGCCCCTACCGTCCCAGTCAGTGGCTTCCTGCAGCATCCCCAGCCTGGCGGTCTCATGTTCCTGCCTACCCAAGGAGTTGTCCAAACAAAGCATTCACATTCTCACACAAGAGCCAATGGTCATGTCACCCTCTTGTCACCGCAGAGCCTGCGGTCTCACATATGTGGTCATTCACTCTGTTCCTGAAGGCCACCCCCATGTGGCCCCACCATGGAGCAGAGTCCTCCTCCCCTTTGCTGTGAGTGTGTGTGGCTCGGAAGCTGCTGTCGATCTCCACTGTTGGGTCTTGTGTGTCTGGCCATCTTGGATTACGGAGTGCTGGGGATCCCTCTTTACCAATGAGGCAAGTCAGAGGACATAGCAGATTTTGTGATTTGGTGGCAGGATTGTAAGGTGAACATTCTCGCTGGTCACCTTTCTTCAATGTTTTTCTGTGGCTCTGCTTTGCTGTGCATGGTCCCACCTGCAGAGAAGGTTAAAAGGCCTTACTTTGTGGACTGCTTGAATAGGGGACCGGTAGAAATGATCCTGAGAAGGGCTTGTTTTGAACCATTTGGTATCCCTGCCTTTTCCTGAGATCCACAAAAGCTCTGGTTCAGGATTAGCCAGAGGCTGGGAAGATCTTTCCTGAAGGAAGAGGAGAAAGGTCTTCGTGGTGAAAGGAACATCACAAATGGAGAGAAATGGGCCCATCTCCACTTAGTACCAGGATGTGATTCCAACCCAGCTTTGCTCTTTCCAGTCCGGTAGTCTCCTTAGCAAATCAAGGTCCTTGTGAATCCAGAGAGGGCCTCCCATGAAAAAGGGGGTGTTTACTCTAACCACCTGCCTGAAATTCTCCTCACCTCTCTGTCCCTCCTTTCCAGCTCTGGATTGGCCTCCACGAGCAACTTGGTTCCTGTATTAGTCAGGGTTCTCCAGAGAAATACAATCAATAGCAGGCATATATATAAAGAGAGAGAAAGAGAGAAGGGGGGAGAGAGAGAGTGACAGAGAGAGGGAGAGATTGAGAGAGAGATTTTAAGGAACTGGTTGCCATGGTTATAGAAGCTGTCAACCCCACAATCTAGAAGCCTTGCCATCACACTGGAGACCTGTGGAGGACCCAGTGCTGCACTTCATTCCAAAGTCAGCCCGCTGCAGAATTCCTTCTTGCTCAGGGAATGTCAGGCTTGTCCTGTTCAGGCCTTCAACTGATTGGATCAGGCCCACATGTGTTATGGAGGATAATTTGCTTTACTCAAAGGCCACTGATTTAAAAGTTAATCTCATCCAGGGGTGCCTGGGTGGCTCAGTGGGTTAAAGCCTCTGCCTTCGGCTCAGGTGATGATCCCGGGGTCCTGGGATCGAGCCCCACATTGGGCTCTCTGCTCAGCAGGGAGCCTGCTTCCCTTCCTCTCTCTCTGCCTGCTTCTCTGCCCACTTGTGATCTCTGTCTGTCAAATAAATAAAATCTTTTAAAAAAGTCAATAAATATTAAAAAAAAAGTTAATCTCACTTAAAAAAACCCTCATAGAAACATCTAGAATAATATTAGACCAAATACCTGGGCACCATGGCCCAGCCAGTGTGGTTCATAGGATGACCCATCACTGTCCCCGCACTGAGCTGCTGGACATGGCCAGACGAGGTCACACCACAGTGCTGCCCAGATTCACATTAATTTATTAACTAATTAATTAATTAAGGATTGACTTTAAATACAAAATCTTCAAATGGCCTCTCTGCGTCTTGAGAGGAATGCAGACTCTCTCCTTGGGTCGTCTGTGCTCCCTCCTCCACGGCCATTCTCTCCCGATGTGTGCACCTTGCACATCCCTGAGGACACACAGGCTCAGACGTGAATAGTGCCCACCTGAGCGCCCACCTCTGTTTGGACCCACCCTCCTTCTGGCAGCCCCTCTGTCTCCTCCATCATCAGTCCCTCTTTGCACACTCATTCTTGCCCAAGGATTCCCTGTCTTCCAGTAGCCTCCCTGGACACCTGTCCTCCAGCTGTGCTCCTTTTCTTTGTTCCCAGCATAACCAACCTTCTTGAGAAGCTTCCCCACTCATGCGGTCCTCACTCGTCAACAGCTCCACTCTGGTTTCTGCCTTCGCCCCCCTAAGACTCTGTGAGAATCTCTGGTCACCCCATTTCCTCCCGTGTGAGCCACATGGCTCACACTCACTCTCCCCTCCTTGATTCTCATTCTCCTAGATTCTGGACTGTTTTGATTTTCCTCCTGCTTCACTGGCTACTTCTCCTCTGTCACCTTTACTGTCTTCTCTACCTGACCTCCAAATTTGGGGATTTCTTGAGGCTGGAAGCCACAGCTTTTATTTCTTCCCTTCATTCTTTCCTTGGGGAGTATCATCTCTTCCTCCAGATTTAAACATCACCATTCAAACCCAGATTCCCAAAAGTGTATCTCCAGCCAGACCTCTGCCCTAAGCTCCAGACCCACATCCCAAACTGACCCCTTGCTATTTTCACCCAAAGGTCTTGTTTCTCATATCGCAGGCCTGCTATAGCCACATCATGGTTTCCGTAGAGCCTGTCCCTATGCCGTTTCACCCCAACTCTCAGTGGCACCACCAGCCACGCAGTAATCTGAGCACAGATAGGTGGGATTGTGTGATTTGTCTTTTTGTCCTCATTACAGCTCATCCCCAAGTTTGTCACATGGCTCAATTCCATCCATTTCACCCCGATTTCTCTATCCCATTGACCTAGTCAAGAAAACCTTCCTGGGAGGAGTCCTGCAAAGTTCTTGGCTCTGTTCCTTTCCCCTCCTACCTGCCGTCCTACAGTCCTATGTTTAACACCCCAAGAACAGAGCTTTGGTTATCTATATAGATCAAGTCACTCTTGGGCTAAGACTTTTCAATGACTTCCTATTGTGTTTATAATGAAATTCGAAATCACTGAACACAGCCCAAAGGCTGATCCCAGTCTGCTCCTCCCTGTCCTCCTGGCCTTTGCTCCCCATGTTCCACCCACACTGGCCTTGTTTCCAACTTGGGAACCCAACTCCCAAGCCCTTTCCTAACTCGGGTTTTCTTCTGCTCTCCCTTCTCCCCTCTTTCTGGAAGGTTTCATCTTCCATTCTTAAATGGGTGTTTCCTCACTCTGCAAGCTCCAGCTTTAAATTTTCACCTCTGCCCCTGTCTGTCCAAAAACGGTCCCACCTCTCACCTTCCTCCTTCGAAACCCTGAGATTGTTTCTATCCTATCACCACAGTCTGTAATTCTTTATCTACTTCCTTGGATCCACGTCCTCCATGGTGACAGATCTGAGAGAGCAGGGCTCAGTCTGTGCTGCTTCTCCGTCTGTTCCTAGCATCCAGCACAGTGTCTGCTCACATGTCCTGTTCCCAGGAAACTTGCCATTCATGGCAGTGCTGGGACAGGAGAGGATTTGGTGAGAGGTACTTGTATTTTCTTCCAGGCTCTGTCCTGGTGGCCTGTGCGATCTTGAACAAACGACCTCCTCTTTCTCAGCCTCACATTCCAAGTGTATGGCAGACTCATCACAGCTAACATCTTACAGAACTGAGCAGATCACAAGGCAGAGATGAATTGTTCAATGGGGAGAGGCCTGACTTTTTAATCTCGTTGAGGCTCCTGGGAAAATTGCGTCTGCAAAGAGGACGGTCGCGTTCATTCCCTGCTCAGAGGCTGCAGATCTTCTCAGACACCATATCGATGGGATCCATGTGTCCTCAGCACAGTCACCTGTCTCCCAACTGTGTGCGCAGAGAACCCTCTCTTACTATTGTCATTGTAGGGGCCTACTTAGCCAGAGTGACTCCATCTTGGTTAAATAGCCATTTTGTTGTTTGTGCAGTAAAACTTAAACTGACCCTGCCCCCCCACCCCCGAGGAACTTACTTAAAAGCAAATCTGGGAAACCAGTAAAATATGGTTGACCAGTCCCTGATAACAGAGCCCAAATACAAGGATGAGTCAGGCCAGGTGGAGACATCCAATCAGTAAAACACACATACTATCTCCCTAACTACCAAAGAATGTAAACCCTGCCTTTTGGGTGCCAAACTAGGGCACCAATTCTGACCAGAGTGATAGGCTAGTTCAAACAGCTACTATAGGGTAAATTGTAATTCGACTGGCCACCTGCATGTGACCTAACATGACTATGAAACTTTCTCTGTGTGTTACAGTCTCATTGGCCAGGCTCAACCACAGGGCCTTTGCTCTATAAAAGCTAGTCTGTGAGGCTGGGGGTGGTTGCTTTCTCCGTAAGAGATGGCCCCAGCTAGTCGGTTTGATTCTCGGTGCTGGTGCAAAATAAAGCTTTGATTGACCTTCGCTTTGTATCAGTTTCGCTCCTTTGATCACGGACCCCCTCAGTCATAAAATACCAAGATGATCTCTGGAATTTCCTGGGACTGGCAGAAGCCACAAAGTTTAGTGGTCATCTATGTTATCCTTGCGGGTAATCAGTAGGAAACCCTTCCCAGGATTCGGGACCTCAAATCCAAGTGGACCAGACTGCTCCCATTTGTGAAAACCCGCCTCTTATATTATCATTAATCACAAGGCACACAAAGCTGATGGGAAGTTTTAGGGACAAGAGACAGGAAAAGCTAGAAGGACAGCAGATGATACCGTTGCTTAGAGAAAGGGAAGGATAATCTCCAGAAGTCTGTATGAGTGAGAATTAAGAATCAGGGAGAAAAGAATTTTGAATGTGAGAGCAAATGATTTTAATTGAACCCTTTTACTTTAGATATTCTTATTTTGGCTAGAGCTTATCATGCTCAAGCAAGTTGTTAAGCACAGTCTTTAAAGTTTATGTAAGAGCTAAGCTTCCTTTTTGATTTTTCTTGGGGAGTGCCATTCAGGATGAATGGGGTTAAGGAGAGGGGGGGTTGAAGGAGTGGGGAGGAGAGGTGTGCTTGCTGGAAAAGAACATATCAGCCACAAACATTTTGCCAGAGAACTTTAGCCTGGAGTTAAGAGCGGGGGACATCAGGATGTTTTATAACAGGATTCCCCTATATCTGCCTTCCTCTGCTAGATGAGAGAGTTGGTCCTTCTCGGATTCCTGTCAAGGGGCCTAAAGGAGTACCTGTGTGGACACCTGTGCCCCAGAAATTTCTTGCTTGGCTCCTCTCCCGTGCATGTGCTCTGCGGGAAGCGACCTGTCACCTCTCACACCAAAAGAGGCTTCTCTGCTGCAGATTCTCACAGAGGGAGAAAAGAAACCAGCTCCCTCGCATGCTGGGACTCGGGCCTCCATAAGGCGGCTGGGCCCCGGGGTCTTGAGAGTAGCCATGTCCGGAGAACATTTCCCATCTTTTCTCTTTCTTTGTCCCTTCCTTGGCCATGGGCCAGGTGACTCTCTTCCCTAAGTGCTTTTCCAGCCCCTGATGTAGGTCTGCAGATGCTTCCTCTACGGCTGTCAGGACCTGTCAGCTTCTCTTTGAAGCCCCAACAAACGCAGCTTTGGGTCAAGCTCTGCCCCCTCTTCCCGTCACTCTTGTGGTCTATCCCATCCTTGCTCAGCCTCTCCAAGCTTGGCAGTATTTGGATCACCTCTCTGCTTCCAGATTCTTCTCTGGACACTCACGGCACACATGGTTTCTGCAAAGGTGTCCTTGCCCCCCACCTTGATTCCCTTTGTAATTACCATGCCTTTCTCCCACCCCTGCCAAAGTCCCCGTCCTTCTGAGGGCTGTCCGACGTCAGAGCTTCTGCCGTCGAAGCATGCCTCTGCACAGCCCAAAGTAGCGTCTCCTCCTGCATCCGGGTCTTCCCATAGCAACCCGACCTCTTGCCAGGGAACCTGTTTCCCCTACGTCGTAGTTGTCGGTAAACGCCTCCTCTTATCTTCTATCTATAAAGTCCTTGAGAGTGACGATTGATCTCACTCAGATTTCTGCAGAATGCCCAGTACCTTGTTCTGCTCCTAGTAGGCCCTTAAAATGTGCCTATTAGGTTGAAGATTTGCCCTGGACCCTGCGGCTGTACTGAATAATGAACAGGCAGGCTGGACCATGGAGCTCCCCTGAATGTGCCTCGTCTTCAGTGGTGGCCACTTAGGGTGGAGATTTCGATTCTGGGAGCAATTCGGACAGTGTCACAAAATAAGTGTGTTTTACCATAGTCACACAGAGTTAAGCTTTGATCCAATCCTTAAAAAAAAAAAACACAGAGAAGGAGGTAAAAGAAACCTTTGAGAAATATTTCGATTGTTGATAAGAGTCTCTGGGTAGTGAGCAGGGAGGTCCCAAATGCCATTGAATGCACATCGTTTGTGCATTTGTAAGGATGCATTGGACAAATTTAGGTGAGCACTTACTACGTACTGTGCCTTCCACGTGAGGTATGCGGGGGTGACTGAAGTATAGACCTTGACCTCACGGGCACTCGTACCAGGGTTTACAATGCCCTACGTAGTTGTTAGCTTTGGGCACATGAGGATGGTCAAAACAAGTCCCAGCCCCCTTGAACCCTTATGACTGGGGGAAGGGGGTGCTGCAAGAGAGAGAGAGGCGAGTTAACCTATCATTTCAAATACCACAGTGTGGTAAGGGCTGGGAGGAGCCTAAGCTCGGCTCAAGAAATGTTGCCAAGGAGCAGAAGCATGCCCAGATTGTGCAGGGTCAGGGACTTGCTCCTGGATCTTGAGGGAGGAGCGGGCCTTCCTGGGGGGAAGCCCGCAGCCTGAGCAATGGGGCAAGGAAACTCCATGCCGCTCATCGGTCAGATGGGCCTGGGTCCGGATCCCAGCCCTGGGGCCACCGCTAGCCACCGTTATCATTTTGATCAACCACAGTGTGCTTGGGAGTAGGAGTGAGCAGGGCACATCTGGGGATCCAGCTCAGGGTGGTCAGGATGAAGGTTCGGAAGGCCTGGAACTGCAAGTGTTGCTGGATAAATTCAGGGCAGCCAGCCTTAACATTCTGCTTTCCTAACATTTCACGGCATCAGCGTTTTCAGCTACATTGTTTTCTGTAGCATCAGCAGCAGTGCTGGACAAAGCAGAAGCACCCCTTTAAGGATCCAGACCCGAGACCTCCCCTGAACCCCCAGTAGCAGGGACATCCCAGGCCTTGATGGAGGCATCTTTGAAAACACACCTCACTTCCTTCCCCCTTGTTCTGGGTTCTACATGGGGGGCAGAAGGGATCTGCCCTTCGGTGTGTCATTATTACCTTTCAGAACCAGGTCGTGAAGGGGCACCCTGAGCTCAATGCATTGCTCTTCAGCTGTTTTGTCTTGGTTGTCTCCTGGCTTTTGTTTCAGATTAATTTTGAGAGCACCCAGGCCAGTATTGCTGCAGCCAACCCGCCTGAAATCTCTTGGGGCTGTTTGTGTCCTGGGGAGTGGCATGGAGGCATGTGTGTGGGGGGGTCACTGACAGCCCAGGAATAGTCAAACCCCAAATGAGGGTGAGTTTGGGCTGAGATGAGACCTTTGAGAGTTCAGGGAGGGGTTGGGGGAAGGAGAAGGCATCTGGTAATGTCACAAAGACTTTCACATTCATGACTGGATGATTTCTTCGTGATTAAAGCATAATGGATGTATTGACTCACCTCGTGTTTATTTTTCTGTAGCCTCGCTCTGCCCCTTCTCCCCTCCAAATGGAAGTGGCCCAAATCTCCCCAGCCAGTGCCTGGTTCCTTTAGGCTCACAGGTGCCCCTGCTGGGTCTAGGGCATGGCTGGGTGAGCGATGACATCAGTACACAGGTGAAACACCTAGAGGTCCCTCAAGTCAGGGTTGAAAAGTTATTGGAGATCAACGAGGGTGGATGAGAAATGAAGAGGAAATGGCTCAGGCCAGTTTTTCCTGCTTGTTTCTGCCTGAAGACGCCCAGGCCGTCCATCATGGCTGTCAGCCTCTCCTGTTCCTGAAGGGTGACTCTTGGGGTATCTGGTCTTCGAGGAGACCTGCTCAAGCCTAACAGAGCCTTTGGCCATTCGCTAGATGTTGGGGATCGAAATCAGGGCATCTCCTGACTCTGTCCATTGTCATGGTTCAGCCTTGACCATTTATATTTAAAGCTGAATATTTGAAATGGGCACAAGGGCAACGCCTCAACCAGCCCAGAAAGAAAGAGCAGGCTTGTCTTACTTTGACGAGCCCAGCATGTAGGTCACTGACTTTATTTTATTTTTTTTAAGGTTTTATTTATTTATTTGACAGAGAGATCACAAGTAGGAAGAGAGGCAGGCAGAGAGAGAGGGGAAGCAGGCTCTCTGCTGAAGAGAGAGCCCAATGTGGGGCTCGATCCCAGGACCCTGAAATCATGACCTGAGCCGAAGGCAGAGGCTTAATCCACTGAGCCGCCCATAGGTCACTGATTTTAAAGCCGTCAGTCTTGGTACCCAGAAAGCTAAGGGAAATTTTGGCTTCCTCGCTTGCCCATCCATGGGGGCCACAGCTGGGAATGAGGACGAGGAGCCCAGTCCTGATGAGAGGCCTCTCACAATTGGCCAGGACTGACACCCAGCCAAGGAAGGGGCAGAATGAGTAACTGTCCCTCGTTGCCCACGCCTGAGGGGGTTCATGGTAGTTAAGACTTTAGACATAGACAAGATTATCGCCAGGGGAGTCCCAGGCAAACTGGGATTAGGTGGTCACCCTAAGGGTCACCCTGAGCTTGCCTCGTCTGCTCCAGGGTGATGGGACACATCACGTGGCTGAATGGGAGGCTTCCCTCTGAGCGTGTGGGGGCTCTTTGCCACAGCATATGGGGGACTCAACCCAGTTTTCCAGAGCAAGTCATTTATATCTCATTGTTAAGATAGTTTTGGTTTGTTTATGGCATCAAATGTCCTGGAATGTGTCTATGGGCCTCCTTTGTGATTTCTTCCTCTGATAGTATTTTCTACTGCCAAGATGTATCACTGGGCACTTCTAGACAAGATTCCTCATGACTTTCCCCATTTGAACAGATGGTGGCCCACTGTGCCCCACTCTCTGTAAGCCAGAATGTTTCTCATTTTATTGCCACTGACCTCCAGGCCTCCACTGAGAACATCTATTTAAATCTTAAACATAAAAAGATTTCCTTAATTTATTTTCCTTGCCTTCCAGAGGGAAAGGGGGTGTAGAGAGAAAAACAGCTGGGGGGGGGGCAGTGAGGAAGAAAAGTGAGACCAAGATCTGAGGAGTGTGCACAGGGCACCCACCCACAGACAGGAAACACACACATGGGAGCAGTAGGCTTTTGGGAGACAGAGCCCAAATTCATAGCATCAGGCTGTTCTGACATCCTTTCTTTGCCCTAATTCCCTCCCTCCCCTCTCTCCTTCCTTTTCTTTTCTTCTTTCCTTCCTTCTTTCCTCCCTCCCTTCCTCCCTTCCTTCCTTCCTTCGCCTTTAACTTCAGCATACTTCCTCTGTCTTCCTTTCCTTCCGTTTGTCAGTTGTGAGTATTTTGGTTTGACTCAAGAGAAACAGACAGCTGGTGCAGCCTTCATTGCTTCAGTAACACCAGGGTGTTTATGCTCACACTTTCCATCTGATGAGTGGAGTGGGCGTGTAGGAAAGCAGCTCGGTGTTCTGAGCCTTTGCGAGTGGATGGGGGATGGACCGTGGTGGGAATGGCCAGGTTCAACTCCAGGGTCATATTGCTGAGCCCTAGGGAGGTGAGACTGGTGCACGGGGTGTATAAAGGAGGGGAGGGCATGGAAATCATTTGATATCTGGCATTATGCCAGGTGGCTACTTTGGAGGGAGACCTGCCGCCATGATTTTGTAGGTGGTAATGGGTTAACAAGGAGGGTAATGATTTTGGGGGGAACTTCCAACAAGGATGAAATGAATTATGAAATTCACCCACCTCAGCTGCAAATGGAGACCCAGCTTCCCCCTCTAACTATTCTGACGACTTCTTAGGGCCCCAGAATAGTATTTTCAGCTTTGGCTGCACATTGGAATTGCATGGGAGCTCTAACAACTCCTGATACCTGCGCCCACCCCTGGAGATTTTTATTTATTTGGTAGGGGCCCATGCGTTGCGATATTTAATAGCTCCAGGGGACTGCAATGTGCGGTAACATTTGAAAACTACTGTCTCAAAGTGCCGCTGGGGGTGGCCAGCATCTAGCATCGCCTGGAAACTTGTTAGAAATGCAAAAGCTCAGACCCCATCCCAGACAAATCAGAATCTGCATTTTATTAAGATCCCCAAGTAGTTCACTGAGCCCAGAAAAGATTAAGAAGCTTGCGTCAGATACTGTGCTCCTAGGCAGGTGGGATTGGCCAGCAGCGTTGCCGAGCTCTTATACTAGGTATGCAACAGCTTTGCTGAGCTGTTGTATTAGTCAGCAGCCATGGAGTGGTTGAAAGCATGGTGTTTAAGGTGAGCTACCCCTGAATTCAAACCCTGGTTCTTCTGCTGATTAGTGGTGAGGAATTGGGCAAGGCAGTAACCACTCAGGACTTTGGTCTTCTCATCTGTAAAATGGGGACAGTATGCACACCTGTCTGGCAGGGTGGCTGTGAAGGGAACTCCCCATGGCATGTTCTCCGAGGCATCTGGATCATAGAAAGGACCATGTGTTAGCCGCCAGCACTACTGCGATGTGCTGATTTCATCGTTAGGACTGAAGGATTTTTATCAAACTTGAGCTCCTTACTTAGTAAGGTGGATGAGAGAGGAGGTTGACTTGAGTTAGACAATATTTTGTTTTGATTTTCTGATCAACCCTCCAGGAGAATTTCTAACATACTAATGTATGTATCCGAGACCAGCAGTTACTAAAAAGGCAACCTTTTTTTCTTCCTGATAGTTTCAGAGACGGGTTCTGGGAACCGGGTGTTGGAACATCAGGGATTCTGGGAACTGGGTGTTGGGACATCAGAGACAAATCACCCCCTTTGAGCTGTCCAGGTTATAGCCCCTCGTTGAACCCATTCCCCCATCCCCAGGGCCGGCCGGTCTGCTTCTGGGAAGCTGCAGACATGCTTCTACTATATGGGAGCAGGCCCAGAGCCAGCCTGGAGGTTCTTGGCCCAATAAAAAAATGCAATCCTCAGCAGAGCCTGGCCTCAATGACTCACTGCTCTAAAGAATATAATTCATATATCTAGATGAGAAGCTCATATATTTGCTGGACACTGTTGCAATGGTGGAGTGGTACTGACAGCCAATCAGGACCATTAGTCAAAAGTATGACCTCAATTCCACCCAATCAGGCAATTCCCAGAAGAGCTGGACCTTCTACAAATTTCCTGCTATTTGTAACTCACTCGGAAGCCACAGGTCAGGGACTCAGAACAACCTGCTGGGGACTCTAGTTTCCTTTGCTTTGTAAACTTAGGGCCATGCATGTTTGGAGAAGGGTTTTGTGACATGGAGCCAGGAGATACTATGAAAAAAAAAAAGAGGTTTGTTGGTTGCCTAAGTTGAGGACGGCTGCCTCTGCCATCCTTCTCGTGGAGACGGAGCCCACAACTAGCATCTTACCGATTTGGAGCCAACGTGCTCTCATGAAAACTCTGCTACTTTGTTTTACCCACGTTTTTGTGAGGATATGTGCTATGGATTCATATTTTTAAATAATGTCCATGGAACATCTGGCTACACTAATGTTTCACAGAACAAATTTTGGGAGCTGCATAAGAGAATTCTGATGCTGTGGCAGCTCTCTGCTCTTTATATCGCCTTCAATCAATCCAGCCAATCAGTGAATTTAACGCTGGGTTCTGGGGCTACTTTGCAGGGCCTCAGTGAGGAAGGCTGCTCAGAGGGCACCTTGAAGGGCGAGGGGAAGCCAGCCTTCTGAGGAGCTAGGGAGGGAGCCCTGCAGCTGGAGGGAGGGGGTGAGCAAGACAAAGGCAGATATGTAGAGCCAGAATATGCAGGCCCTTCTGGGCTGTGATAAAATGCCTTTTTGGCACTCCTCCCCCACCCCCCCCCCATGTGATGGGAAGCCACTGAAGCATTTCCAGCAAGGATGTGACAGAATCTGGTTAATTTTAGAAATATATAACTTTACTGGATGGAAGATGATCCATAGAGCAACAAAACTAAAAGGGAGTGGGGCAGATTATAGTCTCCAAATATGGCTGCCAACAATAACGCTCTTCTCCCATATTCTTCCAGAACCTGGAAACTTGTTAGAAATGCATCAAGAGGGGCACCTGGGTGGCTCAGTGGGTTAAGCCTCTGCCTTCAGCTCAGGTCATGATCCCAGGGTCCTGGGATCGAGCCCCACATCAGGCTCTCTGCTCTCTACTCTCGGGGAGTCTGCTTCCCTTCTCTCTCTGCCTGCCTCTCTGCCTCCTTGTGATCTCTCTCTGTCAAATAAATAAATAAAATCTTTAAAAAAAAAAAAAGAAATGCATCAAGATTCCATCAAGAGAAGAAGTCTGAAAAGAGAGAGAGAGAGAGAAGAAGCCTGATTGCATTCCTCTGGAACCTGAGCAGGTTGTGACTGGCTCATAACTGATAGAATCCAGTGGAAGAAGTTGGACTCCCTTCCCCCCAAGGCTGCCATGCTGGACAGGGGGTGATTTGTCTCTGATGTTCCAACACCCAGTTCCCAGAATCCCTGATGTCCCAACACCTGGTTCCCAGAATCTGTCTCTGAAACTATCAGGAAGAAAAAAGGGTTGCCTTTTTAGTAACCACTGGCCTTGGATACAAACATTAGCATGCGAGAAATTCTCCGGAGGGTTGATCAGAAAATCGAAACAAAATATTGTTACTGTCTAACTCAAGTCAACCTCTTCTCTCATCCACCTTACCCAATAAGGAGCTCAAGTTTGATAAAACTTGGGGACACCAAACACGTGGAGAAGCCCCATGGAGGTGCTGCACTTGGCAACCTCAGTTTCTGAGTTCTCCCAGCTCATGTGCCAGACATGGGAATGAACAAGCTTTCAGATACTTTTAGCTTCTGGATGTCAAGACACCCTTAGCCTTTGCATCTTCCCCCTGGAGCCCCAGACAGCAGGGAACAGAGACAGGTGTCCCTGCTGTGCCCTTTTCACAATCCTGATTGACAGAATCATGAGCAAGTTAAAGGGGTTGTTTTAAGTGGCTTGGTGTTGGGATAATTTGTTACGCAGCAGAATAGAGAACATAGGTAGGGAACTGTTGCAGTGGTTTGGGCAAGAGAAGGTAATGTCTTGGATTTAGGATGGTCAGATCCCATCAGCTGTAGATCACACAAGGAACACTTCTGCATTACAAAAAAGCTAGATTTATTACTTTCTGCAGCAAGGAAGCCTGCACACCATGGGAACCATAGAGTACTCAAAGTACCCCATAGGGAAAAGGTAATTAGAAAGTTTTGGGGACTAAAGTTAATCATGGGTGCCATTAACAGGAATTGACCAGAATTTTGTTATTTTGGAAGCTGCTTCCACAGTGAGAGATCTTATCTTTATTTGCTCTTAATTTTTTTTTTTTTTAAGTAAACTATGCCCAACATAGGGCTTGAACTCAAAACCTCAAGATCAAGAGTCACATGCTCTACTGACAGAGCCAGCCAGGTGTCCTAAGAGGTCTTACCTAGAATTCATGAGTCTGTATGCAGATTAGTCTGTCTCCAAGATCAGTGTGCCTGGTCTTAACTGGAAGATAGGAGTCTGAAGGACCTGGTGTTGAAAGACTTTGTGCTTTAGGTAGTCTGGGACACACACCATGGCTTGGTGTAGCACAGAGTATCTGCTGGTGAGTCAGGGTATATTTTGCAAGTTGTGGCTTCTGTTTTAATTCTAAATTCTCCTTGACAGCTTGGCTGCCAGCTGTTCATTTGAAGAGTGAGATTGTGATTCTGTTAAAAAAAAAAAAAAAGACTCCTGATCTTTAAGAGATCCAAACAGAAATATTGACAGTACCAATCAGCAGTTTTTCAAATGTTTTGGTCTCAGAACATGGATCTGCTTAAAAATTATTGAAGACCCCAGAGTACGTTTTTAAGGTGAGTTTAGTCATTGATGTTTACTATGCTGGAAAGTAAACCTTAAAAAAATGCAAAATATTTAATTAATAACGTTTGCTTATGTGTATTTATTTGTAACACAAGTGACATTTTTGTGAAAAATCACTGCATTTCAAAAGTTAGCAAGAGGAGTGCCATTGTTTTATGTTTTTGCAACTCTCTGATATTCTGGCTTAACAGAAGATGGTTGGGTTCTCATTTCTGTTTCTGAATTTAGTCTGTTGCAATATGTTGTTCTGGTTGGAGCATATGAAAAAAATTTGACCTCACACAAGTGCCTAGTTGGTAAAGGGAAGAGAATTTTAAAGATTGATTGATTGATTGATTAGAGAGAGAGAGAACACATACAGTGGGGAGGGGTGGAGGGAGAGAATCTTCAAGCAGACCCCCTGCTGAGCATGGAGCCAGACTCAGAGTTCAATCTCAGGACCCTGAGATCAGGACCTGAGTTGAAACCAAGAGTTGGTTACTTAACCGATGGTGCCGTCGGTGCCCCCCAGATGCCCCAAGGCAGTATTTTAATAGACTTTTTCAGATCATTGTGGATATTCTTTGATAAAATATCAAAGGTGGTAGCTTCTATTTGTAATCATCTCAATGAACTTTTTGTACTCTGCTGTATCACAATCCACCGGTGTGTCTTAAGAGTTTAAAATAGGTCTCTCTGCCCATGTGCAATTGTATATTATCGTTCATTGGTCATTTAGTAGCACTGTTTTATTGGACATGCAGATCTTCCAAATGTTAGCCCATTTCACTGTACGGTATTAAAAAAATCACATATGTTAATATCACCACTGATCTGGAAGCTGTCAAACTCAGGGTGCCCCATACAATTTTTCCAAAATTCAAATGTTTGTGTTAAAGGTTGAATTTTATCATTGACAACAAAGGCTGTCAGTTGCTTTCCTTGAAAGGACAAGCTCCCTTTATTCACTTTTGAGAAAATTTGTGTCAAATACCCACATCTGTCTAACCAGAGTTTGTCTCTTAGTCACACTTTCGGGTGGTAATGGTATTCCATGAACAGAAGTGGCTAGTTTAGCTGGTCATGGAAACATCTGTGTAAGCGCTTCTCCTTGAGAATTATTATACAATTATTATACTTTGGTGTGTTGAAGAAGTGTGTATGGGTACACACTTCCATCCTGTAGCACACCATAGGAAGGAGATGTAAACCCAAAAGTTGAGGTTTAATACAATTATGAGTACTTCTTCATATCACACTACTTCTTCAAGGACCTCTTCAGCACCACTGGTGTTCATTTTAAAGTGAGTAGGTGGCAGTCAAGGAAGCAATGTCTCCATGCTGCCTGGATTCATGTTTGGGCACCAGCTGGTTACCTACCATGGCTTTTGCACCATCAGTGCAAGTGTCAGCACAGTGAAAAAGGTAAACAATGTCTTAGCATGATAATAAAAACAGACTTGATATCGAAGTTTCTCTAAAATGGTCTTAGAGACTCCCAGGAGTCCATGGACCACCAAGACCATGGACCACAAAGACAAAAATGTTGATAGGGAGGAAGGGAATCGGACTATCAATGAAACGGGGCCATGAGTTGGTAATCACTGAAGTTGGGTCATGGGTACAAGGGGGTTTGTTATACTATTCTTTCACTTTTATGTATTTGAACTTTTTCATAATGAGAAGTTGAGTTGGAAAGATTGAATCCTAGGACTCTAGCTTTAGTATCTGGGTGAACAGGAGTGTTGTTACTGATGGGGGAGAGCAGGGACAGGTTTGGATGGGGGAATTTCATAATTCTGTTGAGGACACATTACATTTGAGGTGCCAGTGGTGGGACATCCACTTTGGATATGTGTGTCTGGAGCCTAGACTCTCCAGCATGTAGCCGGTATTTTAAGCCATGGAACCAGCTCTTAGGGTGAGAGTGTGGAGAGAAGGGAAGGCCCAGTTGGGCAACCTCCTTCATGCTTTGATTTTGCTCATTGGGCTTTGGCTGATTCCCTCCAGCTCTGAGAGCCTGCATTAAGACTTTGTCAGCCCTGGGAACTGGGCACTTCCCCTTGGAATTCAACCTCATCCTCTGGTGTTCTGATTATCTCTGGGATTAGGGGGCATTAGGAGAGTGGAGGCAGAGAAGGTGGCTTTTGGATTTCCTGGGAAAGCTCCAAGCAGATCTTACCCCCTCCCCATCTGTTATGATGGGAGCTAGTGGGAGGGGTGGAGACCCCAAGAGAGTCAATTCATAGAGACTCTTTCAGTCTAATTTGGACTAATGTCTGTAAAGTCCTCCCACCAGAATATTTGCTGGATTGTTGAGAGTTTAGATATTGTGTTTGCGGCTAGTCTGATGGTGAAGAATTTTACCTCTGAAATGCAGTCAACCTGGATTCAAGTCCTCCTTCCTGGTCGTGTGACCTAGGGCAAATTGCTGAAGTCCTCCAAGTCCAAATTCCCTCAGGTCTACAATAGAGAGTGAAAAAAAGCACCACTTCATTGGTTTGGAGGGAGGAATAATGAGGCAATGCAAAGGGTTTCACACTCAGTAAGTTTTCAGCTAACATGGTTTTTTTTTTCCCCCACCTTTACTCTATCCTTGCTCCTCCCTTGGGTGGACTTGATGTCAAGCCACCGCTTACATCTTGCTGTCAGAGGGAATGAAAGAGGGGAAACAGTGACTCACGCAGGTGACCAGATGGCTTTAGGAATGGCTGTTCTTATTGGTCTTGGATCTTCTTTTCCACTGTTTCAGCCAAGAGTTCCCAGATCAGCTCTCAATGACTTATCAAAGACAAAAACCAGATCCATCGGGAGCCAATGAGGTCTTTCTATCTAGAACATTCAGGAAGCCCTGGTGCCCCATAGAGCCTCACTGCTGTCCAGGGACAGGATGAATGGGGCCATGCAGTGCCTGTTGCTCCCCACCTGCCCCCACCTGACTGCAGTCCTGCCATGTCCCAGCTCCCATACCATGTTGGAACGGACTTCACAGGGGCTGCCTCAGGCTCCATGGGTACTCCTCATTTGGTCCCTATCATTAAAAGTTTGCCCTTGAGGACAACTAGGCATTTGTCTGGTAGCTGTCAGAGACACTAGTCCCAACTGGTGTCTCTGTGGTCTCTCATCCTGGCATCGTTCGATCACCTGCTGTGCTTGGTGGGCTCTGTCTGATGCAAAGTCGGTTACTCCACATCTCCTGCCGACTGCTGCTCAGCAGCGGGGATATCCTCAAGGTTTATTTTCGAGGCATAAGTCCTGGGGCAGGCCTGATCCCAGGAGGCACAACATGGGGTGGCCTGATACTCAAGGAAGGCATCAAAGAAATAACTGTTTCGGCAACTGTTTTTGCTCAGACGGGGGAAGGTGTCGAGGCAAATCCCGTTCAAGCTCACCCGGGGTCATTTTCACCTAATTGAACCAAGATCCCTTAAGCGGTCTCCAAATTATTCTTTTAATGTGTTCGATTTCACCAAAGCTTAGTGTCTATCTTCCCATGTCTGTATTTCTATTGGCTAAGAATCTTCTTTATGACAGATGCTGACAAACACCGAGAATACAAAAATAAATTACAGAAATATTTTTATTAAAAAGAAGATTTTACTTACTTATTTGAAAGAGAGAGAGAGAGAGAGAATATGAACTGGTTGGGGGGCAGAGGGAGAGGGAGAAGCAGACTCCATGCTGGGCAGGGAACCCATGGGGGGCTTAATCCCAGGATCCTGAGATCATAACCTGAGCTGAAGGCAGACGCTTAACCAATTGAGCCACCCAGGTGCCCCATGGAAGAGGTCCTTAGAGATGGTGTCTGCAGGGCTGAGAGGGCAGGAACAAAACCATCAAAATGCAAGTTGGCTCTGCTTCCCAGAGCCCTTTGAATACTGAGGCTGGAGTGGTGGACCAGCTCCAAGGAGTGAAACCAAGTAGTGTGTGAAGAACAAGAATGCTGGTGGGCACGGTTCCAGCTGGCCTCCCTGAGGAGCTATATTTACACCAGTACTCCCAGGGCGAGCTCTGCAGTGTAATGGGACAAGACGACTGTGGGGCTCTGTAGGGAGTGTCTGAGGTCGCTGGTCCTTGGCTGGGTTCACACGCAGGAGCATTTGTACACTGCCCTGCCCAGCCACCAATCCATTTGCAGGAAAGGTAGACTTGGAGTGTGTGCCCAGCCTCCAGGCCCCAGGATGGCAGTGCGTGCATTTGCCAGGATTCTGTGTCTGGGAAGACTGATGAAGATGCTGGAATTTTCCCGAACACCATGCTGTGTTAATTTCACACCGCCTGTGGCTTTAGAATTGCACATCCCAGGGTTGAGAGAGGTGATCAAACTTGTCTTCTCTCACTGCCTACAGGCAGGCAGCAAGCACGGGGTAGAGGCTATCCTTGTCCTCCTGAGGTCCGCGGGTGGTGGTCAGGCAGGCTGGGGGTTGGGGGAGGGGGGAGCGGGGACACTAGGGATGGCTCCTCTGACTGGCCAGCATGGTTAGTGAGGATGATCTGTTCAGCAGCTGGAGCTAGTTCAACACCAGCCAGCAGGCAAGACCCTGGCGTTGGTTCTCATCTCTGTTACAACTTATTGGGGAGTAATCCCAGAGGCTCAGTTACTCCCAGCCTTGTCTGCCTCAGTGCAGAAAAGCATCTGCAAACTGTTTTTCATTCCTATGGTGCTGAGCATGGTGTTTGATACATATTGGATATGGAACATTAAAAAAAATAAATAATATTCAATGCTCACCATGCACCAGGACCTGTGAGTTGCACCTTGTATCCTTTGTCTCATTTAGCTGACAAGCCTTCCTGGAAAGTAACTGTTACTACCCCATTCTACAGAGGAGGAAGCAGAGGCTCCCAGATGTTAAATACGTTTTCACCATTGCGACAATGTTGAATTTTACTGGAGCCCTGTGTTCCTGGAAAATAGTGAGGATTCTTATCTCTAATTTACTGTCAGATCAGGACACCTCTACGCATTCCTCCTGTATATCCTTTTCCCCCACACTTGGTTTCTCTTAGTCTGGTTCATTCCATTTTTTTTTTTAAAGAGTTTATTTATTTATTTGTCAGAGAGAGAGAGGGAGAGAGAGCGAGCACAGGCAGACAGAATGGCAGGCAGAGGCAGAGGGAGAAGCAGGCTCCCCGCCGAGCAAGGAGCCCGATGTGGGACTCGATCCCAGGACGCTGGGATCATGACCTGAGCCGAAGGCAGCCGCTTAACCAACTGAGCCACCCAGGCGTCCCTCATTCCATTTTTTTTTTAAGAGATTTTATTTATTCACTTGAAAGAAAGAGAGAGAGAGAGAGCAAGTGAGTGCAGGAACAGGAGGGAGGGGTAGAGGCAGAGGGAGAAGCAGGGTCCGCAATGAGCAGGGAGCCCTGCCAGAGGCTCGATCACGGGATCCTGGGATCATGAACTGAGCCAAAGGCAGATATTTCCCCGACTGAGCCACCCAGGTGCCCCTCATTCCATCTGATAAAAGCTTCTTTTCTCCCCAACCCTTGAGATATTGGTAGATCGGAATGTTCTCTCAATTGCAATAGTGTCTTTTCTGTCTTACAATAATGCTTTCAAATAAATTCTTCCCTTACCTAAGTCCAGAGTTGTTTTTCATTTGGCAGTAGCTAACATTTATGGACTACTTTATTTAGGGCCAACCTTGTCCTAAACCCTTAGTAGATCATATCTCATTTAATTCTTAAAAGAAAGCTATGTGCTAGTCCCCTGCTGCACATTAGAAACGGAAGCTAGAGCCCATGGCGCTTAGAGCCAAAGCAGTCTGACTTTTCAATTTTACTCATCATACCTGATGACCACCCACAGTGCATTCTTGGTCTGAAGAGCAAATGATGGTAGTGATCTTAACTCACTGATTTTGATAATTATATCATGGCTATGGGGGAGAGTATCCTTTTGCAGAGGAAACTCAACAGAAAGGAATCTGGAGGTAGGGCCTCTGGGTGGCTCAGCTGTTAAGTGTCTGCCTTCGGCTCAGATCATGATCCCAGAATCTTGGGATCAAGTCCCACATCGGGCTCCCTGCTCGGCAGGAAGCCTGCTTCTCCCTCTCCCACTCCCCCTGCTTGTGTTCCCTCTCTCACCATCTCTCTCTCTGTCAAATAAATAAATGAAATCTTAAAAAAAAAAAAAAAGAATCTGGAGGTGATGGGATTTCCAGTCAAATGGTTCAGGAAAAAAAAAAAAACACCTGTATTTGTAACTTTTCTGTAAGTGTGTGGTTGTTTCCAAATAAAAAATTATTTTAAAAACACAAGATCCTGTATATGGGACATCTCGCACAGGGTGGGGCGCGAGAACACAGGACTCCCTTTGCTTTTACCTTCCTTCCTCTCTCACACAGAGCTCTTCCTCATGCACCGTGCCCATCATTTCCTCTTCTTGCTCAGACTCCCGCAACGGCTCCATGTGAATGGACCAAGCCCAGACTCCCTGAGGGCTGCTCTGGAAGCTGCCCCGTCATCATTCCTCAATCTGTCCTGCTCCTCTTCTCTCACCTGTGTGACTTGGATAACCTTGCTCATCTCCATCTTGCTACTTTTTTTTTTTTTTTTTTCAATCTTGACGCTTCCAGGTGGTCTCGTGGTGAGGATTCCGTGCGCTCAGTTTGCCTTCCTGGCAAGCCCTCTGCACTCATCCTCCTTGGTCAAAAGTTTCTATCCTCTAAGACTCCGTTTCGCTTCCACCCACTTCCGGAAGTCTTCCACACCTGGGTGATCGCACCACGGATGGGTGCTACTGCTTTTACCGCCTGAACCTTTGGGCAGACATTTAATCGTTTGCTCTGGTCTCTGGGGATTTCACCCTTCATGTCAATTATTATCCTTTCCATGACCCGAGCTACGAGACTGTGGACCCGAGGGCCCAGAGCTACTAGAAAATAAACTCTACAAAGGCTGGGATTTTTGTTTGTCTTGTTCACGGGTGAAACTCAGAGCCTAAAATATTGGCATCTTGTAGCTTTCCACGCATGTGTACGAATTTTTCATGAACGTCCTATACCTCATTGCATATCCTACGGTGTGGAGCATAGTAATCTGCAGGTGTGGGCTCAGGAAATGGGTGTTGAACATATTAATGGATGGATTGGATTGGCCAGTATGAGCATCAGCAGCTATCACAGATGGTTTAGTGTCTCTGCTGCAGGAAAGGGGGATGAATGATCAGTACCCACATTTGTTTGTAGCACTAGGACACTGACTCTAAAGTCCTTACTTGAGGGACAGTAGTCCTGCGGCTGAGGATGACAGCCCTCACTGCAGTATTTATGGGTCTCTCACACACACGCCCTGGCAGGGCTCTTTCCAAGTCGTTTGTACACGATTAATTTCCTCGCCTTGGATAAGGCGTCATCTGGCCTTGGCTGTGGCCGGCCTGATGAGACACCTGTCCGACAGGGGCTATAGGAGGTGAACGGATGTGCAGGCAAGCCTTGCAGGTCTATTAGTCTCCCACAGGGCCAAGGTCAAGGACTTTAATACTAGAATCTGACAGGTAGCCCGGACAAGTTGTCAGAAAGGCATCTTTGTGGAAAACGGCAGACGTTAAATGCAGGTGGATTAAGGAGGTGGCAATTTGTAGCACCTCCTAGATCAAGTGCTAAGAAAGACCCTTCACCTATATTCTCTCACAAACATTATAAGCTAACAATGAGTTTTGGGTCACATGTCCCTTGAAGCCAGGCATTGTGTCCATACTTGCTGTCTGCACCTCCCCATCTCCAAGTATCTCATCTGTCCACTCCAATCAGGCTTTGTCCCTATTGCTCCATTAAACAGTTTTTTTTTTTTTTTAAAGATTATTTATTTATTTATTTGACAGACAGAGATCACAAGTAGGCAGAGAGGCAGGCAGAGAGGCGGGGGGGGGGTAGGCAGGCTCCCTGCTGAGCTGAGAGCCCGATGCGGGGCTTGATTCCAGGACCCCGAGATTATGACCCGAGCTGAAGGCAGAAGTTTTAACCCACTGAGTCACCCAGGCGCCCCTAAACAGTTTTTTTTTAAATCAAGGTCACTAATGATGTAACTTGCCAAGGTGAATTCTCCTCCTGCATGTGACTCCTTCTCAGCGACAATGGACCAGCTGACAGCTGCCTCCTTGAAACCCTTTCTTCCTGTGCTTCTGTGAGAGTAATGGGCTTCTCTCCCTACCTCACCGGCCATTCCTTCTCAGTCTATGTAGAATCCTCCTTTTTTCCCCACATAAAGTCTAAATGTGGGAATACCCTCTGTCCTTCTCTAGCTATATTCTCTCCTCAGGAAAAACTTACCAGGTCTCATCTGTTTACTGAGGACGCCCGTATTTATTTCTTCTACCCAGACATACGCCTTGGGTGCTGGACTTACATATCAGCAGCCTACCGGATATTTCTATCTGGGTCTTGAATTGATTTCAAACCCTCAACTTGGCCAAAATGGAAGTATCAGTTTCTACCCTGTATCTGATACCCCACTAGTAGAGAGTTTAAAGAGTGTTTGATCAGCATTTACCCACTTCTCTCCTTCCCTTCTTTTCCCTCAATTTAGTGCAACGCATGGTAGACTTCAGAATCCCGAACTTAGGCGTGGTTTGGAGATTAGCTACACAAATACCTTTAGAGACCCAGATGGGGGCAATGATGGGGTAAGATTCTTACAGTCAATTAACCACAGAGCTGAGTCAGTTTCCTGACTAGTGTTCATTTCACTGAGAATTTTCACTTTCCCCGCTGAGTATCTGAATTTGAGGAGAAGAATGTCCCTGGCTGCTTACTTTGTTCATTGGTCTTCTAGCCTCATGCCCTGGCTTCTCTCTGGCCCCGACAGTTGCCAAGCCCTACCTTATTTTATAGATTCAGAGTCTAGATCACAGATGGTGAACACTTGGCCCATGCGTGGCCACTCCTGAATTAGTGTCCGAGGCAGACATCATTAATCGATCACGATACTTCATCCTGCTGAGCTCTAATGTGACCTCAGAAGGCTTCACAAGCTTCACGCAACTACGATCAATTGACCAGAGTTGACTTTCAAGGTAAGACTCACTTGTTACTGATTGCCTGATTCTTTTCTTCCTTATAACTTCAAATTCTATCCATTCCAGTCTGGTCTCATTTTCCCCACTGAACCGCTCTTTGGAGGTGATGTAATTTGATCTAGGGTGTGAGACAGTGCTAGTGAGATACCACATTTTAGCAGTAACACCTGGAAGCAGCGCTGACAAAGACATCGCATTTTAGTTGTAAAAACACGAGGGCTTCAGGCAAGCTGTCTGTATCTCTCCAGCTACACCAGGAGGACAAAAGACTTCGGTTTCCAAGTTCAAGGCCAAGCAACTTACCAGCAGTGTGACTTTGGACAAGATGCTTAACCTCTCTGAGCCTTACTTTCTCTACTGAATGTAAGAAACAGTTGACATAAACTATTGTGGTTGCTTGGTGTAATTGTTCTGCATAAATCCCTTAGACCCACCCCAAAGCAATTTATCCTTCTCCAAGTTCTCCTGAGTTTTGGGGATTGTTTGAGACTATAGAAAGAGCACAGCTTTGGAGTCAGACAGACCTGTGTTTGGTCTTGGATTTGCCACTGACTGCTTGTGTAATGACCTTGGGCAAGTGACTCGGTCTCGCTGAGTGTCCATCAGAGCTCAGGGTCTGTTTTAGTGCATGGGGGCTGGCGTGTAGTGAATCCATACCAATGAATAAAAATACATCAAGCCAACTAGTATTACATATTGAGCAGCTACTATGTGCCAGGGCTGGTATTGGTGATAAGGCAATAAATGCAGCAGGTAGAGAGAGATCCTGTCTCCATGGAGTTTAGGAGCCAGCTCATGCTGATAATGATGATTTAAGGACTCCTTCTCCCAGGCTGACACAGAACTCTTGCCTTACTCAGGACTTCAAGCTCTCCAGGTACGTGACATTCCTGGGTAGGTACCGCACCAGGAGAGAAAGAACATGATGTCTAGCATGGCTCTTCAGCATGGTTTTGGAGAAGGATGGAGAAATTTTCCCAGATGTCCTTGTGCTAGACTGGAGTTGGGCTATAGAGGTCCTGCCCCGATCTGGCAAAGGATGCATGCCTGGGAGGCTATGTTCCATCTGTGCCCAGCTCTGGCCATGTTCTGGCTCCCTCGGAGGCACACAACCCTGGGAATTTCTGCCAACTTGAAAGTCATCCAAGCAAAAAAGCAGAACTTCCCAGGAATGGCTGTAATTTCTTGATGAGGAGTTTAATTCTGTGGCGACAGTTCAAGCTTCTGTGGAACGAATATCATGTCAATGCTATTTAATAATATGGTAACCACTGACCATTTAATTACACGGTAATTGTCACTTAGTGGCTGGATAATTGCATAGTAAGTACCATCTAATTTCAGGGTAAAGGGTAAATACATGATTATTTCAGGCTCCTTAGGCACAGTATAGGTCACTCAGGAATTAGGTTTGGATTGACTAAGTATAAATTACCTAGAAATCTGTTTTCGGGTGATTACTCCTGTCATCCTTTCCTGACAAAGCCCCTAATGATTACCATACAATTAAAGAGAGATTTCAAGGTTTGGGGCCTCAGGAACTTAAAGGGACATGGCTTCATTTACAGTCAGTCATTGCCTACCGTGGAAGAGACATTGCTCGCTTTGGGAGACACGGGCTTACTGTTCTCTGTCCTTTTTCAACTGGTAGCAGACTTTTCTTCATTTGAAGGAGGCGATTCAACCCTTGGTGCCAAAACTTGGGACAAGTGATGCCGTGAGATGTGACTCTAACGCCTGTCTCCATTGTCTCTTGTCATGAGCCCTGGGCTAGAAAGAAAGATGTCTCTATGGTGGGTTAAACGATTAACACCCCTCGAATCTATGTGAACATCTGAACTCCCTGCATGTGACCTCACTAGGAAAAGGGCCTTAGAGATGTCGTTCGATTAAGGGTCCAAAGACAAGATTGTTCTGGATTACCCAGGTGGGGCCTAAATCCAGTGACAAGTGTCCTTCGAAGAGACACACAGAGGAGAGAGAGAGATGAGAGGAGGCAGAGGCAGACGCCGGGGTCAGGTGACATCGGTGCCACCAGGGGCTGGAAGAGGCAAAAAATCAAATGTCCCTTAGAGCCCTGGAGGGAGCAGGGCCCTGCTGATGCCTTGATTTCAGAAAGGATCAATTTCTGTTGTTTTCAGCCACCCGGTTTGTGTTACTTTCTTACGGCAGGACACAAATACAGTCTCCAAGGGGCTGTGGGGCAGCAGGAGCTCCTGGCTTTGCTTCCCTCGGTGCTTGTCTGGCTGGAGCTGGTGAAAAGCCTGAGAGGGATGAAGAGACACTTGAACAACTCGGGTCTCGTTTCTTGTGGGGGGTAAGCAGCCCACCTCCTGCGGACCACAGAGTACGGACACTTCGGCTCTCAGCCCGCAGCCCCAGATGGGAATCAGGGTCTGCCATGAGGTCTGTGAGAGGCTGCCTGTTTGCTGGGATGTCCTGTGGGAAGGGACTTTATAAAAGTAGGGTTAATGTTCTTCATTAGGAAAGAAATGTACAATCCTTCTGGACAGACTACCAAACACCTTTTACAAATGCCCAACCTCCCCAAATGCAGATGCAATCCCAGGGATCTGTTTCCTTCTGTCCATTTGTGCTGGCCATCGCTGGTTGCACTGTACTGTAGCAAAAATGAAAACGCCGGCTTTGGAGTCAGACGGGTCAGCCTCTAAACCTTTGGTTCTACGCTCAAGTCGTTGGACCAATGATTTAGCTTCTCTGAATCTCGGTATCTCCAACTTCCCACCTGGGGTAATAAAAAAAACTTGGGCTGTTGGTTTAATGAGATTAATATACATAAAATAAGGAGTGGGGGGGTTTGTACTCAGTCAAGTGGGGCTATTATTTCTGTACTGAGTGTACACAGTGGTGTGTAGTAGCGTTTCCCATGTTATTGTGAGTTCTCTGTGGACGTTTGTAGATGGCTGCGTCCCACACACCATCACAGAGACACGGCAGAGACAAAAGTGATGCTGGCAGTCACGCTGCCTTCCCAGAGACCCTTAATAAGCTTGCTGTGAATTGCCCAGTCCTCCACCCCACCTCTGACGGTCCCTGGCCGTCTCTCTTCTCTCCCTCTGCTCCCTTCTCCCCCTGCACCTCTGCTCCTGGGTTTGGGGAGACATCACTTTAGGGAGAATACACACTTTAGGTACTTTGAGCATTCAGGTTTAGACAAACAAGCGCTTGGAGGCGGAGAATAAGGCCCCAAATAGCCCGTCCGAGATTGCACCTAGCTTTATGATCCTACAAGAAGGAGCTATCCAGACAATAGGAGGATTAACCAATAAAGGATTTAAAAGACCCTCACTAAATAAAAATAACACGAACCATTCTCCAAGAGGCCTCCTGAGTCTTCATTGCCTTTAAGTGCTGCAAGCGAAGTTGGGTTTATTTTTACAGGTTTTGAGTCATTTGCTTCCATATCTGTCCTCATTCTTGTAAGACTATGCTCTGCTCAGTTACATGTGACATCTCGCACACTTGCCCCTCCATCTCACCAGTGGGCCATGGCAAAGACGCCCATTACCAAGGGCTGGTGGTAGCCTGGGGGGTGCCCACTGTGGTCCAGCATCCCTCTGTTTACCTTGCAATCAGGGAGAGTGCCTTGGGGTAGGGTCACGGGAAAAGGGTATTTCCTAAAAGAAAATTATGCAGCAAATTTTCCTTTATTGGCTTTTTCTACTGCACATGCACTTGGCTAAGACTTTCACATAGCTTGTCTTATTTGATCATTGCAACGTATTTATGCGGCTGTTTTTGGCATCCCCATCTCTCTGGGCTACACGAAGCCAGGAGAGGTCCCCTGACCCAGCAAAGGGCCACAAGATGATAAATGGAGGGGTGGGGATTCAAACCAAGTCCTGAGCCCCACTGGGCATGTGGAGGGGTAGGTGAGCAGCCACTCCAGCCCCATGATGCAACTGTTTTGGAGTGATGTGTTAAGTGGTCTACACTGACACACGGAGGAAACTCATAATTGGCTGGGGTGGGGTGTGTCTCACCTTGACTTCTCTTTTGTCCAAGAGTTATCAAAGTCAGGACAGAGAGAAATATGCCTAAAGATCAGGAGGCTTGCCTGAGGCCATGCACTTGATCCTCCAAAGATGACTTGACTGGGTACCAGAATTGTCCAGTGAATCGTCTTCCCAGGGACAGGGTCCAGACATCTGTATCTTTTTAAAGGTGCTCCCCAGGTGACCTTGATCTAGTATGTGGGCTAGCATTTGGGAACCACAGCCTAAAATATTATAGATTTTGTCTCTGGATTAAACCTCATCATTCGAGAACTATAAACCAGTTGCAATCCTTTTAACTTTGAAAAATCACAGCTTTTGCCAGACTGCGTGGTCATTGGTTAAAAATGAAGGATATTCTAAGATATAGCCCTATATGAGTCAGAACTCAAGAGTGTGTTTATGGGATGAAGGATATTGCTGAGGATATAATTCAGTAATCAGACAAGTCTCTTAATTAACTTTCTCTTAGGCTTTAGTACCAGAAATAGCTTTGCTTCTCCTGATAACTGTTCTTCCTCCATGTGGAAATTGTGTTATGTAACTGATTTGGTTTCCTTCTTTCTCCCTTTCTCTCTTTCTCCCTTCCTCCCTTCTTCCTCCTTCCTTCTTTCTTTCTTTCTTTCTTTCTTTCTTTCTTTCTTTCTTTCTTTCTTTTTCTTTCCTTCTTTCTCCCTCCTTCCTTCCTTCTTTCCTCCCTCCCTTTCTCTTTCTTCCTCTTTTTCTTTCTTTCTCTCTCTCTCTTTCTCCCTTCTCCCTTCCTCCCTCCCTCCCTCCTTCCTTCCTTCTTTCCTCCCTTCCTCCCTTCCTTCTTTCTTTCCCTCCCTCCCTTCCTACTTTCCTTCCCTCCCTCTCTCCCTTCCTTTCCCCCTTCCTTCCCTCCTTCCCTCCCTCCCTCCCTCCATCCCTCGCTTCCAGAATTGCAGACTGTGACATGCAGTGCCTCATCTGGATGTGTCTGGGGTCTTAGAAGTTTGATTACCCTACATTCTTCTACAAATGGACCTTGAGAGTTTGTTTGAAAGTTCTGGCAGGGGAGCACAGCTACCCTTGATCAAAGAATGGTCCTCCTGTATCAGAGAAGACTGTTCGCTTCTACTGAGTGCACAGCTTCAGGAGGGATGCATATGGAGTGGTGAGGGAGGAAGGGGACACCAGCCTAGCCAGCCAAATCAGCCAGATTAACCCTGACGATCAATGGGGTGACAGATGTCACAGCCACATGGCCCTAAACTCTTGGTTTCTTTCTTTAAACTGGTCACTAGGAAGCCTGGAACAAAATTTACATCCATGTAGCAAACTATGAGGGATCTTAGATACTGTGTTTCCAACTTTTCCTCTGGATTTTTTTCTTCTTTCTTTCTGTTCTTAATGTTCCCACAGTTGCTTTACCAGACATACCACTTAAAAAAATCTGTATGATGTGGTTATTCAGTCATAAGATGGAGATTTCTTTCGTACTTAAGTTTTTCAGAAATTGGGATAAGACCTACAAACCATGTATGCATTGGATATGATAGTGTGTTAGTTTCCCAGGGCCGCCAGTAAGAAAGACCCCATACTGGGTGACTTAAAACAACAGAAATTTATTGTCTCACAGTTTGGGAGTCTGGAAGTCTGAAATTGAAATGTTAGTAGGTCCATTCTCTCTCCGATGGCTTTGGGGAGAATCTTTCCTTGTCTCTAGCATGTGGCCATTTGCTGGAAATCTTCCGCATTTCTGGGCATGTAGGTAGGTGCCTCCCTCCAGTCATAAGGCTGGTTGTCTTCTCCCTGGGTCTTCACATTGTCTTCCCTCTGCCTGTATCTGTCTTTGTCTTTTAATTTCCCTTTATTTTAGAAGCACACCAGTCCCATAGGATTAGGACCCACCCTGATGACCTCAATACTGCTGTAAAAACCCCTTTCTACCCCAATCACGTCACATTCTGAGATACTGGGGACTAGGACTTCAGCATGTCTTCTTTGAAGGGACACAATTGGGCCCATGACAGTATTGCTTTTCCTCTTCATTTTTTTCCCTTAATCTATTGTTGAACATTTTCCTCATGGTCACTTGATAGGGAGAGACTGTTGAATGTCAGTATCATTTTTTTTTTAAATGAGTCTAATTGCCCTGACTTTTCTTGGTCCCAATAGCCTGAATAATTAGTTAGTAATTGACTGTACATAATGCTCTTTTTAACTCTGTCATTAGCATCAGATCAATTCATGAATCTTACCGCCCCCACCCCCACCAAGGGCAAGAACCATGCCTTTCCTGTCTCCCTTTTATCTCCAGGGGTCATTTTTATTTCCAGAGGAGAAGATTGAATCTGTATCATCTCTGTTCCATATTTCCCCCACAAACCTATGCCCCTTCCACAATGCCTTAGAGCAATGGAGACTATAGCAAGAAAACTTGTTTGAAAGAGCAAGTTCCCATTACCCAGTGTCTCAAGGGTCTTAGAGTAATGGGGAAGGAGTACCAGGTAACAAGAGTACTCAAGACTTCTTTGTCCCATGAACACCAGGGAAGTCTGAACTACCCACCCACCATAGCTAGAGTTGATATCTGTAGGACTATCTCATGGGATTTTCTTCAGGGTGTTGGCAAGAGCCTCCACCTTTGGTTGCTTCAGCATTTGCATGGGACAAGACAGAGCAAAGCCCAACTCTTACTTAGATGTTAGGAGCAATATAGAAATAGAACCCTCAGAAAATGCCAGTCTGACTCTGGTATGAGTAAGTGGCTGGTCCATCACAGATGGTCATGGGTCAGCAATGATCTCAGATTGGCATGGGGCATGGAGATGGCGTAGGGATGATGAAACCAAGAGGCTACAAAGCAGTAGAAAAGCCAGCCCAGAGGGACAGCCCAGAGAAGCTCCTCTAGCTACTGCTGGTAGAATTTCATCACTACCTGAGAGAGGGGGAGGGGCAGTTAACACCAAACCCACACCCATAAGGTAACGCTGGTTTTTATGTGAATCAATGTCTAAGTTACCAGTTTAATGAATGCTAATCCTTAAGAGATGAGCATTATAGCATGAGAAGCACCCTTTGGAATACTGCTAAGAGGAGGTACTTAGGTAATCACAGCCTTGGTCTCTGGGCGTGCAGAGCAGGCGAGCATCCCTCCACACACTGATAACTCTTCATTCTTCTGGACCCCTCATGTGGCCTCCCACCTCTGTCACTCCACCAAAAGAGTGATCACCGAGGTCACCTGAGTGTCTTCTGATGTTGGAAATCATCCTGTCCACCTTCCCTAGGGTCCTCTTCTTTCCTTGTCTCCTAGCAGCAGTGGATGTCCTTGAAACCTTTCCCTTCTCCTTCCAGGACACTCTTGTCTTCTACCCTTCTCTTCTTCATGCCTATTGCAGATTCATCCTCCTTTACTGGGCTGTTAAGCGTTGGGATAATTCAAAAACCAGGCACTATTTTCTGCTGCTGCTATTTATATGCCAGTCATCATGTGGTGAGTGGCTGGGGACACTGTATTTAAGGAGCTGGAGATGGGGCAGCCTGAGATATTTCTGAGTTTTCAGAGGAAGTGATCAGTGACTGCGGATACTGCTCTGATTCTGGGATGCCCTCCTGAGACGTCAACTCTTGTCAACTACCATCAACTACCATCTTGCCTGTTCTTGGAGGAAGCAGGATCCTGAGATCGATGCTGAGTTGGGATGTGATAGGAAAAGGAGAGAGAGTGCATCTGTATCAGGGACTGGAAAGAAACTGAGTGGGTCAAGCGCTTGGAGATCACCCAGAAAGGAAGATGCAACAAAACCATCAATTTTTCTTGCTGCTCTTCTAGCCATTATCTGTGTTAGTCTGCTTGGGCTGATAGAACCAAACACCAAAGACTGGGCAGCATCAGTCTTTACTTTCTTACAGTTCTGGAGGCTGGGATGTTCAAGGTCAAGGTGGTAGGAGGTTTCCTTCTGGAGAGGGCTTGTAGACAGCTACCTTCTTCCTGTGTGCTCCAATGGCCTTTCCTTGGTGTGTATGTGTGGAGAGAAGCATCTCTCTTCCTCTTCTTATAAGGGCATTAATCCCATCATGAGGGTCCCATCCCCATGGCCTCCTCTGATCCTAATCACCTTGCAAAGGCCCCACCTCCCAACACCATCACTCTGGGGGTTAGGGCTTCACAATGAGAACTTCGGGGGGTGACACAGACATTCATTCCATATCATTATGCCTCTGATGTTTGCTTGGTGACATCATTAGATCATCACCATAAAGCACCCATTATTACTCGGACCATTTTTACAATGGATGGGTGTGTCCTTTGTTTTTTTAACTAGGCTGAAGAGCCAGGCAAGAAACTGAGTTGCTTGAAATTTTGAGCTCCCCATCCTGTATGTTTTATGATGCTAAATAAACATTGTCTTCATTGCTCGATGCAGTATATAAACACGTGTCAGCCATCTTAGCGAAGAGGCGTCATTCGATTTAATTGCAAATTAAAAAACATAAACCACCTTAAACGTGGAGCTAATGCTGCATCAAATCAATACAATAATTGCACCAGGGCAACTGAGAGGCGTACGGGGTTTGTGCACCTTGCATACTAAAAGAAGCCGGTCATTAAAGGAGTTGTTTCGTCCTAGTGAATGGTGGGTTGTTGTGGCAAATTGCCCTGATTGGCTTTATCTTTAAGGGTGGACTAGACAGGCTGAGTTCTTAATTGTCTGTGCCAACACAAAGGAAGAGGCTTTGTCCTTGAAAAGTAATTAATAGTTCTCTTAGTGGGTTGGGTTGGGTTGGACAAGTTCTTGCAGTTTCATGGGTGGGGGAAGAAAGGGACGTTCCCAGGCCCTTGCAATGCCTTGTGCTGAGCATTGATTGTCTCGGGATTCAGCAATTATTTCTTTATAGACCTGACATATTGTGGCAGCTAAATTATGCCAGTGGAAGATGTCTGATTGACAGACCCCAAGTCCGTTGTGTTTTGTGAGCCACTCAGGTGAGACTGGAGCTTTGTCGAGCCCTGGAGCAGACAGCAGGCCCTGGCAGGCCCCACTCTAAGTGGCTTTGGTCCCCTTAAAGTGGTCCCCAGCCTTTTCCCAGGGATGACCTAGGATGAAAGGTGGGTGAATCGGGTCACCCCCTTTGCCATGGGGCTTGAAGCGTACAAGAGAAGGCCTCCTGTTCCAAATAGCTCTCTTCTATCATCCTGCCACAGTCTTGAGGTAACTTTCCATAGACACACATTCCTCTGAGTGTCTGAAGTGCCAGTGAAAATGCAATTGCCCCTGGGAAAGATGAACAAATTAAACAATTGACAGCTATTAATACGGCAATGTCAAGTTGATTCAAGAGGAAACATCTTCTGTGCCCCCGTGAGGTATTCATGAAATAATGCCTGATAATGTGTCTCGATTAGTTTACCAAATTAGCCAGTCCCCTAGCAAGAAGTTGAGGGAATGAGACATTGCATGAGCACAGATGGATGGTTTCTCTGTCGTCCGTTCCCTGGCCTTCTGGTCTGATCTTGCTGGCCTTGTTGGAGGATGCGTCCTCTCCACAGGTGCTAGGGTGTGTGTGCCTGTGGAGGCTGACTGGGCCTCTGTGTCCCAGAGCCTTCAGCATCTTCCTTGGGTCCCCCATACTCCCATGTGACCCCCACGCAGGCTAGGCCTGCGATCCTATATGTCTCCCCTGTTCCTTCCTGGAGCCTTGCTTCAGCTCTCAGTGCACACAGCAACATTAACCATTACCTAAACAGCGTTTATCATTCTCCTTTTGTGAGGGCCAGCTCCTGCTCCTGTATTCCCAGCTGTGGTTAGCAGCTGAACCCCAAATGAAGAGATCTCTGCCTGGGTACACACCATCAGCTCCTGACACACTCCCTTCTCTGCACCAGATGGAAACCTTCCCTTGAGCTCCTCCTAATCTAGTAGATCCAAACTGGTCAGAAGCCTTTGAAATCTATTATTAGTATTTAACATTTTGATTTGTTTTTTTTTGTTTGTTTTTTGTTTTTATTTTTTTTTAAAGATTTTATTTATTTATTTATTTGTCAGAGAGAGAGAGAGAGAGAGCGAGCACAGGCAGACAGAATGGCAGGCAGAGGCAGAGGGAGAAGCAGGCTCCCCGCCAAGCAAGGAGCCCAATGTGGGACTCGATCCCAGGACGCTGGGATCATGACCTGAGCCGAAGGCAGCTGCTTAACCAACTGAGCCACCCAGGCGTCCCTTGATTTGTTTTTTATAATTTGTTTATAGGGTACATGATTCAAAAGGCACAGAGAGATAAACAGTGGGAAGTATGTCTCCTTTTGTCTTCTGCCCCGGTTGCCTGATTTCTGTTTTTGAGGCAACCACTGTTACTACTTTTTCCTATATCCTTCTGAAAATATTACATGTATGTATATGTGTGTACATGCATGTGTGTGGGTATACATATGTGTGTGTGTATGCAGTTTCCCTCTTTCCCACTATGAGAGTTATAAAAGAACATTATTCTCATCTTGCTTTTTCTAGACTCTTTTACTTATTCATTTATTCATTTTTAAATATACTTTATGTTTCAAAGTAGTTTTGGGTTCACAACAAAATTGAGAGGAAGATGCAAAGATTTATATCTATTCTCCCAGCGCCTATCTCCCACACATACACAGCCTCCCCCAGGATCAACACCTCCCACCAGAGGGGTACATTTGATTTTTTTTAAAGATCTGATTCATTCAATTATTTGAGGCAGGAAAGGGGCAGAGGAGGAGTGGGAGGAAGAGGGAAAGAATCCCTAGCAGACTCTGTGCTGAGTAGAAAGCCTGATGTGGGGCTTGATCTTATGACCCTGAGATCAGTGACCTGAGCCAAAACCAAGAGTCGAACACTTCACTGACTGAGGCACTCAGGCACCCCAAGGAGCACATTTGTTATGACTGACGAGCCTGCAGTGATGTCATAAACACCCAAAGACCATAGATCAGATGGTTCACTCTTGGTGTTGTACATTCCGTGGGATCAGACAAATATATGATGGCCTGGGTCCATTGTTAGAGGATCACACAGAGTATTTCCATTGCCCTAAAAATTCTCTGTGCCCCACTTGTTCATTCTTCCTTTCCTGACCATTGTTTTTTCACTTAGATTTTTTTTTCACTTAAAATTGTATCTTAGAGATCATTCCATATTGGCATACAAAGAGCTGCCTCATTATTTTTACTGGCTGTGTAGTATTTCATGACTTGGATGTACCATGAATTCAGCGCAGGCTGTTTTTAATCTGTTACTTTAGTCAACAAAGCTGGATGCATCCTTTTCATGCATCATTTGGCACATAGACCAGATCTTTGGGATAAACATCTAGAAGTAGAATTACTGTCCAAGGAGCATAGACATTTTTAACCTTCAATTGAAATATTACCAAATTCGGGACGCCTGGGTGGCTCAGTTGGTTGGACGACTGCTTTCGGCTCAGGTCATGATCCCGGGGTCCCGGGATCGAGTGCCACATCGGGCTCCCAGCTCCACGGGGAGTCTGCTTCTCCCTCTGACCTTCTCCTCGCTCATGCTCTCTCTCACTGTCTCGCTCTCAAATAAATAAGTAAAATCTTAAAAAAAAAAAAAAAGAAATATTACCAAATTGTCCCCTGAACCTTGAGGTTTTTAATGCTTTCCACACCAAGCCCATCTGGATATTTCCCAGGCCAGATTCATATCCTAGTCACCTCTCCAATGCATTCCCTGCCTCTTTTCCGTTTGGGTTCTGACTGCATTATGCCTCTGGCGAGATCTTGGGTTCAGCAGGCAGAGAATTGCTATCTGGGTAGGGGCAAAAGTTTCCCCACAGTGGGAATGAAACAGGTCAAGGGGGAAGGCAGGAAGTCATGGAGGGAGAAGAGGCAAGTAGTGGGTCCTCAGTATTCTCGGGGGATCTGACCCGAGCTTCCCATCTGCCATGCGAAGCAGGCCACAGCAGTGTTCCCTTCAGCTGAGACTCAGAGAGGCTGAGTAAGTTTGCCAAAGTAACTCAGCTACTGTTATGGGTTGAATCATGTCTCCTCGAAAACATCCGCTGAGGCTCTAACTTCCCTCTCCAGTGTCTCAGCATGTAACCCTCTTTAAAAATAGGGCTGCTGCAGATATAATTAGTTAAGATGAGGTCATCCTGGAGTGAAGAGGGCCATAAATCCAACAGGACTGGTGTCCCTATGAGGAGAGAGAGACTTGGACACAGGCACGGACCCAGAGGGAAGACAGCCGTGTGGAGCCGGAGGCAGAGATGGGAGTCGGATTGTTGCCCGCCATGGGACTCCTGGGGGCTACCAGCGGTTTTGAGGGCACGGAAGGATCCTCCCCTAGAGTCTTTGGAGGGAGCACGGCTCTGCCAACAACTTGATTTCAGCACTCCAGCCTCTGGAACTGTGAGAGAATGAGTATCTGTTGTTTAAGCCACCCAGCCTGTGCTGCTTTGTTAGGACAGCCCTAGGAGACGAACACAACTAGTAACTGGCAAAGGCAGAAGTCCAGCCTGAGCCCTTCTGAACATAACTCCCAAGGTCACTCAGCTCTGTTACCGGATGACTCTTGCCCACAAATCTTCAGTGGGCTCTTAGGTCAAGGACTTCCTTACAACCATGTCTGTCCATCCTCCATGCCTCCCGTGTGGGAGATGGGATGTGGAAGCCACGGTCCCATTCTGGCCATTTGGTGGCTCCTCAGCCTCGTGGCAGCCATAGTTCATGTGAGCTTCCGAACAGTGGGTAGCTACCCTATTTCAAATTCCCTTGTGGTCAGGACAGGACTCCCAATAAACAAATCCACCTGCCATGGGGTGGCGTCAGGATCATCAAACTTAATCCAGGCATTGCTAATGTGATATGAGAGGAACAAATGGGCCCCCATTCCTACCGCCTGTCCGTCAAGGGTAGATTATGCCCTTTAGGGACGGGGCCTCCGGACTGGTGAGGCTGTTTTGTTACTGTTTACAGCGTTGCCAGTGGAAGAAAACAATCCTTGACTTCCACGTTTCCGCGGCAACGGGAGGATGTGGTCTGACTTCTGCCAGCATGCCTCTTTGTCTCCTGGCCTCAGAACAGTGTGGGGCTTTTGCAGGGCAAAGGTGGGACTCAGCCCAAGAAGGGGTCCCAGAGGAGGGAAGGACAGAACCAGATAGAGAAGGTTAGAGACACCGACTTCCAAAGTCCCGGCTCCTGATTTCAACTGGCGTGGAGTTTATCAGCCTAGCAGAGATCGCCTCCAGCTTTCGAAGGGAGGGAACATGACGCGTCTCAGAGGGCGGGATCTGGGTTGGAGGCACTTGGAGCGGTGTTTGTAAGACAGTCCATCGGAGTGCAAGAAGAAAATAATAGAGTTTTGAATTGGATTTCTATCTTCTCTCTTTAAAATTTTTACTTTTTGTATTTGGTTTATAAAGTTCGTAATATATTAACAAATTCAGACATGCAGAAAATAAACAAATGAGTGATGTATTGGAGGGCATACTCCGGTTTTGAAAACAGAGAAAGGTGTATGATCAGAGAAATTTGGAGACATCGTTTTAGAAGGTCACATCTGACAGTCAGGGCCCTTCCCTTCTCTTTGACACCAGTCCAAGTTCTCTCTCCAATGATCCTGAAATTTAGCCTTTGAGTTTTGATTCATGGGGTGTCCATCTTCACATCTCGGAATGAATCCATCCCTCTGAAAACGAATGGAAACAATTCTGTTAGGTTGGACCTATAGCCTCTACTTTCTCAAGTCCCCACCAAATCCCCTTATTTTTAAAATTTTTTTAGAGAGAGAGGGAAGGGGGAGGGAGAGAGGGCAGAGGAGAGAGAGAGAGAGAGAGAGAGAGTCTAAGTACATTCCACACCGAGCACGGAGCCCAATGGGGGCCCTGGATCTCCCAACTCTGATATCATGACTGGAACCAAAATCAAGAGTCGGTTGCTTAACCAGCTGAGCCACCCAGGTGTCCCATATTTGTATTTCAAACTCTGTTTTAAGGGATAGTTTGAAGATGGGAATCAAGAACTTGTTTAGAAGTAAGTGAGTCCCTCATCCCTCAAATAAGTTTGGATAGGGACAGTGGGGCTATCTTCATCAGCTTGGGCTACTGTAACAAAAATGACAGAGACGGGGGGGGGCTTATAAATGGTAGGAATTTATTTCTCATGGTGCTGGAGGTTGGAAATTTAAGATCAGGATGCCAGCACGGTCGGGTTCTGGTGAAGGCCCTCTTCTGAGTTGTAGACTGCCGACTTCTGGTTATATCCTTCCCTTACTGGGAAGCAAGCACTCTCACTTATCTCATTCAGGAGGGCTCCACATCCATGACTTTATCCCAGGCCCCACCTCCTCACACCATCATGCTGGGGATAAGGGTTTCAGTATAAGAATTTGGGGGTGACACAACGGGGTACATGGGAACGTCGGAGAAGATGCGGGGTAGTTGAAGCAGGACAGGGGTGGGGGATTCCTTCAAGCGAAGCTCCTGGCAACTTACCCTGCTTCAGATCAGGGAGGGGGATCTTTGCCTGGACCTGTCTTCTGATGTGAGTGGTGAATGAGAAGGCTGACCCCTGAGGGCAGTTTTGGACTGGAGACATTCAGGGCTTGAGGCATGGAGTCTAGTTAGGAGGAGATGATGTGGACTTCCCAGTTGGGAGAGAAACACGATTCTGCTCTTGGATGTTGAAAAGGGCCCAGAGAGTGACCCCTCCACCCCACTCCTCCCTAGGGCTCAGTACTGCCTCTCTTCAGCAAGCTGAAAGAGAGGACCTGCCTCTTCTGCCTGGCCTCTTTGAAGCCATGAGGGCTTGAAGCCATGAGACATCACAGGTTCTCTTCCCCTCAGAACTGTCGCCTGACCAGCAAGTCACAGCAGCCCGAGCACATCAAGAGCCATATTTACGATCATAGCCAGGAGCTCCTTCAGGATACTTACGGGGTTCCACCCTGGAAGCTGGTGTTCAACGTAGCCATAGTAACAGAATAAACAATGGGCCATCTTGTTTTAGAAATTAGACGAAGTCTTTTCAAATAGGATTTTGCCAGTAGAAAATTATGTCTTGGCTCAGGCCAGTGGTCCTTTTGGAACCTGACCGAATCAGGCTACCATCCAGCTTCACGTCGCATCCCTTTATTAGTACATTTTTCATGATTCCTTGCTATAGAATCTTTGTGTTTCATTGGCATTTTGTAATTTGTGGGTGAAATGGTGGTTTCTGGCATCATATCACAGCTGCAAGGTCTTTTGCTTAAATCCACAGGAGTGGGACATTCTTTACTCTGAAATGTGTAAGGGGGGACTTGCACCATCCGGCTTCTGTGTCTCTGAGCAAGCAATGTCATTCACTCTGCCTACAGTTTCTTCCTCCGTTCAGCATCAGGATGACTTCTATTTGTCTTTCAAAAGTCAGCCTTGGTGTCCCGTGGTCTACAAATCTTCCTGGCCCTCCAGGGCTCCCCGCTCCACTCCCATGTTCCTCTAGGACCAAGTGCTTCTTTCTAATTTTGCATTGATTAATCTAATTGTCTAAGTGCCTCCCCAACACCTGTAGGTCCCCGAGGGTGGGCGGGACCTGCCTTGTCCTTTCATGAAGAATTTTCCAGATGAAATTCCCTCCTCTTCCCCACAGCCCCTGCCTGGGTCAGATGCCTCTTCTTGTCTTCCCTCAATTCTGCTGACCCTGATCAGAATTGTCGGTTTAAGTGCCTCCATCCAGAAGCACCTCTCTTGTTCCTCTTTGTATCTGAGCACCGCGTGGGGGGGGGTCCTAATGCTTGACACACTGAAGGTAGGTGACAGTCTCATCCTAGTTTGCCTGAGCCTTTCTGGGTTTTAAAATGGAAAGCCTCACAATGTATGTACCTAAAAAAATCTAAAGCTAATACTCAAACAAATACATGTATACCTCTGTTAGTAGTGGAATTATTCACGACAGTAAAAAACTGGAAACAGGGACACTTGGGTGGCTCAGTGGGTTAAAGCCTCTGCCTTCGGCTCAGGTCATGGTCCCAGGGTCCTGGGATTGAGCCCTGCATTGGTCTCTCTGCTCAGCAGGAAGCCTGCTTCCCTTCCCCAACCTCTCTGCCTGTCTCTCTGCCTACTTGTGATCTGTATGTCAAATAAATAAATAAAATCTTTAAAACAAAACAAAACAAAAAAACTAGAAACAGCCCAAGTGTCCACCAACTGATGGGTGGCTGAACAAAATGGTAGAGCCATTGGATGGACTATGATTCAGCCAGAAAAAGGAACAGAGTACTGATGCTTGCTGCAATGTGGACGGAACTCAGAAATGCTACGCTAAGATCCAGGAGGCCATATATAAGGTGTCACATTCTATATGATTGCATTTATATGAAGTGTCCAGAGCTGGCAAATCCAGAGCCAGAACACAGGTGGGTAGTTGGGGGGGGCTGAGAGGAAGAGGGAGAATGGAGAGTTGACAGCTTAATGGGTACAGAGTTCCCTTTGGAGGTAGTGAGAATATTTTGGAACTGGATGGAGGTGATGGTTGCACAACACTGGGACTATAACAGAGGCCCCTGAAGTGTTCCCTTTAAAATGGTTGCCTTTGGTGCTCGCTTCGGCAGCACATATACTAAAATTGGAACGATAAAATGGTTGCCTTTGTGTTGGTTGAATGTCATCTCAGAAAACAGACACACAAAAAGTCTTGTAAACTGGAATGGTCCTGTGCTCGTCTCTCAAAAAATAAATTTAAGAGAAGAAGGGAATGCTGCCTCCATAATCAAGTCAAATCTGATTTTATAAAGGTTGTATTTTATTTTTTTTTTAAGATTTCATTTATTTATTTGACAGAGAGAGATCACAAGTAGGCAGAGAGGCAGGCAGAGAGAGAGGAGGAAGCAGTCTCCCTGCTGAGCAGAGAGCCTGATGCGGGACTCGATCCCAGGACCCCGAGACCACGACCTGAACTGAAGGCAAAGGCCCAACCCATGGAGCCACCCAGGCGCCCCTGAATTTTCAAAGGTTTTAAAGTAGAATGTGCTGACAGGGTTGGAGGGTCAGGCTGCCCCGGTTTCCCCTGTGGGGTGCCCTCCCTGACAGTTGCTGTCCTGGATCCTGAGGGGTCTCAAGCCTCCTTTCACATGTGGGCCCAGCATGGACCAAAGCTCCCTCTGGTTTCCCACAGCCCAGACTAGGAGCTTGGCTCTTTAAAGACAGGCTCTAGAGGACAATGAAAGGGAAACATAGTCCATGAGTACAAGAGTGCTTTAGAGAGCACAGACTTCTGCTCTTGCCATACTCATGGTCCTGGGGCAGGTCTGAAGGCTCATGTTGGCTCCAGGTTATCCTGGAGAAATAAGAATATGCCCCAGAAATTTCTAACACTTAATCCTGTCATATCAGAATAAGTACATTCGAAAGGTTTCCTTTTTCTTCTTTTGGACTGGGTGCCTCCCACCTCTAGGAAGCACGACCCTGGTGAAGACCCCACAAGGCATGTGTGTGAGGACATGGGGGGGATGATGGCTCTTCTAACCTCTTTGAGACCCCCAGGAAGTCCTGGGGGAGGAGCCCCAGGCTCCTTTGTGGAGATTTTTCTTTATAGGGTTTTACTTTCCAGGTTGGTAGATTGGCTGGAGATGGCAGGTGAGGACCCAGGAGTGAGTGAGTTTGATGGATTCTGGAGGGAAACTGGTCTATGACATCTGGGGCCTTGGGGAGTGGGAGGACCCCTGCTTATGGGGAGGACCGGCTGGGCTACCCACTCCTGGTAAGGTCTCAGGAATGGAGGCTTCTCTGCCCTTGAGGCTGAGTGAATACTGGCCCCTGTCTGCCTCATCAGACACCCGCCAGCCCAGCCATGCATACTGGAGGCTGGGCTGTGTCCTTGTCACTCACAGTAGCTCCAACTCAGCCCCTGTGAGCAGAGGAGGGGAAGCCAACAGCAAATGCCCAGGAGGAATTTGTAAAATCCCCAGAAGAGGTGCCTAGCACATGGGCTGGAAAAGATCTCAACAGGAATTATGACCATGTGTCTTAGTGTTCGATGGCCAAAGCAACAAATCACCGAGAAGTTGGTGGCTTAAAACAACAGACGTTTATTCTCTTAGTCTGGAGGCCAGAAGTGCAAAAGCAAGGTTTCGGCAGGGCCATGCTCTCTCTGAAGGGTCTGGGGAGGATCTGTTTCTGTGGCTTCAGCTTCTGGTGGCTCCCGGGACTCTCTGGTGTTCCTTGTAATTCCAGTCTCTTCCCCCACTGTCACGTGGACTTCTACTCTGGGTGTCCTTTCTTTCTTTTTTTTTTTTTCCTTTAAATCAGGACACCCGTCCTCGGATTGGGGCCCATCCTAATCCAGTATGACCTCATCTAAATTAATTATCTCTTCAGAGACTCTATTTTCAAACCAGGTCACATTCCAAGGTTCTGGGTGAGGATAAATTCTGGAGAGAGCCTACTCAACCCACTATCCCATGAAAGGAGATTTAGGTATCATAGAAAAATACTTTCTGGTACTAAAAAATGTATAGTTTGCCAGCTAAGAGTTCGATAGATAAATGGAACAGAGAGATGCAGACCTGAATTAATGGCCAGGGAGACCAAGAGGAAGAAACCACTGGAACGGAGCAAAAAAATGCAGGGAAATTCTCTTGGGACAAAGTAAGCAGCTCGAAGGATGGATCCTGGGGCCCAAGGTCAGGTCCACAAGGCGGAAAAGAAACAAAAGGAAGTGAGTTAGAAATGAAACAAATAACAGAAAATGAAAACATTTCTTAAGCGGAAGCAAATTCTTTGAATCTTCAAATTGAGAGATTATGCCGGCTCCAACTGAGATTATGTGGAATTGAGACAGACTCATGCATAATCTGGGAAAATCCGGGTAAACTTCAAGGATAAAGAAAATCCCATCAGCTAACAGACATAAGCATTCAGCCTGAAGACTATTTTCTCATACATTTTCAATTTCTCTATTGATTGGTTTGCTAAGTCATTTGTTGTTATTTAACTTTCTGTGTTTCCCTGACATGTTTGCAAGTTCTTGATAGTCGGGATGATGTTTTATTCATATTTCTGTCTGTCTTAACATCTGGCCATCCAAAAAACAGATGCATAAGACCAGAGAACTAAGACACCCTAAAATTCAATTTACAATAGTCCAAGGGGCTCAGGGGTGAGCTTTGCAGAACCACCTGGGGTACAGATGAGGCTGGTGGCTTTGTGCTTTTGCAGTGGCCTCAGAGAAGCCTCAGCTTTGGGCTGGGAAGTCCTGAGGCTCGGTGAGAATCTTAGAGTCTGAATGGTGATAGAAGGGAAGAAAGTCCTATAGATCTGAACAGGGCCAGGGAAAACGACCTGCTGTCCCCCAGTCTCCTCAAGACTGACTTGGGGGTGAACATCACTGTGAGATAATGGTGTCCATCTCAGGCTTCACTCCCAAGGTCAAGACCTGAGAGACTGGGTCCAGCATCCTAGGAAGAGGGATTCACAACCGCTAGGCAGGAATGGTCAGCTTCCTAGCCTCTGAGGTATGACCCAGGTCATGGTGTATGTAGGAGCTAGTCAGGATATGGGCACAAGCCTGGGCACAAGGTTGGGGTAGAAAGGGTAAAAAGGCAGGGATGGGAGAGACTGTAATTTGGTTGGCAAGCAGGTGCCAAAGTTCACGCCAGTTTGGGCCAGGGCTTTGGGAGTCAGGCAGGCCCGTGTTTGACCCCTAGCTTCTCTACCCACTGGCTGTGCAGCACTGGACAAGTGCTGACACTCTCTAAGAACTGTCGTGAGGATAAAAAGACTCTTGAATAAATAAAATATAAAAATAAATCAAAGTGTTGGTGCAGTTACAAGTACACGGCAAGGACTCAGGAAGCAGTATTGGTTCATCATTAGTGTTTGTTTCTCTTCTTTACCTTTTTTTTTTTTTTAAGATTTTATTTATTTGAAAGAGAGAGAGTGAGCGAGAGGAGGAGCAGAGGGGGAGGGAAAGAGAGGAGAAAGAAACTCAAGCAGATTCTGCCCTGAGCATGGAGCCCAATTCGGAGCTCCATCTCGCGACCCTGAGATCGTGACCTGAGCTGGAACTAAGAGGCTGATGCTTAACTGACTGAACCCCCCCAGGCACCCTTTTCTCTCTCTGTTTTTTGTTTTTGTTTTTGTTTTTTTAAATAGTGACAGTCCCATTTCTAGATCTCATATCTGCTGGGCTGGGAAGGCTCGTGTATCCTCCCTCCAGGTTGGGCTGACACAGGTCATCTGAGGTTTAGTGACTTCCGTCGCGTGGCAGGGAATGGGGTGTTGGCAGAGTCCCGCAAGCTCTACATTGCTCTGAAGGCCCCCTTGTTGGGCTGCACCTCAGGGCAGGTAGAAAAGCTGGAATCCCCACTCTTCTTTTTTGGCTCTTTATTTTGCAATCACAACACTAGTCACCATCGTCTCCTAAGTTTGTTCCTTGGAGGGCTTTGCAAACTATTCCTTCATCATCTCTCCTTTTAGAGAAAATAAAGTCCAAGCTCACAAGGGATGTGCATATCCTTTCCCCATGCAAACTTGAAGGCTACCAGTGTTAGCTTCCTTCCTCTCTCCCTCCATCGCTCCCTCCTTCTTCCTTCCCTCCTTCTTTTCTCCTTTCTGCTTTCCTTCCTCCCTCCCTCTTTTCCTTCCTTCTCTTAATTCCATGTATTTATTTAATAAATACTGAATTTTTGACCAGTGAATTACACTGTAATCAGTTTTGTGTGAGACCCTGAAATGAGTAAGATGTGATCTTTACTCTCAAGGTAGTCACGGATTGCTAGGGGAAGATTAAAAACATGCAGAAAGAGAGAAAGTGATGATTGATGATGATGATAGATGGATGGATAGATAGGTAGAAAGGCTATGATATGTACAAGACGTTGCCAAGAGATGTCAGAGGCAGGAGACATCCCTTCTCCCTAAGGAGAATCCAGGAGCTGTAACTTTAATGTCACACCTGCCATGTGCTTGCTGGCCTAGAGATTGGGTTCCTGCTCTGCTATACTGTATGTTTTCTTTTTGTTTATTGGAGAGCTCATGGAAGTAGCTCCTAAATGTAAGGCTTTGTGAGGTCAAGGACTTGCCCAAGGACACAGCACTTGCAAGGGCCTGAGGAAGGATTCTCACCTAGGGTTCATGTCACTTCTCTTTTAAAAACCCTCCAACGGCGTCGCTTCACATTCCAAGTAAAAGTGAAATTCTTCTCCCTGGTCTGCAAGTTTCTACCTGGCCAGGCCCCTCTCAAAACTTCATGTGCTCCAGATTCCCCCATGTTCCTGCATTTTCTCAGACCCCCGAGCTTATCTGTGCCCGTAGCCTTTGCTCCCTGGGTTCCCTCTCCTTGAAATGCTTTTCCTCCTTGTAGGTTTCCGCTTAGAGCCCCCTTTCCGAGAGGACTTTGTGGACCATCTGAACTTCCTGGTTATACTCTTTGGTCTAGACCATATTTTATTTTCTTACTAGCCCCCATCACTTCTGCACCAGTCATAGGATAGTCCCAGCTCACGGGACTCTCAATAAAGAGATGTCACTTGGGAGAAAAAAGAAATGTGTCAGGTCCTAGAATTGGATGCGGAGGGCACTTAAGAATGGACAGAGACAGAGAGACAGAGACAGGGAGAGACTGAGACAAAGAGAAAGAGAACTCGTAAGGAAGATCCAGTCTGACCAGAGAAGAAGATGGATATGCTAGCGACAAGAGCTTGAAAGGCACATTTGGGAGAAGGGGCCACGGCTACTTCTCGGTGAGCCTGATCCTCAAATGTCAGGTTAGAGTTTACAATTCATTTGCTAAAGTGCAGTTTTGGCAGGGGAATTAAGCCTGCGAGAATGAGCTTTATATCATTTTGGCATGGGGGTAATTGCTACCAGTGTTTTAAAAATATCTTATGAATCTTGAGCGGAAGGGCCATTTTGCTTTTTTAGACATTTTCATGGGTCATGCACAATTCCCTTCTCTTGATGGAAGAGGCGGGACAAAGGGAAGGCCAGTCATGTGTGGTCCCATGGGACAGACCACATGGGTGGGGACAATATGGCCAGAATTCAAAGTAGGGAAAACCATCCTTCAGAGAGGGCAGTTTGACCTAGTTTGACCTGATTCTCCAAACCAGGGAGGGGAAGAGACCAGATTACTCCTGGGGGTCATGACACAATGGGGACATTATATTGACTCTGGGGCACTGGCCAGTCATGCCAAAGAAAGCCACACAATTCCCTGGGAGGGGAGAAGGGCTTTCCTAGAAGCACAGTTGACATTACCTCTAGAAAGAGTCTTTTTTTTCTCACTCTGATGTGCCTATAATTCCTCCAGGCTGCGGGAGAATGATGACAGCCTTGGCCTTGGAGTTATTTCCCGGGAACCAGCGTTTTTCAGACATTTCCATCAAAAACGCCATCCCCTTGGAAGAACCCGACACAGTGAAAGTTCTGTGGATATTTTTATGTTTTTTATTTATTTTTTAAATTTTTGTTTTATTTGAAAACTATATGGATTTTGCATTTTATATTCATGCCTAAAATAATGCTTTAAATTATCATCAGGTGAAAAATACATAATTTTCCTTTTTTTCCCCCTCTAACCAAATCATTGAGTAAAATGGATTTTCCCAGAAGATAGTCCTGCATACACAGAGTTTGTATGAGTCCACGTTCCATGAGAAGAGGTGGGGTGGGCAGCCAGCACCACTCCAAGCAGCTGTTGGCTCCGGAGGTCCACAGAGCTGCGGGATTTCATGTTGCCAGGCCTTGGCCGTTGTGTCCACTAACCAACCAGAACTCTTCCCAGATGGAGACGGCTCATTTCCTGGGAGTTGAGAAGCGTGAAATGGCAGTGGGAGAAACTGTGGACTAGGTTGACTCTCGTCAGCGTCTTTATGAGCCTACTTGGCGCTGGCAGATGCCTCGCATTAGCATTATTTAGACATTAAGAGATTCTAATTGGAGAGTAACATGTGTCCTCATCACAGTTGACCTTATTCACGGAGTGGGTGACATCTGAATGTCAAATTTGCATCAGTGAATTCTCTCCTCTAATAACCACTTTAATATGTAAATAACTGATTTGCAGCAGGGAAAAATGTACATGATATTCTGATGATTGCTTGAAAGGCGCAGCTTCCTTCCGTATACAGAGATGGAAGGGCTGGTAGGTTCCTCCCTCTAATTGAGAGACGTTGGCCAAAGGACTGAGCTGGAAAAAAACACCCTTTACCCCAAATCAGCAGATATGTAGAGAGTTCCCACTTTGTGGACAACCTTGGTGAAGTGCTGAGGGAGATCAAGTTGAGGGACATAGGGTCTACCCCCAGAACACGTGAAGCCGTTAGAGGGTGGGGTATGAAAGGTGCACAAATCAGTTCCTCTCACAGCGTCATAGGAGAAATCATAAGGGAGAAACACGAGTGACACTACTTCATCATTCTCTCATTTGGGGGCGGGACGGCAGGCATCTGAAAAAGTGTCATATTAGCTTCCAAACCCAGCGAGCGCTATGGCTCTGACTTCAATGGACAAGCTGGAGTCATCTCATATCAAGAGACATCTTGGGTAGGTAGTTCAGGGCAGGCACAGTGACTCAGAAAGGCCTCAGTCTCTTTCTAGCTTTTCCACTTCACCAGCCCAAGTGTGAAGGCCTTGGTATTATGCTGGATGTCTCATGGCTACAAAATGGCTGCTTCATCTCCTAGGTCGCAGGTCCACATTCTAGGCAATAAGAAGAAAGTGGGAAGGGCAAAGGGGAAAAAGAGCTTCTCTTCAAGAAGGATTTTTTATTCTGCCTTTTAAAAAAATCCTGGAAGGGGGCGCCTGGGTGGCTCAGTGGGTTAAAGCCTCTGCCTTCAGCTCAGGTCATGATCTCAGTGTCCTGGGATGGAGCCCCATATCTGGCTCTCTGCTCAGCGGGGAGCCTCCTTCCCCCGCTCTCTCTGCCTGCCTCTCTGCCTACTTGTGACCTCTGTCAAATAAATAAATAAAATCTTTAGAAAAAAAAATTTAAAAAGTAAAAAAATCCTGGAAGAGAAGCCTTTCTCAGCACACTTATGACTATATCCTAACTGGCCATCTGTGGTTGGTAGGCACTCAAGGAGGAGAAGATTTTGGATGAGGGTTGGGACAAAGAGTGGTGTCCACCATGGGTATGTTGGAGAAAACAATGATGCTTTGGTACAGGTAGAGATTTTGACAGATGTGTATGTGTACGTAGGTGGAGGGATTAGCATGAGGGAAGCTAGAACAACACCATGGATAATTAATAAAGAAGCTGGGAGGGCGGGGGGTAGAACAGACACCAGAGCAGGAGCTGTGACTTTGCAATGCCTTTGGGGAAGAAGAGGAAGCAGGATTGTTCTCCAGTATGTGTTGGTGGGAGGGAGAGGAGATGGAGGCAGATAGGCTGTGGAGCCGGGTCAGAGCGCCCTGATGCAACCTGACCTGAGCCCAGGACAGGCAGGGCTGGGGATCTAGAATCCCTTTGTTTGGAGAGATGGATGGGGATTGTCTAGCCTATGTGTTCAAAAGCTGGGTTCCCACCAAACTGTCACATCGAGTAGAGGGATACATTTCTCACCGATTTCCATCTTGTTCATCTCCATTACTAATGGAATGGGGCAGAGCTGAACAAACAGCATTAAGAGAATTACTCATACAGATTGTGCTGTTGACCAGGGCAGGCTGACTGCTAGCGTGTTCAGTTATTTGTTTAGCAAGGCTTCCTGTTGCCTACTACATGCCCAGTGCTGGGCTTCGTGCTGAATTAGTGCCACTGAGGCAGGTTGCTGCCTGCCAAGGGCCATCATTCTGAAAGGGAAGACAGGATAGAATTAGAGAGTACTCTGGACAGCACAGGATGATATCCCCAGATGGGTGGTTCAGACATGATGTGCACGTAAGGGAGTTCAGAAAACTGGGTCACCGTGTCAGTTGGCACAGTAAGAAAGGCCTCACGAGAGAGGTGATGTTTAATGTGGATTATGAAAAGATGGTAGAATGTCGATGGAGAGTGGGGAGAAGGAGAGCATTCTGGGGCAGCAAAGAGGCTGAGGAAGGAGGTTCTGCAGGGCAGGGCTGTCACTCACGTAGGAGAGGGAGAGGGACTGGGACCGGGACTAGTCCCACCCAGTGCTGGGGAGGGATGGGTGAGATCATGTGGGCGCGGAGCATGGAGTCAGCTGTTGAAGGAAAGAGGAACATGTTGAAGGAATGGCCCTGCCACTGAACACTGACTCCAGTAACCACCAACCTCTGTGTGCCCTTGACAAGATAGCCGACCTTCTCAGAAGCTCAGAAGTATCAGTAAAACAGAAGCAGTAACACTGACCTTGGGGGAGTGTGGCATGGTCAACTGTAGCATTGCTTTAAAGTAAGAGCTGGTGTTCTGCGGTCAATGAGGTCAAGGTGAAATCCTGATAAGTATGTGACCTTGGGCAAATCATTTCTCTGAGCCTTTGAGTCCTCATTTATAAAATGGGGTCATCAGTAGCATGTTTCTACATTGTAGTCATTTCACGTATCAGGGTTCTGACAGTTTCGGAAATCACAGAAACACAGTCTGGAGGTTAAGCCTAAGAGGAGTTTGGTAAAGAGGGTTCAGTAGTACCTGGCTTTCTCAGAAGGACCAGAGAACCAGGGTTGGGAGGCATGCAGGCTGCAGTAAGGCCTGGAAGACATGCTCCAGGACAGACACCCCTATGACCGCTGCCAGGCTGGGCACTGCACCTGCCCAGCCGGGCTGGCCCTGGACTCCATCACCCGTGCCCCTGCTCCTAGAGAAGGATGCCTCTGACATGCCTGTGATCTAGTTGCCTTGGAGTCTGGGAAGATGAGTTCCAGTGCTCCAGCCTGGGGAGGAGAGTTCTCAGAATGGGGGGAAGTCCCTGAACATAGAAAAGAAAGCTATTTCGAGGTGTTGCGCATCAGAACCATGACTTCCTACCCTCCAAGGTGCTCGCCAGGGTCCTGTGAGGATGGAATGATTTAGTGCAAGTTAAGCACTTAGCATAGTCCCTGCACAGTGGGCAAGCAGCAGATGCTAGCAGCTAACATTGTTGGTCATTGCTAGTGAGTGTGGAGATGCCGAGGAGAGGCACGCAGGACGTGTGGCTTTAAGAGTAGAGACTGGGGGTCCTTGGGTGGCTCAGTCTTTTAAATGTCTGCCTTCTGCCCAGGCCACGATCTTGAGGTCCTGGGATCGAGCCCCTCCTCTGGTTCCCTGTTGAGTGGGAAGCCTGCTTCTCTCTCTCCCTCTGCCCCTCCCACCTGCTTGTGCACACTCTCTTTCTCTCTCTCAAATGAATTAATAAAAAAATATTTAAAAGCAAAAGAGCAGAGGCTAAGTGGTCAACCAGGAAGCTAGGGATCCAGCACAGCCCATGGACTAAACCTTTGCATTGTAAGCTTTGAAAGTTGACTCAACAGCATGTGGAAATGGAACTTGTCTCAGGAGCGTCCTCCCCCATTTAGTAATTTTTATTTATTGAATTATAGTGAGAAATGTGACTCCCCTGTATGTCTCTCCCCTGATGGACAGGTTCATCACACAGACCTGTCCCTTTGGGAAAGATCCACGTGAAGCTGTCCGAATCAGAAGTTTGCGTGGTGGGCATGAACTCAGAGCCTGCAACTGAGGCACGGCCCATTCAGGGGGACGACGGGGGATTCACCGATACCCTGAGCCAGGATCTGTTTGGTACCTGACCAGCAGAACCCCTGGACCAGTGGTGCACTGGTAAGTGATTCAGAAAGGAAGACCCGGATTTGGGACATTTGTCCATTTCCACGGTATAAATGCTGCGACCATGGGTAATTTCAAGCTACGATCTTGAAGTGATGTCATTGAACACGGTGGCTCTTGTGAGCCAGCAGACGCTGCTGCTAGCAAATGCTTCTCCCGGACGGAGCTCTGCAAGGGGTGGCTTCCTGAACCTTCACTTTTCCTCCTTTTTATTTATTTATTTTTTTCTTCTTTTTAAATTACACTTTTCTCGCCCTCTAATTGCAAACGGCCTTTTGCAGGACCCTGGGATAAAGAGAGATGAAAAGAAAAGAAAAAAGGAAAGTCGACAGGAAACCACAACTTACAATTTAAATTTTTTCGTTTACAGTAATTTTTCTCCTCTGACTCGCATCATATAAAATTGATGACATTCAACCGTTTTGACCTATAAAAACCAGAAATTTTATGTATGGTTCAACGTAATGCATTTCATATTGTATATAAAGTTTTATGGCCTACTCCGCATATACTGTTAGATCATAAGCATTTCTCCATGTCATTAAATTTTCTTTGAAGGCATGGTTTTTAGTGGTTGTCTTCTGATAAACTGGATTTGTGGCCATAATTTATTTAACCATTTATATCATTGGAGGATATTTGATTTTTTTCTCCTCTTTCTCTTTCTCTTTTTCTTTCCCTTCCTTTCACCCCCCCTTTTTTTGCTATTATAAATAATGCTGATATAAACATTCTTGTAACATGAATTTTTGTACTTATCTCTAATTGTACCCTTAGGATACAAACTTGGAGGGGAATTATTTAGAAGAGGGTCAGAGGGTTTGAGCAATTACAAAAATTTGGATACTTTCATTAATGCCAGAATGCTTTCCCCCAAACGTAGTAATTTATCATCTAAGTAGCCGTATACGAAAGCACAGGTTCCATTGCAAAGTTGTCACCAACAAGTATTGTCTTTTATTTTATTTTTATCTTTCCCAAGTGCCTTGGAGAAACATGGTAGCTAGAATATTTCACAATGTGAAGATTTGCAGCCATGAGGAGAGAGAAGGAATGAAGGGAGATTTTCGTCTGAACCTCTGTTCTGACCATCTGCCTTCAACTTGCAGGCTTATTTCAAAAAAGACGGGACAGAGGCCAAATCGTAGACCCGTGGCCTAAAGCCACTTAGCGCCGCCATCTCTCCACCCACCCACCTTCCATGACCTTTCCTGCCAACAGTGTGTCAAAGGGGTGTCTCTAATAGGTGAGTAAGCCTGTGGCCAGATGGCTGCTCATTTTTTATTTTTGTCATGATTGAGCTGAATTACTATCATTTGCTGTAGGTGACTCAGCTACCCAATCATAACACATTGTCAGAAGCAGAAAGAAGCGCTGTGGGTGGCTTGTCGGTCCTTGGGCACGGGGCCCTGTTGAGTTGCTGGTGCTTGCTTGTTTCCATTTGTTTCCATTTATTTCTAACTTCGATCCATGACTTCCAGCATTGCCAGACCTGGCCTTTCACCACCCCACGGTGTGTCAGCATGGGGGTGGCGAGGGGCGGGAAGAAAGGCAGCCCGAACAGGAGGAATGGGACAGGAATGTCATTACCTCGGCTTGGCAGGAAGAGAGTGAGAATACGGTTGGGGACGGAGGGAGGCATGAGCGGAGAGATACTGATTTCTTCTGTTGGTGCCCCTGGTCAAAGCTGGAGGGTCCGGGTGAACACATGGGAGCGCCGTGTTGTGTTTGTTCCCCCACCGCTGAGGAATCCCAACAGCTGATGGTGCATTCAAGACCCAGAGGGGTAGGACTGTGAGCTGGTAGGGAAGAAGGGGATCATCCAAACCAGATTTCCCAACTGCTGAGTGGTCCATGAACCCATGAGAGGAATTTTTCTTGGCTTGCAGTGGCCACCTTGGCTTGTATCTTCTGCTCTCTGGCCTCTGGTAGGGTATGTCAGATGCTTACGGTTCCTTGTCATAATCTGGATGAGGAGCATCGGGCTGAACCTTGCTGGGGTGCAATGTTGGAGATGTGGGGTGACTGTCAGCATCAGTCCCATCGGGTGACACGAGAGGTGCTGGCCGGGAAGGATAGCTGGTGTTTCCATATACCGAGTATGATAGTCTCCTTCTATGGCTTCGGTGAGGATTAAGACATCATGTTTCATTAAAGCCTTTTGGAAATAAGACGTAAATACATAGGTTTTTCATGTTTATTTTTTCGTTGTGGAGATAACATAAAATTTACCAGCTTCATCACCGTTGAGCGTGCAGTTCTGTGGCGTGACGCACATTCACAGTAGTGTCCGTGCATCCCCACCGTCCACCTCCAGAAATTTCTCATCTTCCCAGACTGGATCTCTGTCCCCATTAAACACTGATTCTCCATTCCCCACTGCCCCCACATCCCCTGGTAAATACTCTTTTACCTTCTGTCTCCATGAATTTGACCATTCAAGGTAGTTCATATAAATGGAATCATATAAATTTTGCCCTTTTGTGCCTGGTTTATTTCATTTAGTGGGATGTTTTTAAGGCCATACATGCGGTAGCAGGTATTGGAATTTCTCTCCTTTTTAAGGGTCAAATAATATTCCTCTGTATGTATATACCATATTCTATTGAACTAGCCACCCATCCATGAACATTTGGATTGTTTCCATCTTTTTTTTTAAAGATTTTATTTATGGATTAATTTATGAATTTACTATTTTTTTATTTATCAGAGAGAGAGTGTGCTCAAGCAGGGGGAGTGGCAGGCAGAGGGAGAAACAGGCTCCCTGCTGAGCAAGGAGCTCTATCCTAGGACCCTGGGATCAGGACCTGAGCCAAAGACAGACACTTAACTGAGGCATCCAGGTGTCCCTGGATGGCTTCCATCTTTTAACTGTTGTGAATAATGCCGCTGTGAACATGTGTGTACAAATAGCTATTTGAGTCTCTGCTTTCAACTCTGTTGGGTATGTACCTAGACGTTGAATTGCTGAATCATATGGCAATTATGTGTTTAGAAATACATATGTTTTATTTTTTTTCCATTTTATTTTATTTTATTTTTATCATTTTTTAAATTTATTTTCAACATAACAGTATTCATTGTTTTTGTACCACACCCAGTGCTCCATGCAATCCGTGCCCTCTCTAATACCCACCACCTGGTTCCCCCAGCCTCCCACCCCCCCACCTCATGTTTTAAAGATGAAATTATAGGACAGTGTCTTGGTCTGCTCAAGCTGCTGTAACCAGAATACCATAGACTGGATGGCTTACAAATGGCAGAAATTCATTTCTCACGATTGTGGAAGCTGAGAAGCCCAAGGTCAAGGCACCAGCAAATTCAGTGTCTGGTAAGAGCCCGCTCCCTGGTTTATAGAGGGTTGTCTTCTTGCTGTGTTGCCACGTGGTGGCAAGGGCACGGAGGCTTTCTGGGGTCTCTTTTGTAAAGACACTAATCCCATCCATAGGGGCTCCCCTCTCATGACCTAATCACCTCTTGAAGGCCTGATCTTCTAATATTGTTACATTGGGGATTAGGTATCAATGTGTGAATGGGGGGGAGGCACAAACATTCAGTCTATGGCGGGAAGTGAAACTATTCTGTATGATACCATAATGCTGGATACGTGATGTTAAACCCTTGTCCAAACCAACAGAATGTACAACATAAAGAATGAGCTCTAATGTCAACTGTGGACTTTAGTTAATAATAATGTTTACTGGGTGAGGTCAAGAAGATGTCACTGCTCGTTGACCCAGGAGTTGGACCCAGACAATCAGAGGCTTCTCACCCCTCCCTGTCCCTGGAATGTGTTCTTTGCTTGCCTTCCCCTCTCCCTGTAGCTGCCCAAGAATGTAGCCTTGAGAGAGTGATGTGGTGTTGAGATCATCTGGATGGTATATGTGACTGAACACAGTTAAGGCCTTACCAGAAACTTTTAAGATTTAGTGGGTAGGTGCAAAGGTGTCATCTTGATGTCACCCAAGCCAAGCCTTTTATGCAAGTCCCCTTGCTTATTAAACCTGCCACCTTCCAATCTGGAGTGACTGCTTATTCTTCTGAAGAATAGGGAATAGGTATATTCCCTATACCTGATTTCCAAGTATAGGGACCTGTTTCAGATGTCACCTGGAAACTCCCTTGTAGCTTGCAAACCAACAACATTTTAATATTGTCTCATTAATTGTGACAGTTGTGAGAAACCAAAGCAAGACGTTGACATTAGGGGAGACCATGGAGGGGGTTATGTGGGAGCTGGGGTATACGGGAATTCTTTGTGCTTTGGGATCAACTTTTCTATAAACATAAAACTGCTGTAAAAATAAAGTTCACCAATGAGAGAGAGAGAGAGAGAGGGAGAGCACATGCAAGAGTGAGCACATCATGGAACACTTTCGCTGAGTAGATTCCACATGTATAAATGGTTGCTTCTCTTCCTTCACTTTCTCTGGCAATCACCCTGCCTCGTCTGGCTATTAAACATCGTGGGCATCGTCCTCCTCTAGGAGCCTGGGAAGGCACGCCAGAGACAGGATGGCACTCTTACTTGTCATCTTGTTCCCTAGGGGTCTGCTCTCTGGTACCCAATGCCTTGTCTTTGTCTGTCGCTCCTAGTATCTGACCTTTCTCCTTATTTCTGGAGACTTCTGCGAACTCTCTCACCCTTGCTTGTGTCACACAGAAGAGGAGCTTTGCTCACTAGGGAGAAGGACATGGATCTCTAGAGAAATCTAGTGACCCCATCAGGGTCCCAGAGTGTGACCAGAGCACACGTAGGACTGGCTGCTGCCTCTAGGGCCCCTGATGGGTGCCTGTTTTGCGGCGTTTTCTAGAGAGCAATATTGTCAGTGAAAGAGGTCACTGTGGAACCTTTTAGGTCTCCGGTTTTTCCTCAGGAAGATATAAAAATGACTTATGGTTTCTAAGTCTCCATTTGGGGCTTCCGGCCACACAGTGCCAGTGTGTCTGCTCCAAGACACAGATACTCTGTATAAAATAAAATAAAATAAAATAAAATAAAATAAAATAAAATAAAATAAAATAAAATAAATAAAAAGAAAGAGAAGGGAAACCCGTAGGTGTTTAAAGATGAAAGGTAGTTGGAGTCAGAATGGTAAGATTTTACTGCTGGTGGCTGGCTGGGATTTTTGACTGGATAGAGGTTTTGTGTCCTCAAGACTGAGATTCTGTTATTTTTTCAGTGATAACAGATCTGGTTGAGGGCAAGTGAAAGCAGGAAGGGAAGGGAATAGCGAGAAGCCACCTACCCTTCATAGAGCCTCAATGATCCCATGAGTCCTGGGGATGAGGGAGGCTCTTCTCACCTGAGTAAAGGTTCTTGAAGGAAAATCTGCATCCAAACTGGGTGTGGGGTCCAAGTTCACTGAAACGCAAGGGATTCATGTAAAAGTGGTTCAGACTGTTGAAGGTCCGGGAGCCTGACAAAAACAAACCCCAAGCTATTCTGTAATGATGTTTTACAACCCAGAGCACATCAAAATCCTATAGGGCATACAATACTTGCTGAGAATGAGCTAGCACAATAGTAATAAAAAAAGATCCCAAAAAAACCATATAAGCAAACTAACCACCAAGAGAAATGGTCTGCTGGAAAAACAAATACAAATTAGTACCTCAAGACACAAAAATGATAGAATAAGCTGGGGAGAAAAAAAACCCAACTCGGTAAAATAAGTATGTTCGAAAAAATAAGCAAGAAAACATAAGGAGAATCATAGTAAAATAACAAGACGAACTATTTTCCTCATACATTGAACACTTGGAGACAAGGGATCATCTTATTTCATTCCCTCGGTGCCCCCAGAGCCTAGGATCCAGTAAGACTCCGTGGATGTTAGAGAGGCTGAGCATAGGTGATGTGCATGTAGAGCCTTCCCCTATCTATTCCCTGTGTGCCAAGCTAGGACTGGCAAGTGGTTTCCAGGAAATAACTCCAGGGTCTCCGCTCTGGAGACCTGGTCTTCCTTTTCCTTCAGTGGTGTAAGGGTATTAACCACAGAATCCAATATATGTCTATTTCGTAAGCTGGCACAGAGTGAACGAAACAGAGTAAAAGTAACTTTCTGTTCAGAATGACCATTGGTACCAGAAGGTCTGATTTCTCCCCCCCAAAAGGCTATGACAGAGAACCCTGTAGGACTCACGCCCCTATGCCCACAGAGCTCCCCACTGTCCAGCTAATCCTGTGGGAGTCTGGTGAGGCTGGAAGACCTTGGACTTGTACCAGAAGCCTTGGGTTCAAGTTATGCCCCAAGAAATGTTAGCCTAGTTCTTATGTGAATCTCACAACGTTTCTGAGCTTCAGCTTGTACCATTGAATGGGGTGGATAAGACACGGCCACTTGACCTCTCAAGACTGCTGGGAAGCTGAAATAACAGAGTGAGAACACTTTATAAAAATGGAAGGGCAAAATAATATGAAGGAGGCTGACCTCTGACATAGAGCAAAATGCTTCATGTGGTAGCATACTGTATATAAGTGTTAGATTGGAGATGAGGGTCCTGTGGTTTGTAGGGATGGATCCTTGGAGTAGGTAACATACGATAAGACTAGCAGAAAGACTAGAAGTGGCCAAGAAAATGGGGAATGGGGAGAAAAAAGCCATTGCTGGCAAAGAGAAGAACATGCACAAAGATTTAGAGAAAAAAAACTCCTGGCATTTTGGAAAGAAAACCAGTGGGGCTGGATCATGTTTGGTTCATCCTGGCTGCTTCCACGGAGTCTGTGCCATGGAACTTTCTAGGTTTTGTCCCCATAAGCCGTTGATCAATGACAGCGGCCCCCATATCCCACCCCACAGTCTGCTCCATACCGTGCGCCCTGACTATTCAAGCTTTTCGGTACTAAGCTTTCCTTGATCTCACATCAACCCTTGCTCTGTCATCTTCTGCCATTAAATTCAGATATTCACAGTGCCAGGGGCTACGTCTCTCTTCTTTCACCACTCTCTCCTCTCTCCCCAAACCTTCTATACCTAGCTCTTTTGTGATCCTCTTCCCCATTCATTTTCCTTTTCTCAGCTACCCGTTTATTTTAAATGAAGAGATGAGCTGATATTAAACAAGGTTAATTTCACAGCCAATCAGCACAACACACATGACAAGTATCTGTGAAAACAAGCATATCAGGAGGGTTAAATCAGGCTACAAAAGGACTTTCTAATGTTGGGCTTAGAAACATTGAATCTGGAAGGAGACAGATAAGGGAATCCAACCAACCCAAGAACAAGATCCTAAGTGAGTCAGCCATTCAACATGTTTTCTTACTCATCAGGCATAGTGTTGGAGGTAGAGGGACACACTGAAATGTCTAAAATATGGTCCTTGCCAGAAGGATGTTCTAATTTATTTTAGAGAGATAAGAGGAAATTTGAAAGAAAATAGAAAGAGCAAACAACCAACATTTTAGAGAGAGTTTATTAACTTCCCATTCACACGCTTGACTCCGAGCTAAAGAGAGATTATTTTCTTCAAGCTTGTTGTTGAGCTATGTTCGGGAGATGGAGTTGGTTAAGTATGTCATGGGCTGTGTTGAGAGCATGGAGTCAAAAGAGGACATTGCTTATGGTGTTCAGAATGTCTGGACAAAGAGGGGCACTGGGCTTGCTGTGACAGCAGGATCTGGCTTCTTTAGAGTTTGGTGGGTAGATCCTCTGCGGGGAGATAACCTACAGTGATGGAAACTTGGAACTTCAAGAGCCTATAGCCTCCCACTTAAGGATGGAATCCCTTAATGGTAACCCTCTCAGGAGCACAGAACAGCTCAGGAGATAACACATGGGGTTTTTGGAGTCACATGGATCTGATCTAGCTCCAGTTCTGTCACACGACCATGGAGGAGTTGGTAAATTTTCTAAGCCTGGAATTCTTGAGGCTGGTTGCAAGTCACAGAAAATCCCATTGGAACAGGTTCACATGGTGTTTTCTTCTGACAGCAAATGTGTGGCTTTTTTCCCCATCCCAACAACCAATTCCCTAATTCTCAGACACCAACTGGGTGCCCAACAATTCAGGTCAACTCTGACAGTGTGGAGAATTAGTACAGATGCCACAGGATAGGAGTTCAGTTCCACAAGACCATCCTGCTTCATTTCCCAGTCGGAGGTCCTGGAGGCAATCTGAGCTTCTGATGGACCAGGTATAAATTCAAAGGACCACAGCTTCCCTTCACAGGTTCAATAATTTGCTAGAATGATTTGTAGAATTTAGGAAAGTGCTTTATTCATACTGCCTGTTTATTATAAAGGAAACAACATGTGTACTACCTTGGAAGCTCTCCAAACCTAGGTATTCAGGTCCCCTGCCCCTGCCCCCTGCCCCAGGGGGTAAGCAGCCCCATCCTGAGGCTATCGGGGCGCCCCATCCTAAATCATTCATTAGCATAAACTCAGTTGAGACCCAAAGGGGCTGGTATAAATAACAAAAGACACTCCTACAACTTAAGAAATGCCGAGGGTTTTAGGGATTCTGTGCCAGCAGCCAGGGACAAAGACCAAATACAGGCACTTTATTATATCACAGTTTAATTATGACCAGGGTTTTGGGAGTGTTTGTCCTGTGTCATGGACATTCACAGCACGTGTTCTAGCTGTAGACACAGCTGGTTTGGGAGTTACTTCCCTCCCTTGTTCAGCCTCATCCTCCCTTGGTGGTGGCTACATTCTTGGTCAGGATCTTTGCAAGAGAAGGAAAACAGATGGCTAGCAGCCTGTGACTTTTCTTCTCAGAGCTTAGCAACCTCTACTACAGAAAACGTCTCTTTCCCGATAACTTCAACAGAAGCGTCTCTGGGTTTCTATCTTTTGTCTGGCACAAGCCACATGTTGGGCCATGAGCTCACCATGTGGCCAGGTGGGCTCCCCTCCAAGTACAAGAACCAAGAGTGGGGAATGAGCAGCTCTGCAGAAGAAAGGGGGAGCTTGTGCCACCAGAAGGAAGGAACACGGTGGATGGCAGGAGTTAGCTCTCGGGTTCCTTTCCTTATCTGTAAAATCGGGCAATCACCTCCTCCCCGCGGGTCAGAGGTTTGCTCTGATGCCTCTTCTGCCATAGTCTACACCCGCAGGGCTCCCTCCAGCACGCAGGGTGTATGTGCTCCGAGTATTTGTCCAGCTGCCTGTGACAGAGCCTCCTGCGGTCCCTTCGGGGAGATGAAACCAGAGTTTAATCATGGTTCCCACTGGACAAAGTTTCTCCACCTTTTTTTCTAGACTTAAATGTATCCATTCCTCATCCTGGTTATACCCGGAGCATTTACAGAATGCAATATTCTTCGTTGGCCTGTATCATCTCACCACTTTATGTGTTTTTTATTCGAGCCCGTATTTCATCTGAAAATGTCAAAACAGTGCCCACACACGGCCAGCACCCAGCCAAGAAGACAGAGTCACTCGATAAGGCCTGCCAAATGGGGTTCAGTGCTTATCTGATCATGAATCACGAAAGCTTTTTGGACAGATGGTGTAATCGTATCTGAGAATAATGACCTTTCAAGAGTGATGCTAATTGGATCACATGGCACGAGAGTTTCACATCTGTCACAAGAGCGCTCACACATGGCAGAGACTAAGTTTCCTTAAACTTTGGTTTGTTTCTGTCTCCAGAAGTGAGTAGAGCTTACTTTGCCGTGTTCAGTAAATATTCGCCGCGTGCTAACGACATCGATTCACTCTCTCTATCCCTCCCTCCTTCATCCATCCGTCCGTCAGGCACAAATCTTCTCACTTTCTCCTACGCGCCAGACACTGTTCAACATGTTTTCACTCTGTGAAGCTTTCTTTCCAGTTAGGGGAAGGTGAGGTACACCCAACTAGACCAATAAATAAATAATAAGAATTCACTAACGAGAAGCACTGTGAGCATGGCCAATAGGAGAATCATGAGTGAGTGTGTGTGTGCGTGTGTGTGTGTGCGTGTGCAGGAGACGGACTTGGGAAAGCTGATGGGGCCTAGGCAGTGACATTTCTGCTCATGTCTGAATGAGGAGAGGGACCTTGCGGTGACCTGTGGACAAGGGTGCCTGGAAGAGAGAACAGAGAACAGTAAATGCAAAAGTCCTGAGCTCCAAGTGAACTTGGTTTGTTTAAAGATCAAGAAGGGTATTGTAGCCTTGACCTAGGGAGGGAGGGGCAGAGTAGATCAGAATGAGGTCAGACAAAGAGGGAGGCGCCCTGGTAAGGAATTGGGTTTTATTTGCTTAAAACCTAATATTGGTGAATGCTGACGTTATGCCACCTAACATACGATAACTCATGTAACCGTCTTGAAAATTATGTGGGGCGAGTACAGTTATTAACCTCATTGACAGAGCTGGACACGGAGGCCCAGGGCTGTTAAGGTTTGAACTGAGATCCAAACCCAGCACTTGAGTCCAGAATGGGAGCCTCTGTGTGCTTCGAAGCTGGGATAACATATCCATCTCACATTTTGCACGTCTCTCTGGCTAGGACGGATGACAGAGGAGCAAGAGGCTAGCAAGGACAAGAGTTAGGAGGCAGCCACACGACAACTCACTTTGTTGAGGGCTGTGGCCCTAGAGAGAGAAGCGGCGGGATTTGGGGCGTGTTTTTGGTATCATGACTTCAGCTGGACCGGCTGTGCCTCATGACCGAGAGCAAGCATGACACAGATTTCAGAGGGGGCAGTTCCGTCTCTGCTCTCACAGTGTTACTGTCCAATGGTGCAGACAAATGCATGCTTGTTATTTACATTGAGGGACTCATTTGGCAGTGATCTTGGCTTCTTCACCCATGCAATCATGGGAGTAAGTTTATGCCACGGAGAGAGGGGAACGTCATCATCAAGGAGGGCTTGGGCTAGAAACACACATGTTTATTTTCCTTGATCCTCCTCCCCCTTGGATTCTGGATGTACAAATGTAGAGTGAAGTCATGGTTTATTTCCTCTTCCTCCAGCCCCAATGACCCAGGGAAAGTGCTGGGGGCTCAGTTAGAGTCATTAGCCACGGCCCAAGCTGACAAAAGCCTTTGTTCTCTGATGTCCTGAGCTCACCGTCTCCTGAACGTGCCAGGCTGCTGGACCCTCCAGCTGTCCTGCCCCTGTGTTTCCTTTCACCAAAGCCCTCCTTCCTCTGCTGTCTGCCCTCCTCCTCACCCTTCAGATTTCCATGCAGCATCTCACTGCCTAGAAGGGCCGTCCCTGATGCTTCCCAGCAAACCAGCCCCAAGCTCTGCTCCCCTCCTGCATTTCCCCTTTACTTAGGGTGTAACTCCACGCTAGCAATCATTTGGGTGAATGCTAACAGTCCCACTGCACTGCCTGCTTCTCAAGAGCTGGCTATGTGTGTGTATGTGATTGTATTTGCGTAGGTACACATGCCAGTGTGTGGATTTGTGTGTGTGCTTGTGTGGCTGTGTTTATGTGTGTGTCCGTGCTAGTGTATATGTGTGTGCCTGTGTGAGTGTATATGCGTGTGTTTGTGGGAATGTATATGTGTGTGTCTGTGTGTCTGTATGTGCTAGTGTATATGTGTATGTCTGTGTGAGTGTGGATGTGTGTCTGTATGTGCTAGTGTATATGTGTGGTCTGTGTGAGTACATATGTGTGTGAGTGTATTTGGGTGTGTGTTTGTGTGTGTCTGTACTGGTGTACATACATGGTCCGTGTGAGGATATATGTGTGTGTGAGTGTATGTGGGTGTGTCTGTGTGAGTGGGTCTGTGTGTCTGTGTGACTGTATGTCTATGTGGGTGTGTGCCTATGCTAGTGTATATTGTGGTCTGTGCGAATCTATGTGTATGTGAGTATATTTGGTTGTGTCTGTGTGAGTATATGTGTGTGTGAGTATATGTGGGAGTGTCTGTGCTACTGTACATGTGCGTGTCTGTGTGCATCGGTGTATTTGCTCTTGGGATCCCCGTGTCTGGCTGAACACCTGTCATACATGGGCAAGAACTGCAAAAAGAGGTTTTAGGCTTTAAACAAAGAAGTCAAGACGAATCGTGACGACGCAGAGAGAGCAGGAGCTGCAGAGACACAATCATGCATTAGCCCCTGTAGTTGGAGCTAGGACAGCTTCCTCGCCCTCTTGGCTCCTCGAGTAGGAATGGGCTGTGGGAAGTTGGAGTAAAGACATTAACCCTGCTGAATCTGGCTCTTCCTCGCGGCAAAATCCCTTGGCACGCTGGCTGGTCAGGCTGTAGCTCACAGTGAGCAGCTTTTCCAGTTGAAATGTTCAATCATTTTTCTTCCATTATTTTTCCTCCCCTGGGCAAGTTTACCTCCGCACAATAATTACCTTATTCAGATTCTTTGAAAATGTCATTGGGTTTGATAGCTTCTCTGGTTGGATTTGCCCTCGTAGGCAGATGGGAGGACTTTGACAGTATTTATGTCCCATTATGCAGAGTGGACAGAACAGAGAAAAATGGGGAAGAAACACCTAGGTTTGGAGAGACGGTTACTTGGAAAAAAGCAAGTTTTGAAGAACAGGAAAAACAAGAGAGCCATCGATTATTAAATATATCTTAAAATTTTGTGTTTTCAAATGCATTCTTCTTTTTAGCCATCATTCATTCATTCATTCATTCATCATTTTCCCCACTAGACTTTCACAGTATATACCCCATATGCTGTAGGAGAAAGGACCACAGACCTAGAATTCGGAAACAAGACTTCACCGTGCACAAGATCTGCATTGCTGGGAAGGAGTGGGAGTGTGCCCACCAGCAGCTTCCTCACACGTTAAAAAGTCAAGGCTTTCCTTTACACCTGAGTAAAACCCAAGACCCTTCCAAGGTTTGCCTTGTAATTCCTGGGGAAGAGGAGTCCCGTGACCCTCAGGCAGGGAAGGTGGAACTTGAAGAGACAACCCAGAGGAGAAGGAGGGGGACCCCGGGGTTGGGAGTCAAACTCTTTGCAAGAGTTTTGGAAGGGTTACAAATGACATATATCTGTAAGGGGACACCATATTTATCCCACAAAAATATTTAGGATCATAGCAGGTCACGGTATTTATGCAGGGGAGTAAAACAAACAAAGTCTATCTAGGAGTTACAGCATCTGTCCAGGAGAATAAAATATTATGAGATCCAGATTCCATTTGCTGGGCAAGATCCTTTTCATTTCCAGAATGGGTGACCTAAAGGTCTGGAGTTCCAGAGGGACTGATTTCCTGGCCATATGTGCCTTCACTGTATGGGAGTCGAAGGTGATTTAAGTCTGGTCTCTGTCCTCTGGGTGTTCCTTGACTGGTGGGACAGAACATTGGAGACAGCCCAGACTTGAGAGTGACAGTGTTTGCATCCCTTAACCTAGGTTACTTCCAGGAGGAAACGGAGAGACATCTAAAAGTGAGCCCCAAAGCATTTCACTTCTCCAAGCACACCAGTTGCAAAAATCTCATTCTGAGCGCCCATCACGAGCTCACAACCAGACATTCAAGGAACCATGGGGAGACGGACTTGGAGGCCCAGCAGAGCCTCTTATCTGGGGCCGAGGGACTGTCACCACTCACCTGGTGACTGGATCTACAGTGTCCTAGAATCTGTAGATTTCAGAGCCACATTGAAACCCTCTCACTGCTCGGATGCTGCCGGCTTATGGGACTTCAACGCTAAAGTGTGCAGGGTCAGGAACGCATGACTGGTTATTGGTGGTCGCTGTGGGGTCTGGATTTCAGAGACTGGACGGTCAAGTTCCTGGCTCAGAGGTGGCCTGGCTGCTCACGACATGGCGGGGTGGGGAATGGCGGCGCGTGGGCCAACGACATTGGGTTCTCGGCATTTCGCTCGACTCAGCACTCGGTGGCCATAACGGAGGCTGTTTTCACATCAGGCTGGAACAACGGCTCATTATTCTGAGTTTTACCTTTGAACGCTTAGCTTCTGATCTGTTTATGTCCTTGTGAGCTAACTGACCTCCTTTAATAATTCCCGTTTCTGCTCAAACTAGCCAAAGTGGACTCTGTTGACAACTAAAAACCGTGACTGGGCCGCTATGTGTCTGAGGGAACTTGTCCTAAAAGTATGATCAAAAGGGAGGTTGGAAGGGAGGGAGCAAGGGAGGAGAGAAAGGTTGACCAATGGATTGAGAATCCGAAGGCTCTGGTTATAGAACTGAGCAGTGACTCTGGGCAAGTTTTTTCTTATTTCTTAGCTCTAGAGAATTCATAGTATTCTGGGTAAGGTGTTTAAAAATTATTATTATTATTTTTTTATGAGTAAGTTTTAAAGGTCCCTTCTGGTTTAAACATCCTTTGAAACAATGTGATAGTTCAATGTTTTATATGATATTTGCTTTTTGAGTCTTTATTTTTTGCCATCAAATGAGTAGAATAAAGTAAAATTTAGATGGGACCAGAGTCACTGATTTAGATCAATCTAAGAAAAAAAAAAAAAACAACCCATTACACTCTCTTCAGGAAACTGCAGGCAGCAGCCTCCCCCTTTCCCCCACTACAGGGCTGGGGCTCAGGGAAAAAGGCAGAGCTCCCCATACCTGGAAAAGGCTTCTCCTTGGCTGGCAAGCTTTGCATCATGAAGCAGTCCATTCCTGTCTTTCATGGTGTGATATAAAAATCCATGAAATGAAAATATAAAGGAGACATTTATCAAAATCCTCAGTGTGATTAAATCGGTGAACTGTGCACCAGCACATTTATTCTTATTAAGCATTAAAATGGCAGAAACAAGGGATTGTCCCTGTATCCCCCAGCGGGCCCACCTCCAATAAAGTGGGAAGACAACCTAGCAAAGTTTCCTTCTAGGAGACCACGTGGCCTGACCAGCTTCGTGGTGTGGGGTGTGTATCAAGATGGTGGGGTCTGAGCTTTGTTTCCCTTTCTCTGAATGAAGGCACTGTCTCTCTGGCTGTGGATGCAACACCTGTTTCAGGGACAGAGGAGGCCAGAGCAGGGGACAGCCTTGTGTGTCATGAGAAAAGTCTCAACACTTCCAAATTCTCCTCCAACCAGAAAGAGAAGCGGTGGTAAGACTACAGCTGGGATTCCAGCTGTCGGGGTTGGTTTTCTGTGTCAGCTTGGCTGATGCTTCTCAGTTGTTTGGTCAGACACTAGTCTGATGTTGCTGTGAGGGTATTTTTAAGATGTGAGTGACTTTCAAATCAGTAGACTTTGAATAAGGCAGATTACCCTTCCTAAAGTGGAGAAGCTTCATCCAATCACTTGAAGTCCGGAAGAGCCAAGACTGAAGTTTCCTGAATAGGAAGGAAATCACAAAACGGCAGCATAGAAACCTGGCCTGAGTTTCCAGCCCATTGCCCTGTGGAGTTTGGACCCAAGACCACAACATCAACTCTGACCTGAATTTCCAGCCTGCCTTAAGTTTTCAGACCTGCCAGCCCCCACAGTCTTCTGAGCTGGTTCCTTAAAATCTCTCTCTATATATATCCATATCCATATCCAATCTATGTCTATCTATATCTGATCTATATTTATCTAGCTCCTCTTGGTCCTGTTTCTTTGGAGAACCCTTCTGATTATTCTCTCAGTCCTGTTTCTTTCCCCATTCATAGTGTTTCCACCATATTGTCAATTTCTTCACCTGTAGAATGGGGATGAGACAACATCCCTATGAAGTCCACTAAGAGTTTTTGTAAATATACTCCCATCACGGAGTTAAGATCTCTTCCTGGGCTGTAGTGTTTCAGTTATACGAATGCCCGGGCCCCCTCTGAGAGTCTGGGTCAGCGGACTCAGGGTGGGCATTGGGCATTCAGTCTTTAAAATGTGCTTCCAGATAGGATGTGTGGGGGGCGCAGTTGGTTAAGCATCTGACTCTTGTTTTTAATTCAGGTCAGGATCTCAGGGTTATGGGACTGAGCCCTGCCTTGGGGTCTGTGCTCAGTATTGAATCCTTGGGATTCTCTCTCTCCCTCTCCCGCTGCTGGTTCCCTCCACTCACACGTGCTCTCTCTCTCTCAGAAATAAATAAATAAGGAAGTAAATAAAAACATACCCTAGATGAGTTTGGTGTGAGGGAAGTTGAAGACCATCGGCTTGGTAATAACACTGGGCTTTCTTCCCATCCCAGGAGTGTGATGATCTGTTCACTTTCACCCTCTCGCATACCAGCGGAGATGTGTGGAACCTTCACATCTTCCTCTCTGACGGTTCCCACACACACTTTCATCCGACTGAAGTCCACCCCAGCAGACACACGTTCCCCGGCTCAGCAAACTCCTATTAATCTTTAAAGGCTCTGCAAAGAGGCCATGTTGGCCGGGTCTCCAGGGCACTTGCCTATATGTCCAAAGCCTCTGTGACGACATTGATGGCATCTCACATTACCATGTTACCGTCTACCTGCTCTTCTCTGGTGGGCTGCAAGCCCTCAGAATTGAGCCTCACATTGGTGTCCTCATGACCCGACATGGTGCCTGACATATAAAGTTCATTAAATTTTTGCTGAATTTAAATTGCAAAGCAAGCTTCTCTTGTATGGATGCCATGCTCACCAAGCAACCTTTTGATAATTTGGCTTCCCCAGTGGCTTCCAGGGATGGAGCAAATGCGTGTTCCGACAGATGTGACTGTCTGGGCCACATGACAGGGCATTCATTTTTAGCAGGGAATTAATAAATTGGAGTCTTAGTTTACTCATACAAAGTTGGCTGAATAAATGGCTTGCTTGTGGTCATAGCTCAATTACCCAAATACAGATGATCCTCCTAGCCTATTATTTGCAGACTGATTTTTATTTATTTTCTTGAATTGGCTCTTATTTTCAGCCCTGACTTGTTTCCTCTCTCCTCCCTTCTTTATAAGTACCGATGTCATGTCACCACTAATGTCCCCGAAGGTTGGGCTCAAATCTAAGGCAGGATCCACCAGATGTGGGTATGGTGGGTCCCAGCCCCATTCCTGATCTACCTAGATTGCTGTGGCAAAATGTAGCTTGGGATAGTGTCTGCGTGCATGCCGTGAGGAAGACAGGGCCCTCACTTCTTGGTTGGAAGGTGGATGGTGAGGGCTGAGTCAGGCTGACTGGTGTAAGTAGACTCTGATCCCCCCCCCCCCTTTAGGTCTGAGACAGATGGGCCATCTCATGTACTTTGCTCTTTGGAGCTGCTCTGACTGCAGACATTGGCATTCTAGCTTGGTTGCATAAAGCAGGCTCTCTTTGGTGGCTGTTGAAGGCTGTAAGCCCCTGGGCAGAGGAGTTTTCCCCAGATGAACCCTGGAGTCAGTGCAAGATAGCCGGAGCCCCCCCAGCTAGGGATCAGTGGGTGTGGGTCCCAGCTCTGCCTGCTTCGGTCCCTGTGCCTCCCTCCTGCCGTGGTCTTACCACCTGATGCACATTGTGGGGCTGCTGCAGGAAGGAGACCCCCTCCCAGCCTGCCATCCTGAGGAGCTACTGATCTTATGCTGAAGAGGGGAGGGTGACAGGGGCCAGAACAACCAGCTTCCGTGGCTTGTGCAAAGACATGTGATGAAGCCGTAACACAGTTGCCCAGGAGACTGAGTGGCCGTGCCGATCCTCTGCGTTCTTTCTCCGAAAGTCTGATTTGGGGAGGCAGGGTGGGGGTCCTGATGCCTGGAGCAGCCTGGGGTGGGTCCTTCAGCCATTGACCGGGTGCTCTGTGTCCTGTGGGAGTCTGAGAAGGCAGTGGGGGCCGAGAGGAATCAGGGAGAGCAGGTACAAAGGAGAGCCCAGAGGTGGGAGCTGGGGTGTGGATGTGGGCAGAGACCAGGCTGGAGCATGGAGAGGCCCCAAGCTGGGTGGTGGCAGGACTGGTTCCAGGACACAGCAGGGCGAGTGTCATGGAGGAGAAGAGCCTGCTGGGGAGCCGTCTGTACACTGCGCTGGGCAGTGACTCTACCTGTCCACGATGAAGACTACAGGTGGCTCTCCCAGCCCCTCATTCCTCTGACCCCAGCCAGGCCCCCCACCCAAGAAGCTCTCTGTCTCTTCCTGGGCCAATAGCAACAGACAAGAAATAACCATGAGGAACCCCGGATCACCAATTCTCCCTCAAATTGCTTCATAATACGCCTGGGCCCCATCCACAATTCTTAAATTACATTTTTCAGGGAAGGGGCCTAGGAATACATATTTTTAAAAAAGCTTTTTAGGGTATGCTCATTTGTCTCTCCAAAGGGGCTTTGCTATGATATGTCCTACTACTTTTTACAGCTTACCCAGAAGTCGACAGACATGCTGTCACTTTTTCCGGGACCACTTTGGTTTGTGCTGACAACCAGTCTCAGTCCTCAGTCACAGCAAGGTGACGCTTTAATGGCTCCTAGTCCTCTTTCACAGACAGTGCTAGGGAAAGGGCAGGAACTCTGGACATATTTAATAATGCGTGCAAGGCCTGAGAATTAAAAGCCACAGTAAGCACACAGACGTTCACAGGTGTTTGCATGTGATTCATTCCACGGGAAAGAAGCGTCTGTTGCAGGAAAATGACAAAGGGCCAAAGAGAATGAAAAAGAAACCGGAAACCACCTACATTCTCCGTGCACTCTTAGAGACGGCCGATCCCAGGTGCTGGCGCGTGGTGTGTGGCTTTGGATCGACATGGGGTCATGCTATGTACGCTCTTTTATGACTGTGCCCAAGCAGGGATTTCATTAGGAAATCATTATCAAAATATCTCAAGGATGGGATATGGGATCCAAAATTAAAAATTTGGGATCCCCCCACCCCAATATGTATCTGATCTACGTCCATCCACACACATCCTCAAAACATAACATGACAAATTAAATATTTAATTTGAACACAGATGATATGAACCTTACTATTTTCACTGTATTACTTTTCTTCTCCCTCTTTCCAATAATTTGGTGATCTGTGAATAATCATAACAAACTCTCCTCAAAAGTGGTGCCTTAAAATGACAATTCATCGTTTCTCATGGTTCTTTGGGTGAGCGATTGGGGCTGGGATCAGCTGGACACTCCTCCTGCTGAACTCACCTGTAGGATTCTCAGATTTAGCGAGCAAGGATATCCCGTTAAATGGGAACCCCAGATGAGCCAGAGCTAATTTTTAGGGTAAGCATGTCCATGTGATATTTGGGAGAGAATAATGGCAACAATTACCCCTTCTACCATTTTAGCAGGTCACCCTCCTCACCTGGGGTCACTCATTCTGGTTGGAGGGCCCTCGTTCCCCTCCAGGTGGCCGCTCACCTTGCTTTAAGCTGGATGGGAGTTCATCACAAGGTGGGCTCAGAGCAGTGTTTCGAAAGGGCAAAGGTGGAAGCATTGGAGGTCATGCAGTGTCCCTTCGTCCTCCTTCTAGAGGTCCAACAAGTCACAGGCCAGTCCAGTTCAACAGATGGGAACGAGGCTCTCACTTTTTTTTTTTAGGTTTTTTAAAATTTATTTGACGGAGAGAGAGAGAGAGAGAGGGAGAGAGAGATCGCAAGTAGGCAGAGAGGCAGGCAGGGAGAGAGGGGGAAGCAGGCTCCCTGCTGAGCAGAAAGTCTGATGTGGGGCTCGATCCCAGGACCCTGCGATTGTGACCTGAGCAGAAGGCAAAGGCTTACCCCACTGAGCCACTCAGGCGCCCCACAGACTCTCACTTCTGATGGGAGGAACAGCAAGGGGACGCTGTGAAGGCCCTGGATCTGGGGTGGGAGGCATTCTTACAGCCCTCTGTGCAGGCAGAGAGTCAGCATCCTTCTCTAGCATCAATAACATGGCCTTTTATTCTACAGTGCCGTGATTGTTTCCCATGGTCCATATTTGATATTTAGATTTGATACCAAGAACAGGATTTTTTTGTGTATTTGTCCAATTTTCTTGTATACTTTTTTTTTCCTTTAAGAGTTAAAAACCACTGCCTGGGTTCAGGGCCCAGCTTCAGCACTTACTGGCTGTGTGTCCAGGGGGAAAATCACTTGACATCTTTGAGACTCAGTTTTCTCATCTGCAAAATGGACACACCACTGTGACTCACCTCATCTCTTACTGGGATGCCTAGATAGATACTGAATCTAAAATGACCAGTAACTATTGGTCCTTATTAAAGGTAAATTCCTAAAAGTGGAATTTTTAGGTTAAGAGATGTAGAGATAGTTAAGACATTTGCTATCTATAAATTAAAGGAATCGTGTTTTGAACTAAGGAGAAGAAGGCTGAACTCTATAGCCTAGGGGTTAAGAATAAGACTTTAGAGCAGGAGTCAGTCAAATATTACTATGACTTGGCATGTATGTATGTAGGTATGGTCTATACTCAGTGTGGAGCCCAGTGCAGGGCTCAAACTCATAACCCTGAGATCAAGACATGAGCTGAAACTAAGAGTTGGTTGCCTAACTGACTGAGCCACCCAGCTACCCCTGGCTTTTTTTTTTTTTTTTTGGTTTGGCTTTATTGGAACACAGTTATGTCCTTCTACTAATGCATCATCTCACAGTGCTTTTGCCCTATGAAGGCAGAGTTGAGTGGTTGCTGCAGAGACCTATTGGCCCACAAAACTGAAAATATTTACCATCTGACCCTTTCCAGAAAGTTCTTCCACTACCAGTTTGGAGTAGGAGAAGACTGCACTCTGCCAGGCACCCTCTGTGTGGTGGCAGGTGTGTGTGTGTGTGTAACGTGTATGTAGCCAGAGTATGGGGCATGACCATCCACCTTTGAGCTGTTTAGAAAATTTTTTGTACTCTTAATACTACTATTGACAGAACGTGCTGAGCAATGCTAGAAGGTGCTAGAGGAAGATGTGTGGAAGTCTGGCCGTGGGAAATATTTAAGGAAGTTTTCCGTCAGCAGGAGCCTTTCCAGTGTGCCTGCTCGTCCAACAACCAGTGGCACTGGCCTTGCCTGCATGGCCTGACTTCTCCTAGCACATAGCTCTGGCCCCACCCACTCCCAATTCTGGAACCTTCTGAGCTCCTCACACTGCATCTGTGAAACCAGGTATCTGTCCTGCCTTCTGTTGACCAGAAGGCCATCGTGTGCCCTTCAGTCCATGGACCAGGGCAAGGGTACCTGTTAGGTCCTGAGCACTATACTCTAAGCTGGACATTGGTTACCTTGGAAGCTCTGTTTCCATCTTTACACCAATGCTCTGAGGTGGGTCTTGTTCTCTTGACTTTATAGACTCAGAAACTGAGGTTCAGAAAGGTCACATAACTTTCTCAAAGCCACACAACCATGAAAGGACTGGAGCTGGCGTTTGAGCTATGTGACTCCAAAAACTTGTTCTTACTACTGCACCAGAGATCTGACAGTCTAGCAGAAAAGAGGCCATGGTACAAACATTTTAATGGAAGTCCCAAGGAGATCTCTTCCATATAAAGGTAGATAAACACTAGGAGAGTCCAGAAGAATAAAGGGTAATCTTATTAGATAGAAAAATTTGATCTTGATTGGAATTCCAGATGGCTAGGATAAGAATATATGTTTTTCCAAATCTGAGGTCTGTGGTAAAATTAAGGGGACAAAAACAGTGGAACCAGATATGTTGGGTCAAAAACTGGGAGGTAAATGATCATTTCACTGAAGAAAGAGGTTGACTCTGGGCGATGTCATGGGGAGGCCCTCCTGCGTGGGACCCACAGGCTGTTGTGGTGACTCCAGGGGGAGGTCCATCACGGGCCCCAGAAAATGTTTAAGGCAGGCACACCATCACTTGTGTCAGGCTCTGTCTCTTGGCTCCCGAAGCCACCCCACCGGGTCTCCACTGCATTTGCTGCCAGTGCTGCCAGTTGAGGTGCTAAGATTAGGTTCTGGGCGCCCCCTCTGCCCAGTCCAATCCTGGAAGGTAATAATTGTCACTCTGCACTCTCTTCACAAGTCTTGAGAAGCAGGAAACAGTCAGTCAAAAGCACTGATAGGTGTTAACCGTGTGTCTGTTGACAGCAGTTCCCAACCTGTGCACCTGCCAGCCAAGTCTCCAAGAACCTCGTCTCTGGTCTAGGTGAGAATCAGGGAGGCATGTCCTGCAGAAGCTTTGTGAAGGGGCGATGAGACACACATGCTCACGTTCCCACCCAGGATGTGTTAGGTAGAGGAGCTCAGGAAGAGCCCATGGAGGGAAAGAAAGACAGAACACCACTGAATGTCTCCATCTTGAATTGCTGAGCCCACTGCTGTGCAGACGTGATGTATTTCATTTTCAAAATATGATTCTCTGCATAGATGTTTAAGCTGGAACTAGAGGAGATCAAAGACCACTGAGTTCAGCTTCAGGTAGTCTGATTTCATTGGTCTGGGAAGGAACCTGGGATGATGTTCTTAGAATGCTCTCCTGGAAATTCTGACATGCTGTCAGGACTGAGAAGTGCCGGGATGTAATTTGGAACCTGAGTTCCAAACTTTGCAGGGAAAGAAACTGAGGCCAAGAGAAAAGCTATTGCTGGGAAGCCACCTGCCATGAAACAAAATGCAGAAAATCTGCTAGGCTAACTCTTGGGGCTTCTTTCATTTTGTGTTCCTTGTTTCTCTTTCCTCTTCAAGAGAAGTTGAACTTGGACCTGTGGTCAAGATCAGACATCGGCCCCTTCCCCAGACCCTCTATAACCCTGTGACTCCCTCCTGTCCACTTTCTGTTTCCCAAGTGACTTGGTTTCCACTTTTGTTTTAATTGATAAAATGTCCCTTCTGGAATGTCATGTCTGTTTTTCCTGCTCATTCTCCTGGAAGCAAATGGGAAAGATTTATGGCTCCTTGTAAAACCCCAGCCTTGTTTAGAAATTGCTTGTGATTGATTAAGTAATAAAAATGCTTTTAAGACAGGGAGGTAAATCTCCCTGCTAATTGCCCTGTGCTTTACATTAGAACCTTGTTACACTGCCTGATGCTTTCCCAGGCTGGACAACTTTGTAACTTCCATCACCCTGGAAAGTCACATTGGAATCATTGTCTGCAGCTTTTTTCCAGGACTGAGACTGTTAAAAGACACAGACAGATAATTAATGGGCCAATAAACACAATCAGCAAAGCATTTGAAACAAGAGAGCAAATCCCTTCTTCCCTCTGAGTGTGAGTTCTGGCGTTCATCTGGGTGTGTGAATGGGAGCCAAGCCCCTATGGAAGGGTGGTCCAGATGGGAGATGGAAGGAGTTTCTCAGCCTCCACCTGCCCTTCCCCTCTTTCTGCGGTCTGCGGACCCTAAAAGACGAATTGATGATGAGTCAGGATCACTGGCTTCCAGCCAGAAGGGATGAAACTTGCATCCCAGGGAAGAGAACACATTCCTGGACAGGGGGACAAGGCACAGGAAGCATCTGGTATGGGGTCTAGTGTGCCTGGATTAAATGGTTGGCTCTCTGAGCCCTGAAGGGATACAGTGATGCAGCCATCACCAAATTCACTCTCACTCTCCATCAACAGAATCATTGTACTCTTATACAACCCTCTGCAGTTTTCAAAACTTTTGAAGCCCAGAAGAATGGCATGAGATACTGAAACAGCTCTTTGTGCCTCTCTTCTGACAGCTGTCTCTGGACACGGGCAGTTTCTAATCAGTCTGGGAAGCCAGGGAAATGTTTCCACTATGGAAACAGGAAACAGGTCCCCAGGGAAGGTGTGGTATAATAAGAGTGATATTTGGTCTTTGTCCCCAGTTCCTGGCACCGAGCTCCTAAGTCCTGGGAAGGTTTTGAGTGATAAGTGTGACAGAAATCCTTTTTGTTCCAAAGAGGTAGTGGGTCCCCAGACAGCTTCAGGATGGGGACTGGTAGTCAGAAATATTAAGCTTTGATTAGAAGCTTGGAACTTTCAGCCTCACCTCCCAACCTCCTAGAAGGGGAAAGGGGCTGGAGATTAAGCTAATCAATAATAGCCAATAATTTATTCCATCATGCATATATAAAGAAACTTTAATAAAATTCCCTAAACAATAGGTTCAAAGAGCTTCCAAGTTGGAGAACAAATCCACATGCTAGGAAGATAACACACCCTAACTCCAGGAAGGCAGAAGCTCCTGTGGTCAGGACCCTTTTGGACCTCATCCTATGTACCTCTTCATCTGGCCGTTAACTCATATGCTTTATAATAAACAGGTCACAATAAGTGTTTTCCAGAGTTTTGTGAACTATTCAAGCAAATGTGAAAGGGAGGTTTTGGGAACCCCCAGATTTTGTAGCCAAGTCGGAAAGATGTGTGGGTAATCCAGGGATCTGATATATGTGGCTGGCATCTGACGTGGGTGCAGGCTTGTGGGACTGAGCCCTCAGACCTATGGAGTCTTTACTAACTCCAGGTAGTTAGGTTGGAATTGAATGAAATTGTAGGATACTAACCAATTCTGGTTTGGTGGGGGAAGAGTCAGAATTCTGACACATTTGGTGTCAGAAGTGTGAGTATAAACACCTAACAAGGGTTTCTGAGTGTGCGGGGAGAACTACCTAAGTGCCATCTGACGTTTCTTGTCTCACCATGGCCAGCTGTCTGATTACCTCTACTTACCACATTTTAACAGTAGCAGCTTTGGTAGGCATATTTGCCTTGGGGCAGATCCGATTACCAGCATATTCTGCCTGGTGCAGATGTTAGTGATAGCAAGTGCCTGAAAAAATAAGGCAAATTTGTAAATGGCCCAATGAACTCAGGAGATCCCTAAGTAAAATTACTTAGAGAATGATTTATGGTTTTGAGCATTTTTCTGAGGAGGGTCCACTTCCTTTATCAAAGTTTCAAGGGATTTACAAATCAAAGACAATTTAAAAATATCCTAGGGGCACCTGGGTGGCTCAGTGGGTTAAGCCTCTGCCTTTGGCTCAGGTCATGATCTCAGAGTCCTGGGATCGAGCCCCGCAACAGGCTCTCTGCTCAGCAGGGAGCCTGCTTCCCCCTCTCTCTGCCTGCCTCTCTGCCTACTTGTGATGTCTCTCTGTCAAATAAATAAATAAAATCATCTTTAAAAAATCCTAAAGTTGGGTTAAGACTATAAGAAAGGTGGCAGGAGCATTAATTCTGACTCAGAGGGTCACGGTGGGGCTTTACAGAGGAAAAGGCATTTGGACTAGGACTTGAGGGAGAATAGGTTGTCCAGGAGACAAATAAGGGGATTGCAGCAGAGGTATCTTATGTGCAAAGGTTCAGAGTTCTGGAAAATCATGACTTAACTGCAGACCACAGGGAAAGGAGGTTGGAACAGAGGGCACCAAGGAGAATGCACCTGGAAAAGCAACACTGCGGGATAGGTTATAGGCTTGACCCTTAAGTCCCCAGACACTAACTCTCCCTTGTGTCTACTGCATGATTGTTCTGTTTGGAACAGGATTGTGACCAGTTCAGAGAAGGGAAGTGAGGCATCACTTCCATAAGTCCAACTGTCAGGGGGCAAAGCAACTTGGGGGACAGTGACATCCAGAGGACTGAGTGGGATAAAGAGAATACCCTACCGCAAATATATGACTTGGCCAGCTATTCTCAAACTTACTTAGGACTTCCCTAGGACTTTCTGTCCTTTTGAGTCCCAGCATTTCTGGACCGGCTTCCATGGAAAGTCATTCTGCTCTAACAAGTCACTGTGGAAAGACTGTTTCCCTGGGGGAGTTTCAAGTTTTGACCATGGCCAACTGGGAGCTTTTCGCCTGTCTTAAGGATAATATGTAGGTCAAATGACAGAGACAGACCATGAGTATAAATATGTCATTATGCTTTTGTCACAGTATTAATTTAGCTATTCCTTTCTTGTAATGCATTGGAGACACCCAAGCTTCAAGTTACAAAAGAGAGAGTTAGCTTTGGAGAGATGACTTCACTCAACTCCTGGAATCCTCAGCATCCCTGAGAAGAGGAGATCCATGGAGGAACAGGAAAATGATGAGAATCCACAGTGAAGACAGGGTCTTGGGTATAGAACTGCTTCTCTTTGGGTTATGCCTCTGGTCCTGCCATGAAGAAACTGCTCAGATTTGGTCTCAGATGAGTGAGAGCCTTTAGGCTCATGTGATAATAGCAAACAGATGATGGGAAGCTCCCTAGCAGCTCTGCCCACTCCTTCTGACCATCCTGCTGGCCAGGCTGTCCTGAAGTATTAAGCAGGGCTTGCAGTTCTCTCCTGGCAGTGGGCCAACTTGTCACTGCTGTGTCCCCTATGAAAGGTAGAAACTGGGAAACTTGGACAGACAGAAGGTCCCTGCCCTCCAAGGCCTGGCTGTCTATATTGCGGAGTCTAACAGAGGAACAAATTCTGATCCAATAAAAGAAGTAGTGAACCATTACTGAGTACATCCCAGGAGTTATGGTGCTTTGTGTCTGATTATTAGTGGGGTTATCTCATTGAGTCCTCCCAACTGCCCTGAGGACTAAGCACATGTCCCCCCACTTTACTGATGAGAAAATCAAAGATTGGAGGTGAATTAACTTGCCCAGATCCCCACAGCCAGTTAATAGCGGACTCATGATCCAGACCCAAGCCACCTGGCTTGAGAGGCACACAATTAACCACTATGCAGTCCTGCTGTTGAGGTCCATGTTCAGCTGGCCTCAGTCCCCTAGGCATCCTATACACAGGGCAGGGTGGAGAAAAAGGCTTCTGGGTGGCTCTTATTCTAGAAATAAAGTGGAAAAAGAAGAGGTGTCTCTCAGAGATCTGAGTTGATGCGAGTACACAGGAAGCATGTCATAACTTATGGAGGGATGGTCTGGATGGCAACCAGGCAAGGTGCCGGGCTGTCCAGGGGGCTTGAGGCATAGAGGCTGCCCAGCAGGTTACTTCCAGATCTTTCTCCTGGGTGGAGAGAAAGCAGTCAACTGGTTGACCCTTCTGGGGTGGACAGTCCTGTAGATCACTGAGTGAGGCTGGGAGCAACAGAGCCTGGCTTTGCTGAGGTCGTTCTCACATGGAGGGCATTACTTCCTTTCTTTGTCCATCTTTCCAAAATGCCGAGGAGAAGCAAGGGCAACCATATAGCTCACCAGACGCACATAACAGTTACAACAGCCATCGCCATATTGAGGAACTTAGAGAAGTCTCATTTGTTGGCCTAAGTTGGCTCGGGGAACTCCTCTGTCCTCCAGAAGTGGTCTGTGGCAGTGAATAATGGTGGCCTAATGGGGTGTAAACTAACAGGAGAACCTTTGACTAATGGTGGCCTAATGGGGTGTAAACTAACAGGAGAACCTCAGCATCCTTCTGAGGAGCCACTGATTCAAACCACCTTTGGGGCTGGCCCGACCATGAGCCTTCCCCACTGTCCCTGAGTCCTCCCTGGGAAAAACCTCATGCCTCTTCCTTCCAAGCTATGTCTTATGGTGTCCAGTCATTCATCAGGAGGAAAATATATTTCTCAAACGTGTTGGCTTATCAGAGTTGAAAAGAAACATCATTCCTAATGGAAAGTGAAGTAGGTCAGCTCCTTTCTATTCCTTTTACAATGTGCAAAAGCTTAGTCTTGGGAAGTGTGTATGCAGGTTGGATAATTGCAGCAAATATTTTAACCATGGTGATCTCTTGAAGGTGTTTGAGCAGGGAAATACCACAATCAGATTTGTGAGTTCTTGTTCAACAACTGAGGGTTATAGTTAATACTCTGCTTGGTTGTGATGCTCTTGAGGATAAGGAATGAAACCCTCTTTCTGCACCCCTGGCACCTGGCAAACAAGTGCCTTGTACTTACTTGCTACTCAGCAAATCTTGAATACATGAAAGAATGTGCATGAAAGTCTGCAAGTGCAGGCAAGAATGAGGCCAGAGGTGGAGGTTGTGAATTGGAAGCTGGAAGGGACTAGAACCAGAGGAAGAGGCCAGAGAACTCAGACATAAGGCCAGGGAGGCGGACCCATTATAGAAATGGGTTCTGGAAAGGGAAAAAAAATGGGCGGATGCAGGACATGTCATGAAAGCAAGATGGTCATTTATTTCTACGATGTAGAGCTGCGCTGTCCAATAGAACTTTCTATAATGACGGAACCACTCTGTATTTACATTGTCCAATATGGTAGCCATTAGCCATATGTGGCTCTTCGGCACTTGAAATGTGGTTAACGTGGCTGAGGAACTGAATTTTTGATTTAGGAAATTCGTAATTAAATTTAAATAGCCACATGAGGCGAGTAGCTACCATATTGGGTAGTATACTCTATTATCTCCGAATCACAGAAACGGTTTTGTGGGTCCGGGAAAAAGATGGCAGAGAAATTTCTGAAGACAAGTGTAGCCGCAGGAAATTCTACAGTGAAATCTCAGGCTTGGGCTGTTCATTGTAGGTGCAAAGTTGGGAAATAGATAAAATGACAGCATCCCGAAGATGGTCAATCTCATATCCTTGACATATTAGCTGACTTGCAGCTGGAGTCATTTTGCCATTAGTTTTATGGTCAAAAACGATACAAAGTGTCTCCCTGCTTCTTTGGCATCCGTTCTGGTCCAGGTGAGGATGCTATCTGTTTCCCTTTCTGTGCTTCATGCAGAGGTGTGTGGATGAGTTTTCACTGGGAGGGATAATCCAATCCAGCCAAGTCTAGCCGGGCCTTTCATGAGCACTTACAGCAAATTAACCCAAATTTGCTCTGGCAGAATATGGGGGGTAGGTTGTCATTTTGCTGGCATCATGTGCATGTAATGAAAGTGTCCTTTTTACTAAAAATCAATGACAACTCTAAATACACAGTAAATGTTGCAACATTAATAAAACACACTATGTTTTAAATCCAACTTTACTACGCAATGTGCACTATTTACAGCTTTCTCTTCAGGCCCGATCATGCTTCCGGTAGTGAGTGAAATGGCCTCAAACAGCTGTCAGATGGTGTGAAATGAACACAGACACAGGGTAAATAAAACTCACGTGAACCCGGATATTCTTTCTCAGCAGCTAGAACAGCCCTGCGTGACTAAGGGTGGGTGTGTGGTCTGTAGCCATCTGCATCGTGTCATACAGCCTTCCTCCCTCTGTCTCTTTCTTCTTCTCTTCCTCCCTGACTCTCTCTTCTTCCTTCTTATGCATACAACTTGAACAACACAAAGGAGATTAAAGGCATCTCCTGTTATCTAGAGGCTTAACAGATGATTATGGAGATTAAACATGAACTATATACATGACAGAGTTCTTCATGGATTCCCTGATGTTTAAAGGATATAGGTTTCTGATTCATTGTATGTCCTATTTCCTCCCACTGAATCGCCCGGCCTTTCCTTCCCCACCTAGAAAACTCTTATTTATCCTTCAAAACCCGAATCAAATGTCACCTCCTCTGAGAAGACTTCCTTGAGCTCCCAGGCAGAGTCCATAACTACATTGTTTGTGTTCTCATCATACTATTTTTTCTATTTCCCAATTATAGAGATTATCACACACACACATTCTGTAGTGAAATTCCTTGTCTTCCTATTTTGTGACTCTTACCCTGAGACCTCCAAGGACAGGAATTTTGATATGCACATTTCTGCATCTTCAGTGTCTCTTGCCTGGCCTAGCACATGGAAAGTTGTATGACCAACACTTCTTTCAAGTGAATTTGGTGACATATGTAAGGCTGTGTTAATGTAGCTTCACTAAGCACTGCAGAATTTGAAGGAGGTGTGTGGGTCAGCTCTGTCTGTTAACCTAACTGAAGACCTATAATGTCTTCGTCACTCAGAGTGGTGGGCCTCCATCAGCCACACTCCCTCTGTCTTGTGGTTCCATCGTCTTTAACACCTGTCTTCCAAGGTCCCTGGGCTTGACTTCCTCTAGCCGGCAGAAGGGAAAGAACCTGAAAGGTGTTAGGTGGTGATGGGGACCAGGCAGATGGAAGGGAGACGCGTATACCACACTGTCTACAGCTCAGGCCATGGCCATGCTGAACTGCAAGAAAGGCTGGGAAACAATTCAGCGAGCTGCCCAGAGGAATAAGTCTGCTGCTCACATAGCCAGTTTGAAGAGGTAGGCAGGGCCCCAAACATCTCCCCTTTATTCATGATGTCCGGACACATTGGCTTTCCTGATTTTCTTTGTGCCAAGCACATTCCCCCTCTAGGTGTGCTGTTTCCTCTGCCCAGATCTTTTTTCCCAGGTATCCTTGATCGATCTTGAGCGGTTTACACAATTCTCCCACCCAGCTCCCCTCTTGCATGTTTTATAGTGCTCAGTACTCACTACGGTCAAATTGTCACTCAGCTCCACTGGGTTGCAGGTGCACAAGAGCATGGTCCCTTCTAGCAATAGACCACTGGCTGCTCCTGATTGCATCTCAAGGACCAACATCTGGGCCAGAAGCTCAGGTTCCTCCGGGGGCCAATCTGGCAATCTCATTCTCTTTCACATTGATGAGTCCCAAAGAAGATTCTTCCATATCTTCTACTGGTTCTAAAGAACCAGTTGGCATGGAGGATGCCTGGATGACTCAATCAGTTGAGCATCCTACTCTTGATTTTGGCTCAGGTCATGATCTCAGGGTCCTGGGATCGAGCCCCATGATGGGCTCTGGGCTTAGCAAGGAGTCTATTTGAGGATTCTCCCTCTCCTTCTCCCTGTGCCCCCCCTACCCCCGCTCATGCTCTCTCCCTTTCTCTCACTAAATAAAATCCCACAAACCAACCAAAAATACCCAATTGGCACAGGATGTGGGATAAGGCAGTTGAGATGTCTTAGGATCAGCCCCATCTTATAGGCAAATGCAAGACATGATATGTTCTATAAAAATGAATTTTAGGAGGCTCTGTCTCTGAATGGTCAAACTGAAAATTAAGGAGATGACTCGAGACCAGCTACTTTCTGTTTTACGTGACCTTGGGAAACAACTTAAATTCCATGGAGTCAGTTTTCTGTAAAAGTGCCTGACAGTACAGAGCAGAGCACAAGTGGAAAGCATTGGGGCTGATGTCTAGTAGGAACTCAGTATGTACCTCTCCCATTTCTCTTCTACTTTATCCTTTCTTTTCCTCCCTGCACCCCCCACCATTGTCCTTCCTCTTCCATGTTTGTTTGTTTGTTTTTTTAAATAGCATGGGTTTTATATGAAGATCTAGCAGTGTGTCTCCATTTGCCTCTCTCTCCTCATCCGTCAGAGCTTGCAAACCCTTTCCACCTACAGGACTCTTCCTAGGGCCTTGTTGACCTCCCTTGTCCCCCAAGCTTCCAGTACAGACCGACTTTCCTGAGAGACCATGTGACGGTAAATTTCTAGTACATGTAGTTAATAGGTTAATCGGTTTCAGGAGACCCAACTTAGCCCATATTCAGAATGTAATAATGACTTGTGCTTTAATTGGTTTTCCCTCATTTGGGGGCCACGGGAACACAATTTCCTCAAATTCTCAGTAGGATTGATGGTTGGAGTAACCACTGACGTCTGCTTCATTCAGACCGAATGTGAAAAGGTCCTTCTAGGACATAACACAGATCTCTGTTCTTTCCCACAAATGGGGGCACCAAGGAAGGCACCCACATGCCTGCTAAGGGACCAAATCCAGTCCCTAGAGAGACTCTTTCAACCAAGTCATTCACAACTGCATCTGCTCCATTCGCTAGGCAGCCATGACAGCGTGGCTATTCTGGAAATGCAAGTACCATATGGACAGGAGAGCCCAAAAAATACTCTAAAATTTTTTAATTGGCTTGCTTTCAATGAAGAGTGAGAAAGGTGATCATATAAAAAATTCTGGGGAAGGACATGAAGGTTTTGACACTCCCTGGTTTCTATCAAGTGATTGAAATGGACAGAAGCATGAGTACTGGTTCTTGGGTAAGCCCTTTGAGGGGACGTCTTTGTTTGCCTTTTTGTCCCAGGGCCTATCCCATTAAAAATGCCTCATGTTTGATTTCATGAAATAAAATGAAAAATTCCCTGGACTTTTAACTAAGGTTGGAAAAGGTTGCACTGTACAAGAATACAGCTGGCTAGCATGTTAACTATATGCTCTTTTCTCCACCCTATGGCTTGGTTTGTGTTGAAATCTCTCCTGTCCTTTTCTCGGCTGATTGAACCTAGATTTTTATTATCTGAGTGAGACAGAGAGGCAGAAGGAGAGAGGGAAGAGAGGACTCATGCTTTCTTCTGGTTTCGTCTTGTTTTTGAGTGCATACTAGAAGGGATCCCCCGTTCCCAAGAACTTTCACAAATGTGCTCTTGTTACTCTCATTTACGGATGTGAAAAACTCAGCCCAGAGAGGTTGAGGAATACATCAAGTTCCCACGTCTGAGCTAGCATCGAAACCATGGCTATCCACTCTAAGACAGATGCTTCCCCCACCGCCCCCCACTAAGTCCAGAATAGGTCCAGGTGAGGTCAGCAGGAAACGAGGGAGGAAATGGGGTGCCCACAGCATGATATTGCATGCCCGTTGGCCCAAGGAGTTACAGAAACCCTTCTGGGGCTGTTACCTCTCTATTCTCTGCCTTCCTCTGACAGCCTCAGTGGCTTACATTGTAGGTTATGTGATGGAAGGTGCAGGTGACCTTGAAATCCCCAAGGAGAGCCGTGATCACACAGTAAGGGATGGACCTGGTGGTTGTTTCCCTCACACTTAGAGACGGGGTCTTGGGAGGCCGGCACTTTTCTTAATCCCAGGGAGAATGTAATTCTGTTGTGACGAAGGAGGTGAGAGGTTTAGACTCCTCTATCTCTCTCTCCGACGGTTGCTCAGAGGTGGTGATGGTGATACACAGAAGACGAATTATAGACTTTTGCAGCCTCTGGCTTTAGTTTCTGGGGACAGCTGGAGAAGAGAGTCCCCCCTTCTGTGCTCATGAGTTCCTTCAAACCTCTCCGCCAGACCTCCGGCAGTGCTTGGTCACCACACTTCAGGCCACCTTCGTGATCTTTTCCGCTACTCCCTCAACCCTCTTGGGGCCATGAGAGCAACATCAGACTTGCACCATATATAGCTTTCTGAAATTTGATCTTTTTGGGACAACAAATCTTGTAGAAGAGCCGATGTGTTTCATGGGACAGTCCGTGGTGGCCTGGAGCCAGACGAACCTGGGTTGGAATCCAACCTGGAGCCTGTTTGATGACGACCCGAGACTTCTGAGCATCAGTCTTCTCATCCGGGAAACAGGGAGCATGAGTCCCACCCAGGGGGTAGGGCCATCGGATATCTTCCGTGTAAAACTTAACAGGAACTTGCTAGGCCCTGGAGCAATATGACCATTTCTGATGGATGACAAGCCCAGGCTCTGGGGTCTGAGGGTGCTGTGTCAGATTCTGCATGTTACTGACCAGTGTGCACTCTTGCTTGCGTGACTGTTTGAACCTCTCTGATGCTGTAATTTGGTACTAACTAGTGGTCCATCCAGTATAACTACCTTTTAGGGTCAGTGCGAAGATGAAAAAATGTATGAGAGGGGGTAGCATAGGTCTTGTTACAAAGAAGGCAATTAATAAATGTTAATTTACTATATTGTTAAATATCACATATCAATTGATATTGATATGCAAGTACTAAGTATTACAGTAATGATGTTGTAACACAGTAATGATGCTGGGCTGTGCTGCCCAGACTCTTCATTCAGGATCCAAGTTCTCATTCCCCAGCTGCTGGGACTATTGGCTACTGATGGCTCATAGCCAAGTGGGGGGGTCCTTTTCTGAGGGGAGCGGCCTCACCCAATGACTGCCCTCCTTGCTCCATTGGGAAAACTCTGCAGGACCCTCCTTGCTCCAGACTCCCCGAGGCTAAGGCCCCTGTTGTAACTGCAGTGTGACCAATCCTTTTTCCCTTCCCAGGGACTGACAAAAGCTCTAGGCAGGCTTTCTGAATTCCTCTTCCCTACCAGGCCTTGACTTCTGGGCTGCCATGTTTGTTTCTACATTGCCTGGTTTCAGCAAGGATCCTGGGAAGTCAGGTTAGCTAGAATTCCCCATCCCTGATATCTGATCATCTGGTCTCCCTGGATATCTGAGCAAGCTCCTTACTCCTCACTTTCCCTTGGCGATGTCTGGACACCCTGACCTGCCTTCAGTAAGAACCCTGTGAGGTTGGCTTAGCCGGAATGTCCTTTATCCCTCATGCCCCTCATGCTTCCTCTGAGAAATTTCCCCCATTCTACTCCTTGGCTATAAATTCCCACTTTGCCCTGTTGACTGAGGAGCTGAGCCCACTCTCCCTCCCCTGTTATAAAACCCCAGTGGAGCAGCCCCTTGCCTCTTACATAATCTGTTTTGTGGTTCGTTAATGAATAATTTTTTTTTAAAGAAGGACTGTTCTCTAGCACTTGCAATAGGCCTCCTACATGAAAATCTCACCATCTCAAAATCTCCGTGTTTCTAGGATTTACTCCATTCAATATCAGAATCTTCTTTACAACAGAGTAAATCAGCACCAAGTTCCTACCCATGCCCCCCCCAGGCCTCGTGAGACAGGGAGCTGTCCCAAGCTACTCTGCAGACAGTTCTAATAATTAGAAAATTTCTAAAAATAATATCCAACAATTATGTAGCTCTTTACTCTTACCAAGTATTTCTATATATCTTATTTCTCCCGAGTCCCACACAATCTTAGTAAGGCAGATCTTATTAATAGCCCCATTTTACAGAAGAACAGTTCCAGAAAAATCAACAAAATTAACTAATGTGCCCAAGATTACTTAAGGGATGACAACTAGAGACATATACAATCAAATTGGTTCCAGGATTTTTTTTTAATTTAAAAAATTGTTTTTATTTTACTGTTACTATTTTTTGGCTAATGTGGGTTTAAAAAACCTGGGTTGGAAGGACTCTAGTCTTCTTGCCACCACTCTCCTATCTTTTTAGTAGATCACTTTACACATTTAAGTCACCCGTCTGGCCTCAGGAGAGAATGTGAGTTCAGGGAATCTTACTTAGAAATGAAAGAAACTGGATTCAACCTCTGGTTTCTTAACTTCGGAGCTGTAGGGCACTTACACCACGCCATCTGTTTTTCAGTTTCCATGCATGTCCTCTGTTGGGGGTCCTCCCACAAGCAGAAAATCCACCTGGCATATGACAATCCTTTAGCAAATTCAAGACCCCCTGTGCCTTCTTTTCCTCCATGTTGAGCTCCCCAGGCCCGCCCGCTCTTCTTCATGAACCATATGTGATATTGTGATTTATAACCAAAAAATATATATTTGATCTGCATCTCTGTTTCTGGCACAGAATTCCTAAAATCCTCGGAATTTCCTAAGCGATGAGAGTCATAAAGGTGTCTTGTTTTGTTGATGAGGTGACTTTGGGAGGGCACGGGAGGTTGGGGGCTAGCTGCCAGGAGAAACAACCAGGTGATTGAGGGTTGGAAATTTCAGTCCCACCCCATGACTTCCAGCGAGGCTGGAGATCAAATCAATAGCCAAGGGCTGATGATTTATTTAATCAACCGTGCCTATGTAATACAACCTCTATAAAGACCCCAAAAGGATAGGGTTTGGATAATTTCCAGGTTGGTGAACATGTGGGGATTCAGGAAGAAGGGGCACGTTCAAAGACCATGGAAGCACTGTTCTCTTTCCAAAGCTTCCCTTTGCCCTGTGCCTCTCTCCCATCTGGCCGTTTCTGTGTTATATCCTTTTCTAATAAATTGGTGATCTAGTATGTACAATGTTTCTCTGAGGCTTGAGGGCCACTCCAGCAAATAAATAAAACCCAAACAGGTGATCTTTGGAACCTCTGATTTAGAAGCCATTGGTCAGATGCACAGGTAACCACCAGGACTTACAGTTGGCATCTGATAGGGGCTCAGTCCATGGGACTAAGTCCCTATTCTGTGGGATCTGACACTCTCTCCGGGTAGATGGTGTCAGACTTGAGTTGAATCGTGGGACACACAGCAGGTGTTGGAGACTTCCTGATGGTGTAGGGAACCCACCCCACCCCATAATGGAATTAGAATCAGAATCATATTATGGTTATGTGCTCACATGTTATACTGGGTCCATTTAACTGGATGGGCTCCGGTTCGGTAATAGTGCTCTTAAAAATGGCCCTAGAACTTAAGATGGTCCAGATGTGACCTTACCAGGCATTGCTGTTTAACGGAAGCTCAGTGACCTCCAGATCACCACAATCCTGGTTTAATGGCTGGTCACATAACTTCACAGATCTCTTAAGTGTTTAAGTATTCTGCTCAACCAGGAGAAACAAGGCTCATGCAAGAGTGTGTCACTTTCTTTATTATCTCTCTTAAAGTTTATGTGTTCAAATATGGTCTGGTTATGAGTTAACAACACAAGAACAGTCAATACCAGACTCTGAAAAGGAGCACTCACAACATGTCTATAAAAGTGAAATTAGCATCGTCAAACAATTATGGATTCAAGTCTTATTTACTTATTTATTTGTTTGTTTGTTCTTGCCTTGGCGAGGGGTAGGATTATCTCTGTGCTCCTAAATTAAAATTGCAGTTTTTTCAAAATCCATGTTACCTTTTTTGGAGGGGCGTGTACAGGATTTTACCATTATTTGGACCTGTCTGCGCGGTGTTCTAGCTGGTTCCATTTGTGAGAAAATGATAACGAGAGCGAACATAAATTCAGGACTTACCGTGTGCCTACAATCGTGCAAAGCAGGTCAGAGATATTTTCTTATTTTAACCTCACAACAGCCTGGAGGAGGAAGGTTCCCTTACTGAGTAGCTTGCACTGGATCACACAGTTGTAAGGAGGGTCTGCGAGGATGTGAGCTCCAAGAGCAGACTTTCTCCATGATAAGGTCAAAGCTTGCTTTCCCTCTGCCTATTGGCTGAGCCTATGACCCATGACCCAGTTGGTTGTGAACTTGAGCAGCAAACATAGATATCCTTTTTAGTTCCCTGAACAAAATCACACTCTCTGCAGAAAAGCCAGGAAGAGATTTCTGTCTCAGGGATCTAATTCTGTCCCCCCTTGCCACCCCAGACCTGCACCCTTTTCTGCTTCCTGTCTGAGATACGTTCTAAACTCCAAACAATTATGACTCTCCACCCTCCACTAACGTCCCAGAATAAACATTATTAGAGGTTTTAAAAATCACAGGAAAAGAAGAAGGAGGCAAACTGAGGAAAATGCAGTCTAATTTTACAAGAACTATTTGGCACTTCATTCAAAAATTCCCTTTCGAGGCACATGTTCAAGAAACCTAGTTGGAGGTTCAATCTTTTACAAAGGAAAATGGCAGGGCCATTGGTTTTTAATATCCTATATAAAGTAATGACCTTATTCTATATAAGGTAATTACCCAAACAAAGTAATGACCAGTTTTGTTAGCTGCCTTTGGGGATGTGTCCAGGCAGACTGAATGAGACATGAGTTGATTCCTTGTGAAGTACATTTCCAAACACCTTTTATAAATGCCTGTTGTGGCTTCAATAGGCTTGTCAATTGTTAAGTGTTTCCAATGTCATCCTTGTGGGAGATGCCTTTTTACTATCCCGTGGCACTCATGGAGAGCCATTTTGAGGGCGTCTTTCCCACACATTGACAACTTGGCTTGAGGAGGAAAGGCCAGAAACTATTTAAAGTTGTTGACATAGCTCTATTTATGGAAGCAATAATACTTGTTCTTGAAATGTCATTGCATATGGTTTCCTTTACGCATTTAGTACCTTCATAGTTGATGTGATCTAGGGCTTATGTCTCTACAGTACCTCCTTCTCTTGGCCACAATTATGTCTTCAGAATGTTAGATATCTGTCTTCCTCCTCCTCATTGGTTACTTTTCTGTGATGGGTGAGTAGGTGGGTAAGAGTGTGCCTTTTTAAAGGCAGAAAAGCACATTGTCCCTTTGGGTTATTGATGTCCCTTGTTCCCTCGATCTTTGGTGACTCCTTGTAAGAAAGCAGAATATGTCCTTGTTTCCCAAGGAGATTTGGGATGAGAGGTGAAGGCAGAGAGCCCAGAATAAAGTTTGGGTGGTGGATAGAAATGGAACTTGTTCCTAAAATTCTGATGGGTCTTGGTCTGACTGTGGGAAAATTGTGATACGACCAAGAGACTGATGTCTCCCACTCCATCTGCTTATTTCTATGATGACAATGACTGGGAACATATGGCCCTCTGGTCCCCTCTCCAGCCATGTGGATAGGACGTAAGTACTTGATGTCCTGCCCTAAACTTAGCGCAGTGGGCACGTACACGGACTGTGGGTCATGACAATTTGGATTCCAACACCATCTTTTACTTCCTTGTGTGACACTTGGGGCTGGTTAAACTCTCTGTGCTTTAACTTGCTCATTTGCAAAATAATCATGATAGCGATGAAAGGTTGAGTGTTAGAAAGTCCTAAGCAAGCAGTATGTGAGGCCAAACAGACCAGAATTTGAATTTTATCTGTGCCAGTTTCCAGTTTTCTGATCTTGAACATAGCTGACCTGTAAAATGGATGTGTTAACCATGATAATCCTCATCTCCTCCCCAGGACTTGGGGTAAGAACTGATAAAGGTGATTAATATACGCTCTATACTAAGGAGAGTGCCTGGCATATAAACACTCAATAATTATCAGTTTTATTTAACAATTAATATCATGGTTGTTTCAGTAAAAAAAAAAAAAATTCTTTTTTTAATTTAAGAGCATGTCGGTAGGGTGCAATTTGACCCCAGGTAATCGTTGTCAGACTCTAGGAACTCAGGGGAGGCACCAAATACAGGACCTATGGCAGGTCACTAGAGGCAAAGGCACTGGGAGCAGGAAGGGGACGGGCAGCTGGCAGGGAGAAGGGCAGTCTGTGGGGAGGGTACAGCCTGTCTGCAAATAGGCTGTCTTTGTGTGTGCCTCAGGCGGGCTTCTGAGAACCCTAGGCATCGCCCCCCCCCCCCCCCCCCCCCCCCGACATGTTTCCACCTTGACACTGGTCCTGTGGATCCTGAGGGCTCCCTCACAAGTTCCATTGGCTCCCTGTGCGGGCTTGAGGCCGGAGTCAACACCCATTTTGAGACAAACAGGAGGTAAAGAAAGACAGCTTTAGCTTCCCATCCCAGAGCTACTGTTGCCACTAAAGAGCCTTACTAAGGTCTAGGGAGAGAGAGAGAAGAGAGAAAAAGAGGAAAAAGGGTGGCAGGGGAGGAAGAGACACTGCCTTGTCTCACGTTCATAATATGGCACTCTCTTTCCAGGAGGAATGGATTAATAATTTACATAAGGCATTTAATTAAAAATGTGTCATCACCTCATTAATATCTTCTCTGAGGATGCATCATTATTCTTTTTTGTTAATAGATTGGAGTGTGTGTGTGTGCCCCTGCTGCTGGCCTGCCTGCCCGAGGACCCAGCAGGTGCAGAAAGATGGGTGTGCGTGTGCCTTCGTGGTAGCCTTACAGGTACGGCTCCAAGGATCAAGGAGGACAACCTTTCCCTCCCCACTCCTTGTGTCTCTTTCCGGGGCCCTGCCCTCTGGTGGGGGGGTCTGCTCCCGCCCGGTGGTGGGGAGTCAGGGTCTAGGTGCTCTGTCCTCGGGGCAGCTCCTCTCCCCCGGGAGATCAAGGGAGGTTGTGGAACCCCACACTGCGACAGTCCCCAGCCCTACGTTTCCTTTCAAATGTAAGTACAAGGAAGCAGAAAGGAGCACAGAGGGGCCCCAGAAGAAGGACAATGAATTATTCATCTCCTCGTAGGGGCTCCTCTTCCCGTCCTGAAAGGCAGCCAATGAGAAAGGCACCTTATTCACTGGTTGAATTACCGCGGAAGAATGGCTGGAGGATCCGCACGTAGAACCGGCCTATTAAAAAGGCAGCCGGGATTTGTTTCAGAAGCCACCCTGGCAGTGAATGAGGGCGCTTCCATCTCTGCTGCCTGTTAGAAAAGCTTCGTTTCTCACAGAGCAACTCTTTTAATTAAACCAATAATTATGTTTTATTGAATTCAATGCTCTTCAGCAAAAACCAGCACAGAGCCTCTCTGCCTTTTGAAAACTTAATTTAGGCCAACAGCGGGGTGGGGGAGGGAGGGAGGGAGGGGGCAGAGAATAGCGGAGGGAATTGGGTATTTTTAATGGCACCTGTTAGAATGTCGCCCTCCCCACTCCCCCCAGCCCCTGCCCTGAGAGAGGCGCTGGTGGGAGTCCAGCTTCATTCTGAAACAGGTAGATTTTCCTTTTGGGTCGGGGTGGAGTGGAGAGATGCTGTTTAAACCCAAGCTTTCCAGTGTCCATTTTTGTTCTGGTTCCATGATGCCTTCATTGTTCCTAGGCAACGGGAGGGGGTGTCCTTTTGGCTCTTGCTGGCTGCTCCACAGATATGATCGTGGATAGATTTTATTTTATTTTATTTTATTTTATTTTATTTTATTTTATTTATTTTTTTAAGCCACAGGTTTAGGCTAGATTACTGACAATTGCAGTGACTTCCTAACTGGTTTTCTTGGCTCTGTTCTGGGGTCTCCCTCAACTTCAGAGTCTCAAACTGAACCTGTCTGGTCCAGTCACTTTCCTCCTTCGGAAAGGAGGCTGCCTCTTGTTGGTGTGCATCATCTGGGCCAGGCAGGGAACCTGAGCAAATGAGTGAGCAGGAGGTGGTAGGGACTGGGTCCAACTGGTGAGAGACACTCTTTGGTCTCAAAGCCATGGTTAGAGCTCAGCTCCAGCCAGTTGCTGGCACAGAGAAACAGAGCCCCACCATCACCAGGTATTTTGACTTTTTTTTTTTTTTTCTCAATAAAACCTGGCAGTCCTGCCTTTTCTGTGCCATCTGTCAAGTTTTAAATATTGGCTACAGTGGTAACTAAAATAATTTGTTCAAAATACTCATTATGCTCTTTTACTAGGCTCAGCTTGCAGGAGAACTTATATTAACCAGCCTATGGGGGGAGAGGGCTTTGTTTACAGGGCAGGTTTTGTCAATGAAATACAGGTGGGATCAATGTGTAGGACCGAGGAGCAGAAGCTTTAAGAACCATCGGTGTGGCTGTGAATTGTGTAAGACTGATGATTCACAGACCTGTACCCCTGAAGCAAATAATACATTATATGTTAATTTTAAAAAAAGAAAGAAAGAAAGAAAAAAGAACCATTGCATGGTTCTGCATTCTTTTTTCCTCCTCTCCAAGAATGCACCTCCCAGACAGGGGCTGCCCCCTCAGACTCTGTGTCAGCATACACAGACCGTGGGGCAGGGCTGGGGTCACTCCTCAGCTGACCCGAACGTATGCAAGAAAGAAAGTGCAATTTATTAAAAGCCACTAAGATTATGAGTTATTTGTTACTGTGTTGAAGCTGACTGATACACTTACTAATTAAAATATTCTTGGGGCACCTGGGTGGCTCAGTTGGTTAAGCGTCTGCCTTCGGCTCAGGTCATGATCCTGGAGTCCCGGGATAGAGTCCTGCATCAGGATCCCTGCTTGGCAGGGAGTCTGCTTCTCCCTCTGACCCTTCTCCCTCTGACCCTTCTCATGCTCTCTCTCTCTCAAATAAATAAATAAAATCTTTAAAAAATATATTCTTTTGGAAACATGATGGAAACCATAAATCCATGGGTTGTCATTTTCTAACCTGTTTCTACAGAATAGAGTCTTTCTTTTCCTGACATGTGGGGCCCTTTCCTAGTTATGCAGGCGCTCTTGCCTTGACCTTGGCTCTGCACTAGTCATATGACACTTCTTGTAAGTCACTGTGTACAAGGGATGCTTTGCATATGCCTGAACATATTCTAGTCTCAGTCTGGAATACCTGCCTTCTTTTCTTCATCTAAATCTTTGCCCGTAAGATGCAGCTTGAGATCTACCCTCTTTGAATCAGCTTCCTTGCTTTTATATCTCCCTACTCTTGTGCAGGATTAAGTTCCCTTCCACATACCTGCAGAGCACACCATTCAGATTTTGCTCTTCCATAACCCTTATGATTTTTTATTGTAATTATTTGTAATGATTTTATATACAATACAATAATTACAACAATGTAATTATTGTAATGATTTTTATTGTAAGTATTGTTTTATTTGTCTGTCTGTCCCCACTGGAACAATGAGCTCTTGATGGCAGGATCTGCGCTGGTCTTGTTTACTGCAAGACCAAATGTCACGTAGCAAATGTTAAATGGATGAGTGAATGTTTTCTCACAACGCTGTAAATGGACCAGTGTACTTCTCAGGGCTCTAACAATAACTGTATAATTTCTGAATATTAGAATAAAAAGTCCTCAAAAGAAATCTGAACTGGTCATAAGCATTTCAAGAATAAAACTTAATGTCAACTTCAGATATGCTTTAGGAGGATGGACAATATTTAACTGAAATGGGGCGTAGAAGTATACTAAGAGTTTGCAATACACAGATCAAGATAACATGACCCTATGCCCCTTCAGAAGTTCACATAAAGAATTGTGATTAAAAAAAAAAAAAAGAGTCGTGATGAACAGGGGTGCCTGGGTGGCTCAGTCGGTTAAGCCTCTGCCTTTGGCTCAGGTCATGATCTCAGGGTCCTGGGATTGAGCTCTGCACCAGGCTCCCTGCTCAGCACAGAGTCTGCTTGCGATTCTATCTCTTTCTCTCCCTCTGCCTCTACCCCTGCTTACACATGTGCTTTCTCTCATTCTCTCTCAAATAAACAAATAAGTCTTAAAAAAAAAAAAAAAAGAATTGTGATGAGTAGATCTCACAGATGGGAAATATCTTAACTCCATAAATAATGCATTACTTTTCAGGAGAAAAAATAAGGATAGTTAGCAACTGGTGGGGTGGAAAGAAAAATAATTTAAATTTAAGAAACATATCCTATAGGAAGAGTTTGAACCACTTCTCAAGTTAAGTGGCCCTCCTTGGCATCCAACCTCAATGACTGAGTAGCTCTTAGGCAGGTAGGTGGGCTCATTCATGGTGTGATAAAGGCTACCCTTTCTAATTCCTTCAATAGGCAGAGCTTGTCCTGGAGAGAGATGGGCAGATGGGTGTAGGAACCATGGGTCCCCTAGGGAGAAAAGGGAATACAATATATGACTCTATTTGAAGGTTCTATAACCCTAAAATATCTATGTTGCCTTAAGAAAGTTTCTACAGAGGTAATTGGAAGAAAAAGACACAGGGTCTCCTTAGTGCAACTTATCATGAGGGGTAGGGTTCTGGGTTGGTGGTTCTCAGCACCAGGGCCTCGACATTTATTCCAGAAGGAAGGGTCACTTAAGGGTGACCACTGGTGATATCTGGATCTACTTACTGTGATGGAGAGATCTCGTTCTGAGCTCAAGGGCTGAACACATAATTTAAAAAGCTGTGAATTGAGAAAGCTGTGATCTTGGATATACAAGTCTGGGACTAGTACAGGAGTCTTTGGAAGGACCCAAGGACATCGTGGCAACAGTGGATAAGAGCACATCTTCCTGGAAGGAACTAGTTTTCAAAAGAGGCACTGTTCAGAAACCATAGAAAAAATGGCCACCCAAAGTTGACAGCTAGTGGACTGACCATTGACTACCTACTTCCCTCCACCTGGCATTTGCAATGAGGACTGAGTAAACTCTGTACTGACAAAATTACCTAGCATAGACAGCGGCATCGGTGTATCTTAAGAGACTGATTTTCTTGTTAATATTATTGGCTAGACACGATTCCACATAATTTATATGTAATCCTTATCACAGTTCTTTAAGGGAAGTGCCCTCATCACTCCTATTTAACATGAGGGACTGGAGGCACAGAGAGGTTAAGTGACTTGCCCAAGGTCACATAGCTGCTAAGTTTTTGAACCAGCCTTCAGATCTGTGCAGACTGGAGTCAGACAGGAAAGCATTAACTGAGAAAATAGAAGCCTCCAGGTCTGTCCCTGAAGCTGATGAAAAGGGTGATGAGGGTTACGTTAGGTGTGAAATGCAATTTAATAATTCATCTCGATTCAGTGCAATTCAGCAAACCTCTACTGAGCAACATCTCCTTTTCAGTTGTTCTACTAACTCGAGGGATTCACAGAACAAACTCTATCTTTTCCCAAGGAGCTTTTGACCAAAAACCATTCTGTGCTCTGTCTCTGTTCAGACAGCAGCCTAAAACTAGTAGGGGAAATGCTCCATTTAAAGGAAAATTGCACCCAAAGAAACCCACACACACAAAAACCCCAACAACAACAAAAAACAGCTCTCCTGGTGTGTAGGAAGACAAAAAGACAAATCACAAGCCTGCTGCTCTGGCACTTCTCGAGGAAGGAAGGAAGTGATAGGGTGTCACCAGAGCGTCCCCCCACCCCCACACCCAGCGCCCACCAGGAAGCACTCCACAGGGGCATGTTTAAAAGCTCCTTTCATTAAGGTGTTTTCAAACTGTGACCACTGATGAGAGCTCTTCTATGGCTCAGAAACCTCCTTTGATGCTGAGTGGGTGCTCTGGAAAATCAAAGTGATTTGCTGTCTTTATAGAGTACCATGCATGTGGGTGTCACCGTTCCTTTGGGCGGCTAGAACAGAGCACCAGATCCGATGGTTTATAAATGACAGAAATGTATTTCTCCCAGTTGTGCAGGCTGGAGGCCCAAGATTGAGGAAGCAGCTGATTCAGTGTCTGGGGAAGACCCTTCCTGGTTCATAGATGGATGTCTTCTTGCCGTGTCCCCACATGACTGGGGGAGGCAGGGGGCTCTGTTACATGGGCACTAATTCTAGTTATGAAGGTGTTATCGTCATGACCTATTCATCTCCCAAAGACTCCACCTCCTAGTACTATGGGTTAGGTCTGAACGTATGATTTCTGTGGGGGACACAAACATTCAGTCCATAGCAATGTGTGTTGATGTATGAGAGAAATTGAGACATATCTTCTTCAGGCAGCACTCTCATGGGCAGCCAGAAACCATAGAGCTTAGTTTCCTAGAGCAGTGCCTGTTTGGGGAGGGAGAGTTCAACTTCATAGAGCAGAGGTTTGCAAATTTTTTCTTTAAAGGACGAGATAGCAAATATTTTAGGCTTTACAGACTATATAGTCTCTGTGACAACAACTCAGCTCTGTCTTCATAGTATGGAAGCAGCCATAGGCAATATGTAAATGAGTGACCATCGTTGTGTTCCGATTAAACTTTATTAACAAACACTTACTGTGGACTGGATTTTTGCCCTCAGGCCCTAGTTTAGGGATCCCTACTTTAGATCCTTCAGTGCCAGGCCCATCTGGACTATGGGAAGGGAAAGAAGGACGTAAAACTTTATGCAGTGGTGACTCCTGGAGAGTGACATGGAAAGTCTGTGTGATGTAGATGGTTGAGATAGATTGTTTGAATGCCTGGAATTTGCCAGATTCTGGAAAGTGAAGGTATCATTTGCTTTGGGGCACGGGCTTTGGACAGAGTTAGCACAGGTATGGTTATATAAACACCTTTTCATTTTGGAATAATTTTAGATATACAGAGACATTGCAAAGATAATAGAGTTCCCACATACCTCTCATCCCCTTTCCCTTAGTGTTAATATATTTTTTCATTTGGTAAATTTGACATGTTACATTTTATAAATTTAAGGTATACAGGGTATTACTTTGATATATTTACATACTGTAGTATGATTGCATGGAAGCATTATTTGCCACATCACATTATTATAGTACAATATTTTTTGTCTTTGTTTATTATGGTGTCCATTAGATCTCTCAACCTGATTTAGTACTCATTTGTACCGCTAAACACCATCCTCTATCTCCTAGCAACCACTGATTTTACTGTTTGTTTTTTTCTTACAGGTTTGACTTTTTTAGATTGCATATGAAAGTGATGTAGTACTTGTCTTTCTCTGTTTGACTTACTTCAATTAACATAATGGGCACAAGGTCCGTTCATGTTGTAAATGGTAGGATATTTTCCTTTCTCCAGGGTGAGTAATGTTCCATTGTGTATACCTATCACATCTCAAAAGAATTTTTTTTTTTTTTAGTTTAGTAGACACACAATGTTACCTTAGTTTCAAGTGTACAACCTGAGTGATTCCATTTCTCTGCATGTTTTGTGGGGCTCACCACAAGCCACCATCCGTCACCATACAATGCTGTTACAATAGCACTGACTGTGTTCCCTGTGCTGTGTCTTTTATCCCCATGACTTATATATACCCACAAATTGAATTGCTGCACCATATGGTAATTCTGTTTTTTAACTTTGGAAGCCTCCATATTGTTTTCCATAGTGGTTGGAATAATTTACATTCTCACCATCAGTGTAAACAGATCCCCTTTTTACCACATCCTTGCCAACACCTGTTGTCTCTTGTCTTGTTGATGATAGCCATTCTGACAGGTATGTGGTGATATCTCATTGTGGTTTTGATTTACATTTCCTTGATGATGAGTGATTTTGAACATCTTTTCATGTGTCTGTTAGACATTTTGATATCCTCTTTGCAAAATGTCTATTTAGTTCTTTTGCCTATTTTTCAAATCAGAATTTTTTGTTGGTATTAAGTTGTGTTCTTTATATATTTTGGATATTAACCCCTTATCTCATAATGGTTTGCAAAGCTTCCATTCTGTAAGCTGCTGTTTCATTTTGTTACCTGTTTCTTTTGTTGTGCAGAAGCTTTTGAGTCTGATGTCGATTAGTTGATTTTTGCTTTTGTTGTTGGTGCGTTTGGTGTCATATTTAAAAAAAAAATCATTGCCAACATATATTTTTGTTCTGTTTTGTTTGAGAGAGAGAGAGAGAGCAGGAGCATGAGTGCAGGGGGGCACAGAGGGAGAGAGAGAATCTCAAACAGGCTCCATGCTCAGTACAGAGCCTGACGTGAGGCTTGATCCCACAACCCTGAGATCATGACCTGAGTTGAAATCAAGAGTCAGATGCTCCATTAACTGAACCACCCAGGCACCCCCACACAGCCAAGACAAATACTGATGAACTTCTCCTCTATGTTTTCTTCTAGGATTTTTATGGTTTCTCCTCTTATGGTTAAGTTTTTGATCCAGATCGAGTTAATTTTTGTGAGTGGTGTGAGATAGGGGTCCAATTTCACTGTTCTTTCTGTTTCTTCACTTTTCTCTTAATGTTAGTTTTTTCCATTACCATGGTGCATTTGCTAAATCAAAGAAACCTATATTTGTGCTTTACTATGATATAATACAAGATACATGTTTGGTTTTTGTCTCTGGTTTCTGGCACAGAGCTCCTAAACCCCTTAGAATTTCTTATATGATAGCAATGTCTTTTGTAGTTCATAACGAGCCCCCTTAGGCCACACCTGAGTTAATGCTAATGAGATGGTTCTTGGTGGTGGTTTAAAAACATCAGTGTTTAATAGCTTCAGGATGGGGGCTGGTTGCCAGAGAAACCAAGCTCTTTCAGCCCCTGTCAACCCCTGGAGAAGGAGGGACTAGAGATTGAGTTCAATCATCAATGGCCAATGACTTAATCAATCATGCGTAACATTACACAGCTTTGATAAAAACTCCTGAACAACAAGATTAGGAGAGCTTCTGGATTGGCAAAAACCATCAATGTGCTGGGAGAGTGGATCACTTGGAGAGGGCATGGAAGCTCTGTGCCATGCTCCTCCTTCCCTAATACATTGCCCTGTTCCTCTCTTCCATATGGTCATTTCTGAGTTGTATCCTTTATGATAAACTGGTTATTGTAAGTAAAGTCCTTTCCTACATTCTGTGAGTCATTTAGTGAATTATGAAACCTGAGGGGGGGGTGGCTGTGGAAACCTCACATTTGTAGCTATCCAGCGGAATCTTATGAGGCTGCCAGAACGGGTAGGCTGGGCACCTCATATGCAGCTGACATCTGAAGTGGGAGCAGTCTTATAGGACAGAATCATGAACCTGTAAGGGAGGTCTGTCCTAATTCTGGGTAGTTAGTATCGGAATTGAGTTAATTTGCAGGGCACCCAGTTGGTACTGGGGAATTGGCTGTCATTTAGAAAAAGCACACACAATTGCTATTAACAAAAATCCCAGATTTCACGTGGGACTGCATTTCCCAGAATGACTTGCAGCCAGGACTAGTCACTTCAGAACCCAGGGTGAGGGGCAGGCATGATTTGTGCATTTCTTCCTTTGGGAAGCTCTCTTGTCTTCTCTCATCTGCAGACGGGCTGCAGAGGATTCTAAAGCCCTAGGGGCTGGTAGCACTTGGGTTTCTGCGTCATATATGTCAAGGAAAGACACCTGTCATTTGGGAAATACGGCACTGGATTATTACATTGAGCAAGAAATAACCTTCTACTGTGTTAAGCACGACTCATTTGTAGCAGCTGCTATCAATCCTTTAATGAATAATTCCTCCAGCAGAGGCTGGGGGCATCTTGACAACCAGAATTGGGGTGCTCCTGGAGCAGGGTACTGGGAAGAAACCAGTGGTGCTGAAACACATCCTCATTACAATTCATTGATCACCTACGATGCCTAGAGCACTGCACTCTGTATTAAAAAGCAAAACAAAACATAACAAGATAAGAAGCAACTCTTTATATGGCTACTTATGTAGCCTTCTCTTGTTTACAGAATGCTTTCTTATTCATCTTTCTCATCTGACCTTGAAAAAAATCTTGCGAGGCTGCCAGAGTTAGGAAAACTCATCTCTGATGATGAAGCGTTTGGAAGACCAATTGGATGGGCTGATAGTAAAACAACACAGGATTTGGCCCTTTCATTTGAACTCACAGCACATAAATATACATCCTTTCACCAACATTTTGATGTGGTCTTTTATGTGAGTGTGGATCTACTGATTGGGGATATACATTGTTTTTCATACACAAGCCTCATGCATAATGCATCAGCTACAATCTCTAGGGTTAGTTTCTTTAAAGTGAAATCAAAACGTAAAATACTTTCAAGGCATTAGGAGCTTAGAATTCTTCTAGATGTTATAAACTACTCCAATCATTTATGATTGTTTCCCTCATACCTAATTACATGACAATAAAAAAAAACCCACTTCATGGAGGTACGATTGATGTGGCAAAAGTAGTGCTGTAAGTTTGGGAAGTGCACTAAGTAAGTTTGGGGATAAGTGTGCACCTGCAAAACCATCACCACGATCGAGGCCATACACATCCATCATCGTCCCAAGTTTCCCTCAACATCATTATTATTATTACTTTTTTTTTTGTGGCAAGAGCACAATATAAGACCCACATTCTCAGCAAATTTTAAGTTAATTTAATTTTAAATTTAAGTGCAGTATTACTAGCTATAGGCACTATGCGGTATAGTAGATCTCCAGCTCTTACTTACGTTGTATCACTGAAATTTTATAACCATAACCAGAACCTCCCTATTTCCCCCCTCTCTCCAGACTTTGGCAACCACTGTTTGTTCTCTGCTTCCATAAGTTTGATTATTTTAGATTGCACATGTAAGTGGGATTATCAAGTATATTCTTTATGTGTCTGGCTTATTTCACTTAGCATAATATCTTCAAGATTCATCCATGTTGTTACAAATGGCAGGATTTCCTTCTTTTTAAAGGCTAAGTAATATTCCATTATATATATATCAAATATATATAATATATATAATGTTCCATTATATATATACTATATATCTCATATATCATATATATGGATATATATATATACCATATATATCTCATATATCATATATATGGATATATATATATATGATATATGGATATATATGGTATATATATATATCACATTTTCTTTATGCATTCATCCATTGATGGACATTTAGGTTGCTTCCATATTTTGGCTATTGTAGATAATGCTGCAGGGATCATGGGAGCACAGGGTTTTTTGTTTTTTTGGTGGTTTTTATTTGTTTGTTTGTTTGTTAAGATCCTGATTCTGTTCCTTTGGATAAATACTCAGAAGTAGGATTGCTGGATCACATGATATTTCTGTTTTTAATCTTTTGAGAAACATCCATTGTTTTCCGTGATGGCTATACCATTTTACATTCTGGACACAATTTTTAAGGTCTATTGCCTCTGCTGTGATTTTCCCAAGTATTCAACTTAGTTTCCATAGAAACAAAATCTTTTTGCACTCATATTTCATTGGTCTAGATAATATTTAATAAAAACACACAGTTGTAATAATTGGCAAACCAGGTTTGTGAACAAATGCAGCCGGCATTTGGTGAAAACAACAGCATGAGGACATCCTGTCTATTTGAGTCAGTGCACTGTGGGCTCAGTCTGGGTGTTTAGCCGAAGAAACAGAGAACATCAGTTAGTTCAGTAAGTGATTATTAGACCTCCCACCCATCAGATACCTTTTCCTGGGCCAAACAGCACCTTACCATGTTCCTTGATGAGTGAGTCCCAGGCAGGATTTCAGTCCCCACACCCTCCGTGAGTAAAAAAAAAAAAAAAAAAAAAAAAATCCTTATGTAGAGCACAGTCTGAATGTCCTTCTGTGGTGGTCCAGTCTATTACAACAGTAAAACTTAGACATGGCTCTGGATGACAACAAATTAAGTGACTATCCCAAATCACCAAGTTACCAACTGGGGGAACTCAACTGGGGGAACTGGGACCTAGTTCTAAGCCTTCAACATCTGATCCAGAGTGGACTGAACGAGCTGGTCCAGGTATCTGGATAAGACATCCCGTCTTTTTTTGGTCATAATCTTTCCAGTCTTACCCAGCATTTAATATACCCGATCCAGCTCTGTACATGGCTGCTCTCCCAGGACTCTGCCCAAGTGATTTGGTTTTCTCACCAAGTAGAACCTCAACCTCTGTACTTATTCTTCAAACACCTGCTCTATCTCTCCTGTCCATTAAACTCCCTGACTTTTCAGGTGTCCTACTGTTGCTGTGGTTGTCGACTCTGTACTTTTGTGCTGAAATTTTAAAAATTCCCATGCAGGGCACCTGGCTGGCTCAGTCAGTTAAGGGGCTGACTCTGGATTTCAGCTCAGGTCATGATCTCAGGATCCTGGGATCGAATCCTCAATAGGGCTCCCTGCTCAGTGGGGAATCTGCTTATTAAACTGCCTCTGCCCTGCAACTCACTTCTGCTCTCTTCAATCAATCAATCAAATCTTAGAAAAGAATTCCCATGCTGGGGTCCATGCACAACAAAACTTAATCAGAATTTCTATGTATAGGACCCAGCCATCATCCAGCTGATTCAAATACACAGCCAGGATTGAAGATTGCTGACTTAGAAGGGTCTGAGTTATACAATCCACCTCCTGATTGTGTTCTCTTGTGAACAGGTGATTAATTATTCCATCTTTGTATACCTTATCATACCAACAACGCAACTCAGAGACCAGAGCCAGGAGTTTACTTTTCCTGCACATGAGGGATTCTTAATTTCTATTTGTTGGATGATGTTTAATTGGATTTAGGGAGAAGCTCTGTTCCCAGGAGGAGCTCTGTTGCATACTTTCTAGTGACAGAGGCATTGGCACAGCCAAGAGATGGCATGGGTAAATCTGGGAAGTGGAGTCCAGCTCTCTGGCTCCAAATGATATGAATGTCCAGCTTTGTAATATGGTTGTAGAAGTCTGTGAGTGGTCAGCATGTGTGGAGGAGAGTGACCGAACACTCCACCGTTATTCACTCCTTTGACCACAATGGCAACTTGAGGTCTACAGAATGAGCTTCAGAGTTCTTCTTCTAGCCTTTGTCATCTGGCCTCAACCTACGTACTTGTTCCAGCCTTCTGTATCCAAAGTCTTATCCTACAACTAGGTTAGTGTTATAAATACATAATGGTTCTCTTGCTCCAGACCCTTCCCGCTGCCCTTTCTAGAATTCTCTAGTTTCTTCAGAATTCTGTTAATCTCTTCTATTGACTTCTTTGCCAAGTTCTTTATGCGTCGCTTCTGTGTCAGGGAGACTTCCCATTTTCTCCTCAGCACATCCTCTACACAAGGAATCGCAACATAGTATGATTTTGTTAGGAACAAAAGCAGGCTACCTGCACCAGAAATGAACATTGAGGTTTGTATGATTTGCTCCTTTGAGAGACAAAGTTGGGGAGCAAGAATGGATGTACAGACCAAAAGATAGAACAATTGTCTTGGTTCCTGAGATCTTTCAGATTTTCAGTTCTAGCATCCACCCACCCATCTATCCCTTGAACAAACACATACTGAGGATTTACTCTAGGCCAGGCCCTGTTGAAGGCATTGGTCATAGAACAAATGCAAGTGATTATTTTTGTCTTCATGGATGATCTTACATTCTAATGGGGTAGGCAGTCCATAACTGAACTGGCCAAGTGTTGAGAAGCGCTATGGAGAAGGTTTAAGCTGAGTAAGGGTGATAAGGAGTCTTGGAACAGGTGCTATTTTTTTAGAGGGTGGTCAAGGGAGGCCTCTCTAGCAGGATATTTGAGCAGAGACCTAAATAAAACAAGGGAGCAAATGATGAGGATGACTGGGCAGGGGATGGTGCTCCAGGCAGCTGGAACGCCAAGTGCAAGAACCCCAAGGTGGGATGGTTGGTGGGATTTTCACGGAACACCAAGAGGCCCTTTGGGGCTAGTGCAGAGTGGGTAGCGGGGAGGTTGATGGAACTGATGACGGACAGGGGAGCAGCAGGTGGCTGGGAGGCGACGGCAGAGGCTTCAGGTTTTCCTTGGAGTATCATGGCGAGCCACAGAAAGAGAACATCTTCTGATTTTGGCTTAAAAGGATCGCTTGACGAAATAAGTCCATCAGAGAAAGACAATGACATGATCTCACTCATACGTGGCATAAGAAATAAGAAATAAAACAGAGGAATAAGAAATAAAACAAGAGGATCACTAGGAGAAGGGAGGGAAAAATAAAACAGGATGAGATCAGAAAGGGGGACAAACCATAAGAGACCCTTAATCATAGGAAACAAACTGAAGGTGGCCGGAGGGGAGAGGGGCATGGGGGTCACTGGGGGATGGACTCTGGGGAGGGCATGTGATGTAATGAGCACTGGGTATTCTAGAAGACGGATGAATCCCAGACCCGTACCCCTGAAACCAATAATACATGATATGTTAATCAATTGAATTTAAATTAAAAAAAAATTAGAACCCCAAAAAGTGCTATATGGAAGATCCCAATAAAGGAAAGGATCTGATTAAAAAAAAAAAAAAAAGATGACTTGAGCTGTTGTGTGGAGGCTGAACCACACAGGGGAGGGGCAGGAGCAGGGACTCCCAGGAGACCACTGCGATTTGGGCCAAGGTGGTAGCTGGAGATGAGGACAGAGAGAGTTAGATTCTGTATCTTTCCAGGTGGAGAAGACAGACTTGCCAGTGGGTTTGGCTGAAACGTGTATGTGAGAAGAAGGACAAAGTCTTTGGAAAAGACCGTGGTGAGGTGAGGCTTCGGGTGAGAATCGGGAGTCTTGCCTCGTCCGTATAAGCGAGCATTGCCTGTTTGAGATCAATGGAGGGGTAGGAGATGCGAAGGGGGTCAGACCAGCTGGATATGCGGGTCTGGAGCCCCCTTGGTGCTTTCCTTTCCCTCACATGCACGTCTAGTTCACAGGAAGCCTACTTTCGCCCTTCTGGTGGAGTTTCACTTCCCCCAGAGTAAAAACTGAAGTCCGTGGAGGCCCCCGTGCTCTGGCCTCCAAGCCTCGGACCTCGTCCGCTGGGACTCTCACCCTGCTCACTGTTCGGGACCACGCTGGTCTGGCCCTGCCGCTGGCCTCTGCTCCCGCCGGTCCTTGGCCTGGAATGCTCCTTCCCCCTGGACCAGTAAGGCTTACTCTCATCTCCTTCAAGACCTTGTTGAAATAGGTCCTGCTGGGTGAGGCAGGCGTAACAGCATCACGTGGCCCCCCTCCTTCCTCTTACTGTTCCTTCTCGGCTGCCGGGTCTCCTCTCCTTCTGTGCATTTCGTTTATTGTCTGTTTCCTCCCACCAGAATATCAGCTCCAAGAGGGCGGGCATTTTGTCCCAACAGCTTCCCTGCTCTATCCCCGTATCTGGCACACCATAGACCCCGAGCGGACATTTGTTGAATGAATAAACACATGTAATGTCTTCTCATCTTTGTTGTAATGCTTACAACCTACTTCCTTATTTTCACGACAAATTCCTCTTTACTTAGAGTAAGTGGATTTCTGTTTCTTGCAACAGAATGATGCTCGTCTTATAAAAAGTCCTCCTTCCTCCCTGGGTGCTGTCCAAAGCCCTTTGCAGCTCTGCTAGGACACCTGGTATATAACATAGCAGAGGAGTCTGCTCCTTCGCCTGCCTCCCCACAAGACCGCAAATGCACCAAGCTTGAGGACTCCGTGTAAGCCCGGCACAGTGCCTAAGCCATACTGGGAGCAATAATCACTTGTAGAATGAAATAATTTGTAAAAAAAAAATTTTAAAGATATTTACTTATTTTATTTTGAGAGAGAGAAAGAACATGTGTATGCCAGTGGGGAGGAGCAGAGACAGAAGGACAACCAGGCTTCCCGCTGAATGTGGAGCAGGTCATGGGGCTCGATCCCAGGACCCCGAGATCATGACCTGAGCCGAAGGCAGATGCTCAACTGACTGAGCCACCCAGGCGCCCCTAGAATAATTTTAAGCAAAATATATATCCCTTTCAGGCTCAAAGGTGAGACAAATTATAAGAGAAAATAACTACCAAAACATTCACCAAAGGTAAATCACTCAGGTGTATCTTCGGACACATTTGCTTGGCAGACAGGAAGCTGAATTTCTTCTCCATGGGGACACCTCACAGGAGGGGACGCTCAGCTACTTGGGAGGAACATTTTACTAAAACTGCACGAAAAGAAAACCTGTAAGGAACCATTCTGAGGACTTCAAATGTATTAGCTCCCTTATTCCTCACGACCTTCAGTCATTCTACAGATGAGAAAACCACGTCTCAGAGAAGGGAAGCAACCGGCCTCAGGCTGCACAGTGCGTCGGGCCAGTAAACAGGGAACTGGGATTGAACTGAGATTATCTGGTTCCAAGACCCCCTGCTAAGGAAACCAATGACTAGATGGGGGACAGTGAATGGAACAAATGTTCATGAGGGCTGGAGCCCTATAGTTGGCAGAATGGAGAGAGGAAGGAAACAGCCTTGATCCCTCATGGCATGGGGCATGGCTCTCGCTCACACAGGAGCAGCCTCCGACCCCCCTACTGCTCCGGAAGAACTTGCCTCCTGTACCGGGGATGGCCCAGCAGGTGGACGGTGTTTTCAGAGTTAACTGTTGAACCAGTTTTCAACCGTGTGACACAGATCTAGAGGTGCCTTCAGCAGCCCAGCTTCCGACTCCCCTTTCCTGCTGCTCCAGGAACCTTCTGCTGTTGCCCTCCTGCCTTGCTTCCTGGGTGCCGGCTGGGCTGCCCTCTGAGTCCCATCTGTCTGGATACCAGGCATAGCACTCACCCCCCAGACACCTGGGTACCTGCTTTCCTTGTGGGGCCTAGCCCGGTTTCTCTTCTGAGCAGATTCTGGGACGGCTAACTGGATTGATTGATTTATTTTTTCTCTTCGGGATGCCTTGTTCTTCTGTCCTGCCAGGTGGTGGTGGGGGGCGTACCATGGAGGCAAGACCATTCTGGAAGCACCCCGTTAATCCACAGATGTCTTCTGAGCGCCTCATGCTTCTTCGTCATCATGTGACGTGCTACACAGAAGAAGTCAGAAATGTTAGCTTCAGGTCTCCCCTCGAAGCAGTCACACCTTTCTTAGGAAGATGAGACTGTATGGAAAGTGATTACGGGTTGAGGGGACTGTGTGTCATGAATTACTAAATTGCACAGCGATGCTATAGGGGGCTGGGGGACCCCTTGGAATAAATCACAGAGTGTCGTAGTTGAAGGAGGCCTTGAATAGCATCCTTGTTGTCCCAAGGGGAAAACAGAAGTGCAGAGAACCCAGGCCACTCACTGGAGATATATGGCAGCAAAGGGCTCCCAGAGCTGCTGTGGGGCTCTGAGTCTTCTAACACTGGGTCGAATACTCTTTTCACTCGCCTGAGCTCGGTCTTTCAGGACCACGGGCAAGCGAGGACATTGGCGAAGGCTGCTGGTTACAAGTAGTTGATAGGCAGTGGGTGTGGGCTAGGGAGAGTACCCAGCCGAGGAGGGAGGAGCAAGGATAAAGGTAGGGAGGAGAGAAAAGGAAAATCCATCCAGGAGAGAGGTAGAAGCCCAGCAACGCTCTCTTGCTCAAGCCCAGTAACTTGGACGCTGTGTTGGTGGGTCCTGCCTGGCCGTTAAAGTCTATTTGCTAACTAAGCAGGCATCTCAATGTTTCAGAGTGTCCTCATGGGCAGTAAAGTTCCTGAGGTGTGACGAGACTCACATCAGAGCCTTTGGATGAATCATTTCAGAAGGAAGGCAATGAAAGTCCTGTCATGGGCATCATTTAGTCCCTCCATCTGGAGAGCAGGTTTTGACAGTCTTTCTAGAAGCTCTCCCAAGGGTTTCTGCTCCTGTAGGGGGTGTGAGGAGCATCTGGGGGTCCACAGAGCTGGCTGCCTCCTTCATGTGGTTCCTGAACATGTTTATACACAGTTTATGCAGCTGCTCTGGGAAGACAGAGTGTGTTGACCTTGTTCCTTGGATATTTTGCTCTGTTTCTTACTGACTTGATTTGATAGGATAACATCACACACAGGGCTCTTCTGAGAGGCTGGGGAGATGCTAAAGGCATTGGGATGGGAGTTAAGGAAATGGGTTTTTGGCTCCACTACGAACTGGCTGGGTGACCCGTGGCCAGTAACTCAACCTCTCTGGGCCTTAGGCAGTTCAGACTAGATTATCTATAAGGTCCATTTTGGTTCTAATATTTTATGACCCTGAGAAGACAGTATTACAAAAGAAAAAGAGGGCACACACCACAGTCGGATGGGCTAGATTCAGAATTAGGGCTCTGAACCTAATTTCGTTGTGTGCCCTTGGGAGTGTTGCTTAACTGCTCTGAGCTTTAGTTTTTCATATATAAAATACAGTGAGGGGGAAATAAAATAATGTATTTAGAATAAAGCCAGATTCATATATGCATGTGATCTCCTCTATTTCTAGGGTGATCTCCTCTATTTCTAGCAATGTAAGGAAGCCAGCTAACCTTCATGTAAAAGTAAGTCTTCATGCCTCCCTTTATTTCTACCTCTCTTCTACGCACCTTTCCTGAGCATCTCTCTTCCATTTCCTGAGTTAGGGCTGGGGATGCACAGGTGAGTGTGGAAGAGTGTGATACCTTGTGGCATACCTCGAAGATACCGTGGGTTCGGTTCCATACTACAGTAAAGTGAGCCCAATGGATTTTTGGTTTCTCAGTGCATCTAAAAGTTATAGTTGCCTTATATTGTAATTTATTAAGTGTGCAATAGCAGTATGTCTGGAAAAAAAACCCAGACATACCTTCATTTATAAAACACTAAAAAGTGCTAATGATCATCCGAGCTTTCAGTGAGTTGTAATCACTGGTCACAGATCACCGTAACAAATACAATAATAAAGAAAAAGTTTGAACTATTGCAAGAAGTGCCAAAATGGGATATAGAGACCCAGAGTGAACAAATGCTGTTGGAAAAATGGTGTTGACAGACTTGCTTCATGCAGGGTTGCCACAAACCTTCCATTTGTATTAAAAAATATAACATCTGTGAAGCACGATAAGGCTAAACAAACTAAAACAACGGCCTCCTGTTCTCAGGAGGTCTCTGGGAATTCTTTACGCAGGAGTCAGATTTGTGGCCGGTTTCTGGATGGAACCTTGTGGAAGCAGGAGAGAAGGAGGGTCTGCAAGTGGGCGTGGGGGCACTTGTGATGTGGTTTGGGGCAAAGGACTGGGGAGTGGGCACAGGCACGCTTTGCTGGGGCCAGAGTCTTTGCAGGCAGAGCAGGTGGCGGTTAGGGCCGTTGCCTTCTTCAGGCTCCATTAAACTGTGCGTCTTTCCCAGGGGGGACAACGGGGCTCCAGGAGCACAGATTCATTGATCAGCCTGGCCAGCCCAGACGGGGCTACGTGGGTCCCTGGAATGCCCAACGGGATTGTGGCAGTGGGGCCATGTCTGGTTTGGGAAATGCCTGTCATTCCCCCGCAGGAAGTTTCAGGGGCTCGCAGAACGCGACTTCCCGGCCTTGGGTCTGTCTGGCTCTGGCCTCCCAGCGTCGCCTTGAGCTCTTGGAGACGCGAGCGAATGGGTGTGTGTCCTGACCGAAGGTCAGCGGGCATCGCAACAAACTTGTAACCCTACCCAGGTCAAAGTGACAGAACCTGAGCCGCAGGCTGAGCCAGCCCTTTCCCTTCGGGGTGACATCCGAGCCACGGGCTCACCACTAAGTAGTAGTAACCTAAGAAACCCCAGGGCCTCCCGGTCCAAGCTCCGGAGTGTTTACTTTCTTCTGGTGGCAGCCTGGGCCTTCGTTGACAGCCTGCCTCGGGTTCGGTCCTGGGAGCTGCTCTCTTCCTCGGTGACTCACACTGTGTTCTTGGGGGGAGGGGCAGGGGCATTAAGTGGGAGGGTTCATGGGTTGGGCTGTCCCCCTTACAAATACGCTTTGTCACCCACTTGTGTACCAAACGGAAGTTGAAAGGGAGGTGACGTCATTGCCTTAAAGCAGACCCCACTCTGCTCATTTGCCTCTCAGGGCTTGCCATTTTAAACCAGGAAAATAATTTTATTTCATCTATGGGACGCATTCCTCCTCCTCCTCCTCTTTCCTCCCACCCCCTACCCCCCGTCGTCATTAGAGGAGGTTTTCCCCCAGGATGGCGTGCATTCACTACATCTGTCCTTAGTGGTGGCAGCTCTCCTGTCCCCACGTACCAGAGCAGAAGGTCAGTGGGAGGGGCGGGGAGGCATCCCCGGGAGCTGGCAGCCTTGCCGACTCGAAGGTCCCCATCTTGGCAGTGGGGATTTGCACTCTGGAAGGGGATGGCCCATCTCTCCCAGGGCAGCGTTTCTTATTTTCTTCTGAAAATTCACGCTGCAGGAATGGATCGTTTCTCACAGCCTTCCTGACAGGTACAATTGTCGCCAGAAAGAGAGTAAAGAGACAATGCAAAATAGCTCCTCTAAGTTGCCTTTAATTGGCTCTTAAAGTCATTTTCCCGAGATGGATTAATCGCAGCAAGACACAGTGTACTAGCATAGCTCATAAAACCTGTTTTTTCCCCCGATTATCTTCCAAGGTGAGGGGATATTCTGGGCAGCTCTTGGTCCTCACCTAAGGTCTTGTTACTAGATTTTGATAAGGGTCCGCTGAGGGGACACGCCCGCACAGGTTTTCCCACTCAGTGCCTAGTGGACAGGTGTGGCCCCTAAGCTCAGAGGTGGGTTTTCTTTCTGTCTTAAGATGCATATTAAATTCTTTCTGCCTGTGGAAGACGACAGACTCCCAAGCCACCATTCTGCCAACCCTGGCAGGGGGTTAGAGGTATTATGCAAAGTCTTATTCTGGGCTTGGCAGAGCTAACCATTAAAATTCTATTTCTTATTCAAAGAAGCGTCTATGCTGGTATTGATCTCAGTGCTGGCTTCCATATTCCTGTTGAGGGAGCATCCCAAGTGTAACGGATCCCCCGCCCTTCCCCAAAGTTAGTGAATTTGAAGAAATCCATCGGACGTGGCAGGTCTTTCAATTTTTGTTTTAAAGCTCTGTTACTTGGGAGAGAAAACCATGAAGGCTCAGCTTCCATGAAGAATTTAAGGCTGAAATCAAATAAAAACTTGCACAAGTTAAACACTTAATGGTATGCAAATTTGAGTTCCTATTCATGTAAATCACTGTAATGAGAATTGGTTTCAACCAGCCAGATCAGATTTTACAGTTTCTCTCTTCTTATTTCTTTATTTTTCTGTAAAAGTGATGCGCAGGCATGCGAGTAGTTTCCCTGGGATTTCTGGGTGGAGGGAGCAGATTGCTGGGGTGTCGGGGGTCGGGGGAGGGTACAGAGAGAGGGAAGGGAAGCAAGAAGGGCAGATGGAAGGCCAGCTGGGCTAGATGGTCTGTTCATGGCCTTGGCTTCTTCCACCAGCCTTCAGTTTAATCCTCTTTAGGTCCTCAACATAATGGCGAAGGGGACCGGGGTTGGAGTCAGAATCACAGGGTCTGGCTTCTTGCTGGCTGGCTGTTGGATGCTGTCCACCATTCCTGGCCACATGGGTTTTTCCAGCTTGTTGACTTACTTTATCACCCCAGCACAGGTTTCCTCTACAACTAGTCTGTTAGCCAAGGGGAATCATATAGTGCAATGTAATTGTGAGAATGACATCTTATGACTTTTGCCATTTTTTTTTTTTATTGGCTAGAAGCAGGTCCTAGATCCCATCCACACTCAAGGGGAGGGGATTCCACAAAGATGTGAACACCAGGAGGTAGGAATTATTGGCAGGGGACACCTTAGAAATTGTCCATCAGGTCATTTCTGGCGAACTCCATTACCGAGTGTCCTAAAAGTGTTAAATAATGTCATCTTTCGAGTTACCTTGGAAAGATATCCAGAGTAATTCCCAGGTTACGAAGGGGTGGTCCTCCTTACCTTTCAAATATTCCTACCTGTTTCAGATGTTTAATATTTCTCTAAAATGAGCTGATTTTTTTTGTTGTTGTTGCTATAAATTGGTAGAAGAGAGAAGTCTTAAATGTCAAATGGTTCTCTGAGGTTAGTCATGATTGAATTTAGTTACCCCAACTTGGTCACCACAGTTCATGGCAAATGTCGGACCATTAGTTATTTGCATGGGAAAGGAGATCTGTTAGGAAAAAGCAAAGGTCCCCCTGGATAAAGGAGGGATAAAAACTAAGAAGGGAGATAAGGGGCTTTGTCATTTCCATGCATCTTGCCTCCTTGCGTGATACAAATCAAAACTATTGCCTGTACAGATGGCTCACAGACACAGTGGTCAAAATGTCCCAAAAGGGAAATCCAGAGTCTCCCGTATGTTCACAAAATCCTGGGTATTCCAAAAACAGTCCATCAGAAGTTGTTAATCTGAATTATGAACTGTACAGTGGCTAATTGAACATAGGGAAAAAAAAGAAGTTGTTAATCAATTGTTTAACTGATAAAGAGAGCCTCCTATTGTGATGAACTTATTAGACCCTGACCTGGAAAGATGAGAAAAGGGAATAGGGAGGAGTCCCCTGAATCATAAAAGACTTCCTCCAACCCCTGGATGATGTCTCAGATTTCATTTGTCACTTGTAAACTGTAAATTCTCCTGGTGAAGCATTCTATCATGCTTTGTTAGTCATTCACAGTCTAGTATGAATGAGGGAAGAGGGAAATTAATTTGCCATATCTTTCACTGCCACTGGAGTGAGAGAAACCTCACATTTCCATGGAGAAGACATTAAAACATGAAAATGAACTTTATCTATGTCCCTTCTCTGCTTCAGAATTTCAGTGGGCTCCCATTCCACACTATGGAAAATAAAACAATTTTACTTGACCTGAGTTAACTCAATAGCTTTATTATGAATGCTCTATCACTTGTACATTAACCTCTTATCACATAAAATACCCCAAACTCCCTTACATAGGATTACTTTTCACTCTTATTTCCTCCTACAATGCCTCTCTGTTGTCTACAGCCTGGATGCCTGCTGAGGTTCAGTGCCAGGATCATACTGTTGGGGGAAGTTTCCCCAACTTCTCCAAGCAGGAGAAGTTGCTTTCTTCTGAGCACTCCCATCCTACAGCTGCCCTGGTCAGTTCACACCAGAAAAGGTTATATACAGGTTGATCTCTCCCACTATTTGAGGGCAGGAACTGTATTTTTTTTTTTTCCACCTTCATCTCTGTGATACCATCCTAGGGGCTGACAATAACAATTACCAATTTCTATTAAACATTTATTATATACCAGACACTGGCTACACATTATGAATGTACCACACATTCGAGTAAAAATAGTCCTTTGTGTTATTATCCCTGTTTTAGTGAAGGGGAGACTGAGGTATAGAGAATTTATACCTTGTTAAAAGTCATTCAATTATAATTGACAGAATGTAGATAGGAATCAAAGTTGTCCAATTCCAGAGATTTTGCTCTTAGCTATCTATGGTATTATGCATTCTACACAGCGTAGAGCTCTGATGAATACATATTTGTGACATGAATGACTGAATGGATACGTCACAAGCTGGAGCATGGCCTTTTCCTCATAGCCCCTCCCCAGTGAAGCCATACCCCTGTCCAGTTTGGAACTTGGTTCCTGTAGTCCTGGCTTGCAGTCCTCGCCTTCATTGAAGCAGTAGGAAGCATCTGGACGGGTGGCCCTGATGGCTGATATCTCTATTTCTCCCCTGCCCCACTCTAGGCAGCCTGACCTTAGGAGCCCTTGGTTCCAGCTTGTTTGTGACCTGATACTTTAGCTTTGGGGCCCAGGAGCCATGAGCCTCTGGGCTGGCCCAGCTGCAAGGGCCTGATGTACATTCCACACCTGTCAGCACTCCAGGTCTGGCCACTGATGGGACAAGGCTGGACGGGAGGGTGCAGATTTTCTTGGCTCTTCCTGAAGAACTTTATCTGGTGTCCATAGCAACAAAGCCCCAAGTAGATGCTGAGCAGGGAGTTGGCCCTCTGCCTCATGGGGCCAAGGAAACAGTGACCTTTGAGCTGCCACTTGCTGACAAGGCTGAGAATATTGGCATGTAGCTAGCCCAAAGATGAGCTTTCCCCTTTCACTGGAGGCTACTGGAACTCAGTGTTTTCTGCCAACTACTATATGCCTGGCATTGTTTTGGGTGTTAAAACGTAGAGGGCTCCCTTGGCCCTTGAAAGACTTTGAAACTAATGGCAATGGTGTCCACATAAACTAATTATTGTAAAATATTATTATCAGGACTACATTAGACATACAGGTGCTTTGGAGAGATTGAAAAGGGAGTTCTTAATTCTGCCGCCCAACAGAGTGGTGTTAGGGTAAGCTGCCAAAAGAAGACATGGTTTAGGGTACAATAAAGTGAGTACAACTCCTGCAGAGTGACGGGCACATGATAGTGTAAGCACAAACAGTGTCAGTGATATCAGATCGTATTATCAATAGCAACAGCAATAGAACTCCTAGATCTAGAAGAATGGGTGAGTGATCTTAAGGGACAGATATCAGGAAAGGGCTTAAGAAGAGAAAATATTATTCCTAAAGAATCCCTTTAGAAAAGGTATTTTAAAAAGCAGTTAAGTTTTCAATTTGGGAAATTGGGAAGACACCCAACTTTAGCTCAGGATTATACTTTCAGTTGGATACAACTGTGTGCTTTGGGCATATTCTTGCTCCCCACTTTTATAATTCGTAAATGCAGAAAAATGGACTATGTGTTATTTAAGTGTCCTTCTAATAGCAAAATCTATAATTTTCACAATGTCTCAATCAAAATGTCTTGGAATCAATAAAATATTAGTAGACATACATGTTTAGTAATAGAAGGGAAAAATGTATTTCATAGTCAAGAGAAAAATACAATAGAGAATGACTCTGAGATATTGCAATGAACAGATTAGGATGTTAAAACATCTATTTTAAATGTGCTTGAGAACTTGTAAAAAATATGGTCATAATGAATAAACAGATGGGTAATATTAACAGAGACATGTAAAGTACAAAAAAGAATCCAATGGGTATTGTATAATTAAATATTAAAATGAAATTACCCAAAGTTAAAAAATAATGTTAGGGATGTGAACTTGGAAAATTAATAAGAACTCTTCATTCTGAAGAACAGAGGGGAAAAAAGCCCTAAAAGTTGAGCCTAAGAAACGATTGTTACCGTATCAAGTGATCTAACATATATTAGTTGTAGTCCAAGAAGAAGAGAGTAGAAAGAATGGGGAAGAAACAATATTTGAAAATATTGGAAATGCTAAAAATGTCTGAAATTTTGTGGACGACAACAAACCTAACAGATCCAAAGGACGCATTGAACTCAAGAAAGATACATACAAAATAGGCCACATTTAGGTATTACATAGTAGATCTGCTAAAAGTCAAAGAAAGAGAAAAAAAAAAACCTTGAAAGCAGACAAACATGACACAATATATACTGAGAACATTTATATGTGTGATCACCAGCTTCTCTGCAAAAAGAGTGGAGGCAAGAAGACAGTAGAAAATATCTCTTAAAAAACTGTCAACCCAGAATCCAGGAATTCTATATCCTTCAAAATCAATGGCAAAATGAATAATTTCCCAATACATACATATTGAGGAAATTTGGTGTCAGAAGGTCACAATTTGAAAAATGCTGAAGAATTTTTTTGTTGTTGTTGTTCAAGCTGAAGGAGAGTGATTCCTGATAGAATATCATGTCTACAGGAATAAATGACCAGCACTGGGAAAGGTAAATGAGTAAGTATAAAAGACTATATATTTTTTCTTCTTATAATTTCTTTAATAGATATATGACTGTGTTAAGCAAAATTAATATTGTGTGGGGTTTATAACACACATTGATATACTATATATTACAGTGATATCAAAAATAGAGGAAGGCAAATGGAGTTACTCTGTTGTGTGGTTATAGTATCTTACAAGAGGTGGTTCTATGTAAACTCTAGACTGTGATAAGTCAAGGATACATAATGCAATCTTTGGGCAAGTACTGAATTATAGTGCATAGAGGTAGAGCTGAAAAGCCAATAGAAGACTTAAAATGGAAAAAAAAATGATTAAGTCTAGAGAAGGCAGAAGGGGAGGAAAGGAGGAACTAAAAGCAAATGAGACAAATAGAAAAATAATGGTAGATCTAAATAGAAAAAATACATGGTAGATCTAAAACCAATCATATTAATAATTACATTAAATGTACATGAATGGCACATGCCAGTTAAAAGGCAGAGATTGTCAGGCTGGATAAGAATTGCAAGACCCCACTATATTCTTTGTATAAGAAATGACGTTAACGTAAAATACAGATGGTTTGAAAGTAAAGGATGAAAAAAGATACACCATTCTTTATCGGTAGACTACTTCTCTCCATTTTATTGAAGTCTTTCTCTGAGGCTTTGTCCTATTCTTTTGTTTGGAACATGTCTCTCTGCTTCCTCATTTTGCCTGGCTCTCTCTGTTTGTTTCTATGTATTAGGCAAAACAGCTGTCTATCTCAGTCTCGAAGGACTAGCCTTGCATAGGTGGTGAACTTCATTGTTCAACCTTGCCTTAGCTCCTGGTTGTCCATTGAACCTTTGCGATTGTCTAAGCAGCCTGACTTATTCTTGATAGGTCCCTGTGCCAAGACCACTGTTCCAAGGGCAGGAGTATGAGTTAGCGCCTAGTTTCAGGCTGATTAGAAGCTAGACCCTCATGCAGCATCTTTTAAAGTATGCAAATATAGGGGTACCTGGGTGGCTCAGTGGGTTAAAGCCTCTGCTTTCAGCTCAGGTCATGATCTCAGGGTCCTGGGATCGAGCCCCGCATCGGGCTCTCTGCTCAGCAGGGAGCCTGCTTCCTCCTCTCTCTCTGTCTGTCTTTCTGCCTACTTGTGATCTCTGTCAAATAAAGAAATAAAATCTTTAAAAAAAGTATGCAAAAATACATATATATAATCCCATGGGATTGCAGTTGTAAACTCTGCCAGCCTCCAGACCTGGAGAATTGATGGTATCCCCTGAGTAACAGTTGCAAAGATCAGGGCTCCAGATGGGTGTCTAAGCTTTTTCCTGGGTGGAGGGTGGGTGCGGTTACCATCAAGTTGTAGACAGGTCAGGGGAGAGTGTAAGGAGCGTGTTTCCTGAGAGCTCTTCTGTAATTTCTAGATTTGTGGCCAACCCGACTCCTGGCCCTCAGTCTGGGGATGGAGTAAATAGGGCTTTTTCACAGGAAGACTGAAGACGTGTTTCAGATGACTGTCTGTGCTGTGCTTTGACCATGGCAGCCTGCCAGGAATTGTCCTTCCTTTTGTTACAGTCCCATGGAGTCCAAGAATGCCAGCCTCCCTGGCAACCAGGGCCAGGAAATCAAGGCGGCATTTCCTGTGTGGACCGCGAGTGCCTTCCAGCTTTAGTGGCAGAGTGGGAGGGCACGGTGGGCCGGGCATGCCCCCTGGCTTGAGCAAGGTGTCAGGAGAATGCCTCGGCTATGCGTGCCCCCTGGCTTCCGGGAGGCAGCGAGAAAAGACTGTGCCTGTACGTGCCCACCAGCTCCAGCAAGGCAGGGGGAGAATGCCACGGCTGTTCAGACCCTCCGGCCCCAGCAAGGCAGCAGGAATGTGTGGTTGAACTGCACATGCCTACCCATTTCAGCAAAGTGGTGGGCGCGTACCATGTCCATACCTGCCTGCCTACGCTAGCAGGGTAAAGAGAGAATGCAGAGAGGGTCCTCGCCGGCGTGTCTATCTCTGTAGACGGTCCCAATTGTCCCCTGCCCTCTGGAAGATGCCTTAATATTAGCAAATAAGGTCTGTCTCAGATATTTTAGGTGCTTTCCAAACTACTGCTTTGGCACTGGGTTCCGAGGGAGAGTGAGACCACATGTGAATCCTTTAAAAGGAAGATCTCAGTTCCCTATGGCCCTTTGGGTCCTTTGAACCCCAGTCCTGTTGGTTTTGTAAGCCAGATGTTTTGGGGGCTTGTCTTTCCAAGGCAGGTCACCAAGATTGGGGTGCCTGGTGAGGGGCACAAACCCTTTGCTCCTCCAGGAGACAGTGCCAACTTGTGAGATCCTCCCTATGGTGTCACCGCACTGCGGGGTGGGGGTGGGGGTTTGGTAAGACCACATCTTCCTCTCCAACGCATCTCGATGTGGTCCTTTTATCCTTTGTTGTGGTGGAACAGTTCAGTTGGTTTCTAGTTCTTTATCAGAGGGAACTGTCCCACGTGTAGCCGCAGACCCGGTGTGTCTATGGGAGGAGGTGAGCTCAGGATCTTCCTGTGACTGACCCAAGGACAGTCTTGATTTTAGTGTTGCTTGAAGACGCTCTCCCTGCCCAACTCTCTTGTGTCTCATCACCAAGTCTGGTGGTAGCTGGGATGGCTATGCTGCTTCAGACTGCTTGTCTTTTTTTTTTTTTTTTTAGATTTTATTTATTTATTTGAGAGAGAGAGAGAAAGCATGAGCAGGGACAGAGGCAGAGGGAGAGGGAGAGGGAGAAGCAGACTCCCCACTGAGCAGGGAGCAGGACATGGGGCTCGATCCCAGGACCCTGGGATCATGACCTGAGCCAAAGTTACTTAACCAACTGAACCGCTCAGGTGTCCCCAGACCCTTCACCTTTAAAGTGCCAAGTTAACCCTTGTTCCAAGGGCAAAGCAGCCGGGGTGGCGCAGCCACATCTCCTGCAGGTTTGGCTCACATGGGCCCCCATCCATGGCTTATGGTGCTGTGGCTCTCGTCCCTTCAGCCAGGACGAGGCTGCTCTTTGCTTTGTCTGGTGTCTCAGCTCAGGCAGCTGGACAGCAGTCGCGCAGGTGGCTCACGGTTAGGGGAGTTCATTTCAGAGTCACTTTGGATGGACAAGACCTCACCACCTCCTCACTGGACTGAAATATGGCTGTCAAGTCCCTTCCTCTAGCCAGCACCCTTTAATTTGCAGAGGTCCAGGACAGCACTGCTCAGTAATTTCCCATCCATTCCCCACCTTACATTCATCACTTCCGCGTGTAATTGCTCATTTCATCCTCCCACCAGGTGTTTGAGGTAGGTATTACTGAATCCATAACAACAGTGATACTAATCAGAAGAACATCCATAACGATGGCATCTATCGCGTGCACCTGGGTGGGTCACGGTGCTGAGAACCTTGTGTTACTCCAGTCAGTTCTCCTGGTTGCCCTGGAAGGTGGCATTCTCACCCTGCCATTTAACAGAGGACAAACTTGAGGCACAGAGAGTTTAGGTAACTTCCCCGAAGTCACGTAGCTCAGAAGTAAGGGGACAGAAGTTTGATCTCCTGTGGTCAGTGTCGAAAGTGGAAAGAGGCTTGTCAGAAGGGCTGGTCTCAGGTACAGTGGAAAAGGAAGTCTCTGTTGTCATCCTTCCTTTTCTGCTTGAGACACCTGCCTTCCTGAGCATCTAAGTCACTGTGTCACTTGCAGACCTGCTAAAGGTTCCGGAGGCTGCTCTCCTATCCTCACTGCGGGACCTGCACTTACTCCTGCCCTCTGCACTCTCCTCTGTTTCCAGGGAAAAGTCTGCATTTCTCCCTAGTGAATGTAAATCCACTGAAAATCCTTCCAGGGCTTTTATACCTTCAGCCTCTCCTCTTCTTGAAGAGCACAGGACACGGGGGCTGATAGATCCTGGAGTAAATCCCTGAGCAACTTCCTTATGTAATGAAACCCTAGTTTTCTCATCTGGAAATAGAAATGATGCCGCAGAGGGTTAGTACAGATTAAATTTGGAAAATGTACCCCAAACAGCAGCTCCTGTCTCCAGCTTTCCTTTTTTTCTACTCTGCTCCCCTCCTCCCTTAGGAATTTCATACATTCAGAGAAGTGAAGGAAATTCTTGGAGAGACAGGGGCATAGGCTATCAACTCTGATATCGTGTTATCAAGGCAGGCTTCTTCTGACTGGCAGAAGGCTATGGTGCATGTGTGTATCTGTGTGTGTGTGTGCTAGTGTGTACGCACATGTGTGTGTTGGAGATGGGGCAGGAGAAAAAAACCCCAGGAAAGTAAAAATCAGGGAAACCAGAGCAGGAAATGGGAAGCTCAAGGACAGTAACAGTATATGTAAGTCACCGTTATAGATAGACTGGGCACATGCTTTTACTCGGGAAAATCGTTATACTAATCAGCTTAAAATGCATCTGAGGGGAGGGGGAGTTAGCTATTATTTGAATGAGATTTGGTTTCACTATCAGATTAGGGAGAAGATTACCTGAACTGAGTATTAGCAAGCATGGAGAAACATGGTCCTTCCAATACTTTGAGCTATTATCCTCCATCCCTCCAGACTTTTGTCATGTCCAGGTGCCATGTGTACTACTCAACATTGACTCGTTTTTAAACTTTAAACTTCATCACAAGCATTAATACCTGAGAAAACATAGTTTTATTATGCTAATTAGGTTTTTTTTTTTGTAATATAGGTTGAAATATAAACTGTAGAATTGCCTTTTGAAATTTAAACTGGCACCAAAATCATCCCATGTGCCACTGGGGAGAGTGGGACACATTGCAGAGAGCCTGTGATCTGGGACCAGTGAGTCCCTATTTTTCTCTTCATCTCAGCAACGTTGCTGAATGTACGGTCTAAGACACCCCAGTCCTGGAATTCCCCTCTGCAACCTTTAGACGAAATGTTCTTTCAGTCCCTGCTGGGCACCCCCAGGGTTGTGGAATAGCCCCGTGGGGCAGCCCTACAAGCCCAGGGCTGTTCTGTGCCTGTCCCAGCTGGGACTCCTTGAAGCTCCACCCTTTGCTTCTGGTTCTCCCTTTTGGAATGCATTCCTCCTCCACATCCTTGCCAGCCTTGGGGACAGCTGTCACGTGCCTCTAGGAGGCTGAGCAGCAATGAGTAGGATGGGCTCTCATCTGTTGCGCTTATGACACATCTGTTGGTGATGTTTGTAAAAATAATGCCAGGCTCTCATTGATGGACACATCTCTGTGCAAGACACCATGCTGAGCCCTGCACAGGGGGGGACCTCTGCTCAGCCTCACTGTCATCCCTGCTATGGATGGGATGTTTGTCCCCACTTTGAGGACAATGACATTAGATTGAAAAGACACTTTAGGATACGGGCCATGCTGAAAACTCATATTGGTCTTATCTCTGTCTAAACCCTCAAGCTGTTCCTCTATCAACACTATTTAGCCAAGTCTCCGTACCTTATTTTTGCACGGTTGGTGTTGGGGATCCTGGGCAAGGAGCTTCCACTTGGCTCTGTTGTGTTTCATTCTGTAGGATCTGCTCCAACACGCAGGACTGGCTGAAATCTTTTTGAATCCCAGCTGTGTCATATGACATATATCTATCTTTCTCAACTGAGTGTCATCAGAAAATTTGATGAGCATGCAGCCTTTATTTTCATCCTAGTCATTGATAAAAATGTTGACTAGGAAAGAGCCAGGGGACTGAATTCTCTGGGTGATGTTACACACCGGTGACAATTTATTACCACTCTTTGCATACTAGCGTTGTAGTGGCTATTAAATCATCCTAATTGTCCAGACCTGCACTCATTTCTCCATCTTATCCATGAGACACTAGGAGAATCTTGGGTCTCAGATTATGGGGAATGAGAGGGAAGTTGTGCGGTAGAGTTACCTTTGTCCAAAGAAAGGTCAGGCTCTTGCCCAGCTCTTGAAAGGTAACCTCTAAGTCCTTGGAATATTCAAGCTTGATAAGAGTGTTTTTGTTTGCCTGGAGGCCTTGGGCCATGGTAGATAGTCTTTACCAACAATATGATTTAGGGGGGACCTCAGGCCACATGGTAGCTTGACCTCTGGGGGAGCTAAATTCAGCCACGTCTACATGACCAATCCCCAGTAAAAATCCTGGACAGCAAGGCTTGTGTAAGCTTCCCTGGTTTGCAGTGTAGTTTCTGGGACAAGTAGGCAGCATCTGCATGACTCCTCTGGGGGATGGACAACCGGAAGCTCATGCCTGGTCGCTCTTGAAACCAGCCCTATATGCCTCTTCCTTTTGCTGATTTTAATCTGCATCCTTCCATGATAATAAACAATAACTGAGTATAATGGCTTTTCTGAATTCTGTAAGTCCTTCTAGGGAATCGCTGAACCTGAGGGTGGTCTTGGGGACCCCTGAATTGCAACAGGACTCTCTGGACCATATTAAATGTGTTTTTCTTTGAAGCCAGAGGACTGGAGTTCTAGCTAAGCTTCTGCTTGGGTCTGCCTGTGGCTTCCCTAAATGCGTCCTTTGTAACATACAAAGAGAAGCAAGTAGGAGGACCTTTTTCTGGGTCTGCCCCAGGGCCTTACCTTCCATTGTTGGCTGCCCCATGTGGTTTAATGCATGCTCATTTCAACTTACTGTGGGTCAGATATTATACTATCCAAGCTTGGGTCTCTGCTCCTGTCTTTTAGAAAATTCCTTGCTGGGGCACCTGGGTGGCTCGATGGATTAAAGCCTCTGCCTTTGGCTCAGGTCGTGGTCCCAGGGTCCTGGGATCGAGCCCCGAATCGAGCTCTCTGCTCAGCGGGGAGCCTGCTTCCTCCTCTCTCTGTCTCTGCCTGCCTCTCTGCCTACTTGTCTGTCAAATAAGTAAATAAAATCTTAAAAAAAAAAAGAAAATTCCTTGCTAAAATTCAAATACTAATGGGAAAGCACACACTAAGCTGCAGTCACCCACTCATATTCAGATTACATTAATCAGTCCACAAATAGAACCAGACTCTCATTAAGATGGATTCTAGAAATGGGAGGTTTGGATGCAGGCACTGGGGGGAGCTTTCCCATTCAGTTTGTGAGTGAAGAAGCTTCTGCTGTTGGGAGGGTGATGGGAGTAGTGTTGTTCACGTCCCCACAGGGCAAGGTTGAGGTGTGAGTGTTGGGGGAACCAAAGGAGGAGTGTGTTGAAGCAGACTGATGGAAAGCTGAAAAAAGTTAGAGGTGACCCTAATTTTGTTAGAAAATCAGAAGACACAAACCAGAACTTCATTCTTAGTGTGCCATCTGTTGTGTCTCCCTGTAGGCAAATGGGCGATGATTGTCTAGAGCGTGGAGCTTTGTTGGGGTGATGGGGAAGTGGATCCAAGCTGGAAACGTGGCACAGGTGTGTCTGCAGAGAAAGAGGGAGTACACTCCTTGCCTTATTTCTCAGGGGTCTTATTGAAAACAAGGTTCATGGTGCTGCAGGGGAAAGGTATCATTAAGTAGAAGAGGGTGATTCCTTTCTGTATAGGGTTTTTACCTCGCTCTGTGCTGTACCATTCTGGGGAGGTGAACCAAGAAATGCTTTCAAATGGGGACAATTTTACTTGAGTGCTAACAGAAGGGATTATGACCACAATCCCTTTATTTTTACTATCAGAGGTCATTTTGATGAATTCTCACTATGAGGGTGGTTTTTATTTAAACTGTTCTTTAGGTATATGTTGGGAGGTTTTATTCCCCTCACCCCTCCTGTTTCTTTCTTCTGCAGTCAAGGAGCATGGAGTAGTTTGCCCTTAAGATAATCACTAGGGGCGCCTGGGTGGCTCAGTGGGTTAAAGCCTCTGCCTTCCACTCAGGTCATGATCTCAGGGTCCTGGGATCGAGTCCCGCTTCAGGCTCTCCACTCAGCAGGGAGCCTGCTTCCTTCCCTCTCTGCCTACTTGTGATCTCGTCTGTCAAATAAATACATAAAATATTAAAAAAAAAAGATAATCACTAGGGACCTACGAGGATCTTAGATCCTGTGCCCTGAAAAGCTCTACCCCTCACAGAAAAGGGAAATCCTCAGGAGTCTTTATTCCTTCCCTCCTGTCATTGCAAGGAGTAGGAAGTGCAAGGAGACAAGAGGGGCTCAACAGAACCCCTCCCCAAGTAAACATGAGATGTTATAATCAGTTCCTGGCCTGACCAGTCTTCACATTTAAAGCCATTAAGAGTGGAAGTTTCTGGAAGGCAGGGACCACATGAATTTGTCCTTGAATAGGAGGGCTCAGACAGGCCTGGCATTGAGGAGGGAATGACTTAGTTGCTACTGACTCCTGACTCAGGACCTTGGGACATGGAGGGCAAGGGGGATCAAGAAATGCAAATTCTCATTCCTCTGTCACCCCAACATGCTCAGGCAGCTGCCAGCTGGATGCCTTGACGCTCACGAGTATTCCCCCAAACTCTGCACCGGGGTGTTGGCCACAAGCCAAGTCCCTTCTGTGTAGCTGTGTTCTTGGGCGGTCATGAACCTCAGTGAGCTCACTCTCCGATTTCACACACTGAAGTTGTGCTGTGAGTCTGCTGGGCCCCCGCTGTGAGATTAAAAATGGTCAGACATCACACACACAGGCTGCTCCTGGCGATGTAATCAATTCAGTTAAAACAGGGGCCTCCCAGACTTTAGTCCCCCAGTAATTTTGTTCATCAGCTGTGCATCCTCTGGGGGATCTTGTGAAAATACAGATTCTGATGCCGGAGCTCTGTTGGGGGCTGGAGGTTATCCACCAAGCTCCCCGGGGAGGCCCCCCAACCACGCTCCGAAAGCCGGCCCCTAAAGGACACCTCGGTGCTAACATGGAGAAGAGGATTAGGTGACCAGTTAGCCAGTCAAACTCTTCTGACACGTGCAAGTGGAAGGCCCAGAAAGAGGTCATGGATCCTGCCCTGGTCTCGAGGAGACTCAGCCCAGGCCACCTCAAGGAGCTCCATGACCTGGATCACGTGTTTGCAGCAGCAAGAGGCCGGGTGGTGTCACGGTGAGTGCCCAGCTTCAGGGCCAGCTTGCCTCTCTGCGAGCTGTTCCCCACACCTCGCTTTGGTCATTTGTGAAACAAAGATGCAGCACTAACAGTACGGCCCCCCTTGGGAGCCGGTGAAATTTAGCAGGTTACGCAAGGGACCCTGCTGGGAGAAGATGTCCTGTGCTTATTTGCCTCTCGGCCAGCATTGCAGTCCCTGAGCCTGGGACCTCAGGGGGCCTGGGCTTCAGTGCCCTGCCCGCACAGTTGTGCAAGCACTCTTGGGTCTCCTGTTACCCGGGAGCCGGCAACAGACCAAAATAAAGGGAGGGGACGAGCGGGGAGGGCCGAGCGAGCCTCTGCAGGGAGTCTGACCAGGTCAGCTGGGAATGCCTGTCAGCCATCCAGGGTGGCTCCTGCGTGGGCCTGGAGGTGGGTGAGTGACTCACGCTAGTGCCCTCTCCACCCCCCATGCCCAAATGCTCAGCCCTCCCCGGCCCGGGGCTCACCTAATCCCCACAGTGGGAGTCGGGGGGCCTTTGCACCCGAGCCGACTTCACAGGCAGCACCATGTGCAGCTGAGCAACCGTGCAGCCGTCTCCCGCGAGGTGGGCAGCGAGGTCAGCCTGGCAGCCGCTGCCTCCCTCTAGCCCCGATCTGGCCACAGGCAGCCGCTGCCCCGGGACCCAGCGAGGGATGGCCGACCAGGAAGCCAGTGGGCTGCAGGTCCTGCTGCGCACGCTTCAGGTAGGAAGAGGTGGAGGGGAGTGCGGCCCGGCAGACTGGGGCTCTGCTGGCCAGCCTGCCTCAGGGCTGTGCTCCCGCCGTCCCCTCTGGCACCGGTGGCCAGTTTGCTAACCAGGGACAGCAGAGCCCGGGAGCTAGCAGCAGCTCTCACCTTGAGGCTGACCTAAGTGATGCTGTGGTCTTTAAATATTAACAACGACCATGTCAGTGAGTGTGTCTGCTTAAATTATTGAACCGGGTGGGATGAGAGGCTTGGGCTGAAGGATCCGGGTTTGCCAGAGGTGGGAAAGATGGAGAAAATGTCTGTATGGCAAATGAAGACCCAGCAGGAGCCCTGCCAGCAACGCCTAGAACAGCCTAGAACAAAAAGGGAGCAGGGGAGAGGACTCTTGTGGGCTTCTCCTGCTCCATGGCGAAGGCAGGGGCCCCAGAGGGGGGTCTGCAGCAAAACTGCCTAGGATGCATGCGAAGCCTGCGTCTTCCCAGGTGGGATGTGGCCAGAAGGGATCGGAATCACCGGGGACAGGGGCCTGGGAATCTGTCTCCTTCTGGGGGATCCTGTTCATTGCTGATTTGGAGAATTCTTGTCCTAGAACCGTAGTCTGTAAACTTGCCTGTGTGCTAGAATCATCTGCAGGGTGTTAAAAAATGATGGCATCTGGTACCCACTTGGCCAAATTTGGATTTGATTAGTCTGGGGAGCGACCTGAGCCCCGGAAGCTTGAAAACTCCCTCAGGGGACTCCACACGCAGCTAAGGCCCAGAACCTTCGCTTTAAGGCTCCGGTAGATGCTCGCACTTAACCCGGGGCAGGGGATGCCCCATGGGGGCTGAAGAGGTCTTTTGCTACAGCATTCTAGACCTGAAGTCCATGGACGGACCTCACAAGGGGACGGGCTTCAGGGGCCCTGGGACCCCATTCCCTGATTCAGAAGGTAAATGTTTTGTACCGACGTTCCTCTTACCCTCCTATGAAAAGCTGTCTTAATTTTCCTCTGATCCTTAAGGAAATCTGTATCCTTAAAATTTGATGTACCAATACGGGGCGCCTGGGTGGCTCAGTGGGTTAAGCCTCTGCCTTGGGCTCGGGTCATGATCCCAGGGTCCTGGGGTTGAGCCCCATATCGGGCTCTCTGCTCAGCGGGGAGCCTGCTTCCCTGCTTTCTCTGCCTGCCTCTCTGCCTACTTGTGATCTGTCTCTCTGTGTCAAATAAATAAATAAAATCTTTAAAAAAAATTTAAGTACCAATAAATTCCACTTTCCAGGGAACAAAGAAACCGAGTCTGGGAAATAAAACAGCTTCCCCAAAGGTCATGAAACTACTTGATAGAGAAACTGGGACGCCCACCAAAGAATTCCCATATCGGGTAGACTTAGTGTCTCTTGACCCCTTCTCTCTGACGTATAAAAGGCAAGAATGCGTCTGGGCTAGAAGGGTTGGGGGTGGGAGTGGACCTCAAAATAAATTTGCATTTGGGCAGGTTCAATCTCCGTATTCCCACCAGTGGGGATTTGTAATTGATATTTAGAATGATTGCTCCAGGGCAACGCAAGATTCTCAATCATCAAAGAAAGATTTAATTATGTTCAATATACCCTACTTAGTTCCCAATTAACCAGAACATTAAAATAACCGGAACACGCTTCCCCTGCGCGCCTCACTGATCAGAATCTAGCGGCTGAATTGATTTGGGTTCCTGGCCCAGCCCTCTCCAAGTGCCTCCACCAGCCCTGTTCCCAACTTGCCAGTGGATGTCAGAGGTCTGACATACTTTAACAAAAGAGAACCAGCAGCAGATACTCTGTGGAATGACATTTCGCTATGGGTTTGACGCTCAGGAGATGCTGGGTTCCTGAGAAATGTTTTGCCAAAATTCTTCCCACGGGGGAATCCCAAAGCTCTTACTAACTCAAGGCCGTCCCTCCTTCCTTGTGCACAAATGTGATAGGCTTTGTATTGCTTCTCAGACCTCTGAGGAAGACAGTGGTTACACGTGGGCAGAATGTGAATGGTGAGCTCCTTGTGTCTTTCAGGAGCACCCCAGAACATTGCCGAGGGAAAGGAGAGAGAGAGAGAGAAGGCGTACAGACAAGGCAAGCACAAGGCTGACAGATGTCCCCATGGTAGGAGAGTAGAAATCCTCACCCAAGAATATCACCACTTCTGCCTCTTTGGGACACAATAACAAAATAAAAGGGGTCATGAAGAAATAATCCATTTCCGCATATTACCTTTCATTGTGCAAACAGGAAAGGGGGAAATGATTTTTCCCACCTCAGTTGAAATGCAGGTTACCTCTGTCCTGAAAGTCTGAGAATCAGATTTTCACCCAGATGTTTTCCAAGTCCCCGACTCACAGCTTGGGTTTGAGGCAGAAAATCAGATTGTGTCTCGGGGGCCTGGGTGAGGGAGAGGCAGCCCTCAGAGCAGGTGTGAGAGACAGAGAGAACGGGCTCCCGTCCCCATTTCTGGCACTTACCAGCTGTATGTCCTTCGGCAATTCCCTCAACCTCTCAGCCTTCGTTTCTGTGTCTGTAAAAGGGGGACAATAACAACGTTCCTCAGGGCCTTGTGCGAGGATTAAGAGAATCCATTTGACAGGGGTTTACAAGCGATAAATGGGAACGACTGTTGAACAGTCAACTGTTCGAACGACTGTCCTTTTTATGATTTCCCTGGTCGAGAGCACACTGGAGAAGCTGGGAATGCTTGCCTCCCCTGTTCATCAACTTGCCCTGCTCTGCTTCCTGGGTGAACTCCAACATTCTCGGAAAAAAAGGAAGGTGTCTCAGTCTGTCCTGCTCTCGTCTCTCCGTGGGGTTTGAGCTAATGGGGAAGATGGGGAGCTGCCAGGGTAGCAGGAAGTGGGCTCCACGCCAGCTCCGATGCCGCGAGTCCTCACCCGCCCGCGTCCCACAACGTGCCAATTAACTCCCTTATCAACACATGAAAAATGTATAATTATTCGGTCAGCTTTGGTGTGCTCTGAGCCGCGATGGGGACACAGTTTTCTGTTTGCATTCGTACTTTATTATTTTATGTTCTAGCTGCTCACGCTGAAACCAAAGTCTGCGTCTTTGCCAAAATGTGCATCGTGAACTCCTTTTTTCTCGACCTGGACTCCAGGAACCTTATCTATTATGGATTGAGAGTCAGACTGTAGGATGTGAAGCTTCCTGCCTCGATTTAGCGTTAAGCTTAGATAGTAGAAAACCCAGACGGGACAACTTCTCTTTCTCCCTTGGCCTTCTTCCTCCAAGGATTTGCAAGATAGTAACAGGTGATTTCAGCCCCTGGGCTGAGAAGAGGGGATGAGTGAAAAAAATGGTGATTGATATGTTTCATTCACAATGCTTAGGGGTTTTGTTTCTAAAACATCTGCTTGAAAATTTCCTTTCTAGAATTCTCCATGGAGGATGTGGGAATATCCATGTATTGTACATCCATAGGGCCAGGTGGAGTGGAAACTAAGCCTTCCCCCTCGACGTAAACAGAAAAGTTTGGACAAATCAAAAGGACTTTAGGTAGAAAGCACCATGTAGACTTCTAGAGATCACAGAAATTCTCTCTTGGGGGTTCTGAGATGGAGGGATTTGCAGAGCCCTTTTTCAGCCTCAACACAAACGGGAAAAGAAACTGAAGTCTGTTTTAATTTCAAGCATCAGTAGAAGCAAAGAAAAAGAAAATCCCATAAGGACAAGTGCCAAATGAGAAAGGGACAGAGTTGGCAAGAGTTAGCCCCTGTCAGTGTCTGAGGAGTGAGTTGGTGCCAGTCAAACTGGAGAATGAAGGGGATGGAGGCGTGGAGGCGGATGCTGAACTAGAAGTGGGGAGAAGCCTTTATTTGGTGCTTTGTTTTTCCAGGACCTGTTGCTGTCACTGTTCCTTAAGTTCTTCGGAATTAGAGATCGGAACAAAACGAACATCTATTAAGGGTCCTCTCTATGCCAAGTTTTTCGCTCATGACTTAACACCTCTCTCTGCCACCTGTGAGGGAGGTGTGGTTTTTCTATCCTATAGATGAGACCACTGACCCCCAAGGGTTCATGACAGAAACCTAGAAGATCTCTAGAGGAAGGATAGGAAGTGGACCTTGTCAATCCGAAGTCCTTCCAGTGGTCTGTGGTTCTTACATGACCTAGGGAATGTCCACTCATTCTTTATTTTGAGGGCACTAACTTGGCCTGATAGAACCTGAAGATTGAGGGGATGTGGGTTCTGAATGAAAGAGGGAAGCTTATTTAGAACTAAAACCTTCCATATCTTATTTGTTATGTGGATAAATAACTCTTGATAAGGGAAGGTAACACTTTTGATTTGGGTCAATTAGATATTTTCAACATCCATCCCTCTGTCCATCTCTCGACCCATCTGTCCATCCATCCTTCCATATGTTCATCCCTCCATCCCTCCCTTCACCCATCCATCCATCCATCCATCCACCCATCCACCCTTCCACCCATCCATAGCTTCTATGTGCTCAAAGAGATCCGAGGAGACTCTTTGGTAGGATGATGTATTGAGAAGGTCTTTGCCTCTTGGCTCAGCCATTCAAAACTTTTGTGACCCAGGACAAACTACTAAACTTTTCTTTACTGAAATTTTTTTTATCTGTGAAACGAGAATTGTAGTACTGACTCATGGGCTTATTATAGGTTTAGATAAAAATGCATGTAAAATATGAGCATGGTGGTATGCACCCAATAACTAACAATTACTGTAATTAAGCACAGTCCCTGGTCTCATGAAAATGTAGTGTTCACGTGTAAAGGTAGGGGCATGAGAAGGTTTGTAGAGCAAGTCTGCATGTGATGAATGTGATGGTAAATGTAAATATCAAAATCAAATTCTACGGAAGTTGGGAGAAGAAACTCCTCCTGGCTGGAGGTTCAGAGAAGGCCTCAGAAAATGGGTCAGATTTCAGCAGGGAAAGGGGTGGTTCCCACATTAGGGAGAGTACGCAGTGATCTTCCTCATGTCAGGAGAGTGTGGAGAGGTTTCAGGACTTGCCATGGCACTAAGTTTGAGTAAAACTGGGAGTTTATGAAGGGGAAGAAAGGAAATAGAAATGGAAGTTTGCCTAAATGTTGGAAAATCTTGAGTACAAGCTTCAGATCTAACCAGGTCCTTGGGAATGGCTTCCTGTCCCTAAATCCAGGTGGTGGGGGCCACAGGCGAGTCAGCCAAGGCAACAGTTTTAAAGAAATTTGGACGGGGGGGTGGGTCTTTTGACATGATCACATCCCTGTTTTTCTTGTCAGGTAATGTGACGTGTTCCCCATAACCGCCCCATCTCTGACCTGCCTTCTGTTCCTCGTCTTATTCCTACCCCTGCCTCCAGCCCTAACCTGCAGACCTTTCCTTTTGCTTTATTCAACCCTACACCTCACCCCAAACTGAGTCCCTCCCCATTCCGAATCCCACCTCAGGGGGAAAGCCTGGGATGAACAGAGGCTCAGGGATTGAGCCTGTTTTAAACATTTTCTCTTTTTCTTTCTTTCTTTTTTTTTATTTGGAAGAAACAAATTATTTGAGAAGCAGCATTCAAATGTTCTTGTGTCAAAGTGGCTCTGATAACATGGCTATACTCAAAGACCAGCGTTGAGTTGAAAAGTCCTATCCTCTATGCAATACTGATTGGAAGGGCACCTGCACCCAGATGTTCATAGCAGCATTATCAACAATAGTCAAATTATGGAAAGAGCCCCAAAGTCCATCAACTGATGAATGGATAGAGAAGATGTGGTTTATATAACTGCAGTGGAATATTATGCAGCCTTCAAAAGAAGGAAATGTTGCCATTTGCAAGGACATGGATAGAGCTGTAGTGTATTATGCCAAGTGAAAGAGGTCAGTCAGAGAAACACAAATACCATATGATTTCACTCATATGTGGAATTTAAGTAACAAAACAGATGAGCATAGGGGAAGGAAAAATAAAAGAAAGGGAAGCAAACCATAAGAGACTCTTAACTATAGAGGACAAGGTGAGGGTTGATGGAGGGAGGCAGGTGGGGGGTGGGCTAGATGGGCGATGGGGACGAAGGAGGGCACTTGGTGTAATGAACACTGCAGGTATGAAGTGTTGAATCACTAAATTCTACTCCTGAAACCAATATTCCATGATATGTTAACTAACTAGAATTTAAATAAAAACTCGAAACTAACAAACAAAACAAGTGGGGTAGTTTAAATTAAGGTCACACAGAAACGAAATGTTTCTGATTAAAAAAAAAAAATCCGCATTACTGGTAACATGTTGAAGCAAATGGCTAACTTAGAGACCCATGCCTACAGTAGGAATCTGTAACCTGGCAACATTTACTCCACAATTTACTGCTACTAAAACTGGAACCTCTTTTTAAAAGAAATTTGTGGTAAAGTATTTGTTGCGTGAAATTCACCATTTTAATAATTTTAAGTGTAGAGATCAGTGGCGTTAAACAATTTCACATTGTCGAGCGACCATCACCACCATCCATCTCCAGAACTTTTTCAAGTCCCCAAACTGAAACCTGGTGCCCATTAAACACTGATTTCCCTCTCCCCCTCCCCCTGCCCTTGGCCATCACCCTTCTACTTTCTGTCTCTGAATTCGAGGGTTCCAGGTTCTCCATTTGAATGGAAATCGCACAGTACTTGTCCTTTGTGTCTGGTTTACTTCACCTAGCGTGATGTTTCCACATGGACGCATTCTTACAAAAGACATTCTTACAAAAGTCTCAGTCTGAGCCCTGGGAACTGGGGAAGTATGGAACCCAGGAGTGGAATCTGGTCTGTGTTACCAATTACTGAGTCTGTGAGAGTGGCACGGGCAGCTCTGAGTCAGGGTGGGGGTGGGGGGGTCTCTTCATCTTTCAGAAATGGGCACAGAGAAATGCATCTTCTCGGGGGTGACCTCCAGATCCTTTTTGCTAAATCTGAAATGAAGGAAGTTGAGGGTCTGTAGGATCTGTACTTTTCCACTGAGCGAATAGTACTTCAAAGTGATAGATCTCCAAACCAGGCTGTCATGGGTGTGTAGGATGAGGCAGAGATTAATAATAGAAGAGCTTCTGGGAACGAGAGAATAAGGGGAATGAAGGACATGGAAACAAACAGCATCATGGGGAGTATGTACTCAGTACATATTTTTTCTTTCCTTCCCTGCCCCCTCCCTCTCCCTCCCTTCTTTCTTCCCTCCCCACTTTCTTTCCTTTTTTAAATAAATTTTTGCAAACTGAATCCATCCCTATTACTAGGACCCAGATGGAGTATCAGGGAACTCTCAGCATCCCAGAACACCCCCTTCCCTCCCTTCCGTCACTGTTCTCGCAGTGTAGACGCTAGCTAGCAGCTAGCCAGGTAGCCTGGTTTCTACACCACACATGAGCCCTGCGCACTCGGTACTTATATCAGTGGAACCCTGCTGCCAGCCTGCTTTGTGTCTCGCTCGTCTGACTCAGCCCTGTGAGCTTCCTCTATGTGGCTGCCTGTAGTTGGAGATCATTCCCGTTCTCCCTGCTGCAGACCATTACTTGTTGTAGGAATATACCACGATTCATTTGTCCTTTCTAGAGACGATGGTATTGGGGATAGTTTCCTTTTTTGGATTCTAACAAACATTGCTGCTGGGAACATTCTAGTACGTGTTTTTGTGAGCATCGGTGCGCATGTTGGGGGTGACTTGAGATGTTTTGCGGGGAGGGAACTTGTCAGCTTCATGTTCTGTGGGTTTGGCTCCCCCTGTGTGATCCCTCTCACGGTACTCGTTCAAATAATAACTAACTTCTATTGAACAGTTGGGAGCCACGCAAATGCATCCTTCAAATGCATTTTCTCATTTAATCCTTGCAGCAACCCCAAGAGGCAGGCAGTATCCTTATCCTCATTTTAAAGCACCGAAACATTGGAGAGCTTGACAAGTTTCCCTCTGTCACAAAGTGAGAGGGTGGCATCGCTGGGATTTGAGTGAGGGACTCTGACATCAGTGGTCTTGCTTGGTGTCAATCGCCAGCTATATTGACTCTCTGAGGGCAAGGAAGGGCATCGAGAAGATTCTGAACAGGTGTGCCTGCTGGGAAAATGAAAGACCTCCTCCCCTCGCCTGGCACTGGGCATCCCTGGGGAGGATAGCGACAGTCCCCACAAGGCTGGAAAGACTGGCCAAGAGGATGAAGAACGAGTGCCTAGAGCTGAAGTCAGCAAATCCGGTCAAGGGCCAGGGAACAAATTTTTGAGGCTTTGTGGGCCACAGGGTCTCTGTCACAACTTCTTAATCTTGCCGCTGCTGCAGCTGTAGATGGTATGGAAGTGAATGGGCACGACTGTGTTCTAGGAAATCTTTATGTGCAAAAGCGGGCAAGGGGCTGGGTTTGGCCGGTGGACAGTGGTTTGCCGACCCCTGGTCTGGAGGCCTTTCTGTCACAAGCCTGGTATGTCAGTGGCCGCAAAATGCCGCAAAATGCCACGGGGGACCTCCCCTCCTCTTCCCTGGGTGTCCCGCTCCGCCCCCAGGCTGCCCTTCTTGCCAAGGCAGCAGATGGAACGATGCTCTGGATGTCAGGGTCCCTCTGGGGGTGAGTCTTACAGAACCTGACGTGCCCAGTTCAGAAGCCGTGTCCCGAGTCCTTTCTGCTGCTGTCGCCTTCTCTGCTCTAGGGATTGGTGGAGGCAGTGACTGTGTCCGTCAACCCTCTGGGCGTGGGCTTCCAAGGTCATTACCGCAGCATTCGTCAGCCTCACAGGTGGCTGTTCTGTCGGTGTTGCTTGCATCCCACAGCCCTACCGGCTCAGGATATGGTCAAGCCTGCACTTCTCAAACTAGGTTCTATCAAACACCAATTTCCCAGTTTCCCAGGATCCCAACAGGCGTTCCCCTTGCAGAGGGTCTTAGGGACAGATGGTTTTGAAATGTCGTGATCAATTTACTAGAGGTCTTTACTGAAAGATCATTAATCTTAAAATCTTTTCAAGTCTTTGTGTCTTTACGCTCTCAGTTTAAATGTCTGTTTTTCAAAGAGCTATCAGGTCACTAAGTCCCCTCTCTGTGGTTTGACTCTCTACATGGAACTTCTATTCTCTGGGGTGCCTGGGTGGCTCAGTTGGTTAAGCGTCTGCTTTCAGCTGGGGTTATGGTCCCAGGGTTTTGGGATCCAGTCCTGCATTGGGCTCTCTGCTTAGAGAGGAGCCTGCTTCACCTTCTGCCTGCCCCTCCCTCTGCTTGGGCTCTCTCTCTCTCTCTCTGACAAATAAATAAAATCTTTAGGGGGAAAAAAGAGCTTATATTCCCTTGATAATAATATTCTTTGTGTCTTCCCTTCCTTCTTCCATCAGGGTAGGAATCTCATGTGTCTTGTTCACTCCTTGTCTCTACTACCTAAATCACTGTCTAAATCATAGTAGGTGCTCAATAAATATTTGTTAATCAAATAATAAATGGTACATGGTATGTTAAGTTGGGGATTTGATATATAACATTTTCAAACTGTCTTGGGGACAGGATAATTTTTATGGCAAAATCTCACTCGTATCTCACAGGACATTAGAGAGACATGGAACACATTTGGGAAACGACAGTCATAGGCCAATGCTATGTTAAATCACTGTGAGTCTGTGAAGGTCGAATTTCCCCTGGTCTGGAAACAACCTCTGGCATGCTGAAACTATTCTGATCTGAGTGGCTGCAAAGGTCACTCCTTGGGAGACCTAGAGTCATTCCTCTGTTCGGTGAATTCTACTAGCTGATGACTCCACCGCCTGTCTGCTGGTCTGGAGTAGATATGAATTCTGGTCCTTAATAAGGAGAAAGAATATAAGAAGCAGACACGGAGGTTTAGTAGAAGTTTCTTCTGGAGGTCAAGAGAGCCATTCTGCTTCTGATCAGGATGCCAGGTGGTGATAAGGACGGCATTAGTCTCAGGTTTCAGATGAAAGGCAAGGTCAGATTTCACAGTTGGGGTATCTGATGAAACTTTCCCTCAGGGACTGGGGAGAAGGCAGCATCTGCAATAAATGTCAGTAATGAATTCTCTCCCTATCCTGCCAGAAAAAAAAAAAAAAACAAACAAACCCAAGTGGTGTTAACATCTCTAATCTCTGGATCCCACCGATCAGTACAGTTCAGTGCCCTGCATTTCTGAATACTAATTATCCTTATCCCGTCCCTCTAAAGACTCAAATTAATGCAAGTAGTTCCTATGACAATGAGGATATCTTTCACTTTTCATAATAGAAAGAGGTTATGAGCAAATCCCCTTTTCTCCTTGACTTTCACTATTAAATCATAAAATATATATTATACATCCTCATATATACTGGTATATATCATACATACATATCTATCTATCTATATATCTATATCTATATATCTATATATAAATATGTAATGTTCTAAAGAAAAAAGATTCCCCAGGGGTGCCTGGGTGGCTCAGTTGGTTAAGCAACAGCCTTTGGCTCAGGTCATGATCCCAGAGTCCCGGGATGGAGTCCCGCCTCAGGCTCCCAGCTCCACAGGAAGTCTGCTTCTCCTGCCGACCTTCTCCCCTCTCATGCTCTCTCTCACTGTCTCTCCCTCAAATAAATAAAATCTTAAAAAAAAAAAAAAAGATTCCCAAATGACAAGCTAAAATTTTGGACTGAGGAAGAAATAAAGATGATGATAATATTTGAAGAAAAATGGGTATGAAAATTGAAGGAGTGTTTTTTGCTGCAAGCTGCTCCCACATTTGCTGAGCTCTTACTATAGGCCAGGAATTATTCCAAGCACTTTACATGTATTTTTTTCAGCAAACCTCACAAGACTCCTAGTGGGGTACAATTATTATCCTCATTTTACAGACGAGGAACACAAGGTGCTTGCTCCCTGTAAGTGGCAGAATCAGGATTCAAACCCAGGCACAGCCGGGCTCCAGACTGCTATTAATTAACCACTGTTACTTAATCAGGTACAGCATCTCTTCTCCTTTGATCTGTCCTTGTTACCACTAAACATTTTTTTTCCTGATTGAAGAGGTATTACAAGAGGGATGGAGTTGAAGGGTATTAAGAGGTATAAACTTCCAGTTATAAAATAAGCTTAAGTCATGGAGATGAAAGGTACAGCATAGGGAATAGAATCCATGATAGTGTAATAATGTTGTATGGTGACAGATGGTCAGTCACTGAATGTCCAGAGCATTGGGTAATGTATAGAATGACTGAATCACTATGTTTTAGACCTGAAACTTATGTAACACTGTGTATCAACCATGCTTAAATAATAACAAATGAAAAAAGTAATATAGGCTCATTCTTTTTTTTTTTAAAGATTTTATTTATTTATTTGACACAGAGAGAGAGAGATCACAAGTGGGCAGAAAGAGAGGGGGGGAAGCAGGCTCCCCGCCGAGCAGAGAGCCCGATGCGGGGCTCGATCCCAGGACCCTGAGATCATGACCTGAGCCGAAGGCAGCAGCTTAACCCACTGAGCCACCCAGGCACCCATTAGGCTCTTTCTTATAAACATTTAATAAACACATAGATATAAATTATAGGGAGTAACCCCCCCCATCAAGTCCTGCTCTAAAAGATAACCCCGCAAGGGTCTGCCCTCTATTTTTTTAGATGGTTATATACATGAGGCAATATGTATGTTTCTACAACTATGTAACTATGTCTGTATCATTTTAACACACTGTTGTTCAGTTTGCTTTTCCTACACGTCAGTATAGCTGAGCATCTTTCAAGCCAACCCATAATAGACCCAGCTCAATATTTTGTGGTAATTATATAGTAGTTTAGTATATGGATGTGCCATAATATAAATAAAGAGAAGTGCATTTTCTTCTAGGGTTTCACTTGAATTTGACTCTATGTTTTTTTCTTTTTTGATATTAGATATGTTACGTTTCAATAGTCAACTTCACCAAACTCTTCTTTCATGGGTGATTATTATTACCGTTTTTGCAGGCCCTGTTATATTGGTTTCAGGTGTACGATAGAGTGATTCAACACATCATGACAAGTGCTCTCGTTAATTTTCATGGATTATTTTTGTCCACGAGACATTTCTCCCCCATGGTCTCACTTTTACACCTAATGATGTTTCAATTTAACCCTGTTCCCTTTTCTTTTTCTTAAGTGTTCCTGCTTTCAAAGAGCTGCCCTTCCAATCCCACACTTCACCAGTATGTGGCAAAACAGTTAAATTTATGTTTTTCACATTTCTTTCCTGGAAGATCCCAGTTCTGTAGCATCCAATAGAGTTCTGCTTCATAATATTTGGAAGCTTTACATTTGACATAAATGTTTCTTTAAGATGAATGCAAAAAGGTTTCTTGGCTGGGTTTCAGGAGGCCAGAGTTGATTTTGGATGCTGCCACTGATTTTCTGTTTGACTTGAATCCCCTGGGCCAGCATCCTCTATGTTTTGATGGTTTTCAGACTTCAGTGCTAGGAGATTTTCCCAGCAATATCATCTGCTTCCTTGCTATATTATGACTCTCTTGTTATGGTTCATTCATTTATTAAACAACTCTCTTGTGCCAGAGCCTGTACTAGGTAATGGGTGGCGAGATTCTCAGAATATTATCAACCAGGCACTATCCTGTTGAAAGTCTTCCAAATGCTAACGACTAATGTCAGGAAGAATGAGATCCAGAATGCTGTGGTCACACCTGTCCCCCTCTGCTCCATGGACCATTCTATCCTGTGGTGACTGGCAGAGAACACATTGTTAGCATCACTCCAAGTCTCTGGAGGGAGATCAGAAGACTCAACGGCTGTAATATGTTCAGCTATGCCTATGCACCTTTGTTAATTCATATGTAGTCTTTTTTTTTTTAAAACTAAAGGGCAGTGATTCTCAATCTTTCTTTCTTTTTTTTTTTTTTTTAATTCCTGGAAGCAGGGTATCACAGTTCACTTTTTTATGGCATTGAGATCTAAAAACACTTTCCCCAGATAAATGCATGAACAAACTTTTGCAAATAATTTCAAGTTTCACTTTTCGGAAGTCTTTATTTGGGTCTGTTTCATGGCATGGAGCTCTCCAAAGTCGGGACAGTAGAGGCAAGTTCTGATTGCCCAAGGGAAACCCACAACTCTGTCCAATTAAGTCATTTCCCACATGTCTCCAAACTGGGCATAATATTCTTTTTTTTTTTTTTAAAGATTTTTATTCATTTATTTGAGAGAGAAAGAGAGCACAAGCAGGGGGAGGGACAGTGAGAGAGGGAGAGATAGAGAGAGAAGCAGACTCTTCAAGTGGAGAGCTCATTATGGGGCTTGGTTCCAGGACCCTGAGATCATGACCTGAGCCAAAGTCACACACTCAACCAACTGAGTCACCCAGGCACACCTGGGCACAATGTCCTTACTTCCAAATCATGACTTAGTCCTACATCTTTCATTCCTGATCTATACTTGTGAAAATCATAAATAGCTTTGCTGGATCAACTGAAATGTTACTTTCCCTCAAAAAAAAAAAACAAAAAAAACACCCAAAAAACACCCAAAACCAAAAACCAAAAAAAAAAACACCCTTCTCTGATAACCCAAATAGATAGCTCTCCCTCCTCTGAACCTGCAAGCCTCTGTACTTCTCAAATCATCTGTTCTTTGCTTTTTTATAAATATTGGTATTCTTGATGTTCTTTGTCTATTCAATAAACTTTTATTAGGCATTGGGAATCGCAAAATAAATATGACCTGGTCGTTGTCCTCCCAGAACACACAGCATGAAGAGGAATCAGATATACATTTGAGAATCTCCTGAAAGTTGCAGACCCTCTCCCTAGATAAGCCTGTGTATACATTTTAACCAAGCACGTAAATCTTAGAGGATTTGCCTACAGTTTAAATAAGAATCTATGCCATGTGATTGCTTGGGTCGACCTAGGAACAAGTGATTATAAGGCATTATTAAAAGTGAAGAGATGACAACATACCCCGTATATTTCTGGAAGAAGGGGAATCTCAAACAATCTCTGACCTTCCATGAACTTCTCCTCCTAAGGAATAGATTAGATAATTCAGAACAACCCTTGCACTGGACCCAGTTAAAAAGTGTGGATAAAATGGGAATACTTTTTCTAAAGAGCATTAATATTCTAATAAGGTAATGAACACTTAATGTATTGAGGTCAGGAGAGGTGGGCAACTCAGAGAGATGAGCAAAATTGTGGCTCTTCTGTCTTGGGAGTCATTTACTGTTTTGGAAGGTGTGGTTGGAAAGACTGAGTTGTGTATATATTCTGCAGCTCTGCACACCTAGAACAACAAGAGTTAAGACATAGGACTTGCCGAGAATGGGGACCCTGGCCAACTACTCCTTGCTTTTGAGCTAATACCCAAAGCTCTGCTTCCTAAAAATAAAAGTTAACTAGACATAATCTAATTTTCACGTTGAGCCATTCTTCACCTTATCTTGGTGGCCCAGAAATATCTTCAGAATTAAACAGGTGGTCTCAGATTTCTAGAGCCCCTGTATGGCTGGAAGTACCAATTAAAATCTCATTAGTGGAAGAAAGTGTCACACGAGGTCTTGCTTCAGTTCTACCAATAGTTTGAAAACTAGGCACAAGGGAAATAAATCAGTATAAGTAAATACCAGCAGAAATAACACGACAGAGTTAGACCCACCAGGGCTCCAGAAACTGGAATTACCAGACCCAGAATGTAAGGGAGCTTTGGTTACTATATCCAGAGAGAGTAAGGGCAAGTGTAAAAAATTTGGCAGTGAACTATAATCCATCGAAAGTGATATGGAAGATTTGAAAAGGCACTAAGTGGAAATTCTTGAACTGAAAAATAATAATTTCGATTACAAAATGAAGAACTCAATGGGGGAGGGGGGTTCAACTGCAGATGAGACTTGGGTAAAGAAAGAAGTGAAAATCAGGTCATCAGCAATTACCCAGAACGTAGCACAAAAGGTCGAAAGAATTGAACATGCAGAAGGGCAGGTAGGAGCCAAGTGAGAAGGTCTAGCTTACATTTAGTTGAAGTCCTGGCAGGGTAGGACAGAATGGGGCAGTGGTCTTTAAAGGGAGCGTGATAGAGAGTCCCCAACTGTCAAGATGCTCTCCATTCCTTGAAAACAGACACAGTGCCTGACTCAAGTCTGTGTTCCCCAAAAAACTAGAAGTATTTGATTGTTTGTTGAGTTTGTCAGGTGAGGAAACTTCCTTATGTTGTATTTCATTTTATATTTTCAGAATTACGTCGGAAGTTCTTTTAAAATAGTATATCTTTAAAACAATATTAGGAAATCACTGTCTGATGTAGATAAACATTGAAATAACCAAATCTCTGTATTTGCAATTGCCACTTCAAAATGTAGAGCTTAATCTACAGCTGACGTTGTGTTTGAAGTTGCAGTTCTCGTTTGAGGTCCGATGATTCATTTCTGATCAAAAAATCCCCTCAAACTCGTTTATGTTATCTATTCTACTCCATTTGGTTTCTTTGCTATTTAAGCTTTATAGCAGACTTTGGCAATGAGTTATAAATTCTAATCTGGTCACAACTAATTCAAGTATTCTATTTACTTGCCTTTACACTATTCCCTTTAATGATATGGTATTCTGATAAGTAACTTTATGTTTTCCTTTAAAATAGGAAATATGATGTTTTATAAGCTCCCTGGGAAATAGATTTGAAGACAGAGATCTTGCAGGAGGTTTCCTGGAGCGTGACTGCGGTCCACACGTGGGGGGAGACAAGGAAGCAGGATCGGACAGAGGGACAAGTTCAATCCCCATTGTAGTCACAGCAAAAGTTCCAGCTGATCTGTCAGGGAGTTCTGGAACTCGGAAGGTCCTTTAGAAATTGTCCTGTTGTTTAGCGTGTCGGTGAGCCTTTATGCCTCTGCCCCAGCACTGGGGACCCACTGTTGGACACAGGCTGTTTCTAGATATGGGACATGTCCTTAGAGACTCTCTATCTTATCTCAATTCCCAGAGGGGGATGCATGAGAGGGGCCAATGAGTAAGGTTCCCTCTGGGTGGGGGTGGCGGAGAGGTGTGCCTCAGTCCTGAGGGGGAGACCCAGGAGGCCCACCAGCATCATCCATGATGCATGATGACTGATAAGACAGGGCATCAGGAGACCTAAGCTTGAATCCTACCTTTGCTGCTAAACAACTGTGTGATCTGGACAAAGGATAGAACTCTCCAAGTCACGGTTCCTCATTTTTAAAATAAGGAGCAGGGACATCTGGGTGGCTCAGTCAGTTAAGCGTTTGCCTTCGGCTCTAGTCATGATCCCGGGGTCCTGGGATCGAGTCCCACATCAGGATCTCTGCTCAGCGGGGAGCCTGCTTCCCTTTCCCTCTCTCTGCCTCTCTGCTACTTGTAATCTCTGTCTCTCTCCATCAAATAAATAAATAAAGTCTTTAAAAAATTATAATAAAATAAAATAAGGAGTAGATGGGGCACATGGGTGGCTCAGTCATAGGGTGTCTGCCTTCCGCTCAGGTCATGATCCCAGGGTGCTGGGATCGAGCCCCGAATCAGACTGCCTGCTCAGCAGGGAGCCTACTTCTCCCTCTCCCACTCCTCTTGCTTGTGTTCTCTCTTTTTTGCTGAGTCTCTCTTTGTCAAACAAATAAATAAAATCTTGAAAAAAATAAAATAAGGAGTAGGAAAGAGGTCAGTTTTTCCTCCACTCTAGTTATTTGCGTGTGCCGGATCCATGCTTATTTTTTTCATACATTTAGATCTGCAGTACTGTTACTCAACACTATTGTTTACGTAACATGGTTTCTTTCCAGTAAATGTATTCATTTTGCCTTCACTGCAGGTGGCACTTTACATGCAACCATAAATATAGCAGTAGCTCTTAGCACAAATAGGAAGTGGTCGCAAAAATAAATTTAATTATAAATAACACAATGCCATCAAAGTCAATGAAACACTGTCACCTGTGGACTCTCTCAGCCTGAGACCTGTCTTTTCCAAAAAGACCAGCAGCTGTTGGAGAGGGATTGGAAATACATTAACAACTAAGACTTTAAGAGACATTTCCCAAAATAAGAATATACACTTTATGGAGAAGAAACATTTTTCTCCATGTGATTCAGTGATATTTAATGCTACGTTTTCCTGTGGCACCAAATCCAGGTCATACAGTCTCAGTAGGAGGTTTCTGACCTTTTCAGAGAATCCTGGATTAGGTAGTCTGTCGGGTAAAAGCATCTTATCCCATGATTCTCTCTTTGCATGACAGGAGTGTTGGGGAGAACACATGTATGAGTTATCATTTTTTTTTAAGGTCATACATTTATTAGACTGAGTACTGGCTTCAAGAGGCAGGAACTAAATTTATCCGTTAGGGTGCCTAATATTATGAGCACACCTTATCTGAGACGTAGCCACGGTGATAAGCAATGAGAAACTAGTGCTTCAGTCCTTCCAGTCTTCCTGGAAAAAGAAGCCTTTCATAGAAGGTAGACACCCTCTCCTTGAGCAGCCCAGCACAGCCCTACCTTGTGCCCCAGCGTCCCCTCCTCAAGAGGGGTCAACCCCAAGTAGCAGCTGTAGGATGCTCTTATCCTGAGAACATTAATTTCTCGTTCAGATGCCTTTTTCCAACTGACCAAGGGCTCGCCAATTTATCCTGGGACATTGAGGCTTTCACAGGAGGAGCCTAGAAAATTCTCCTTCCTGTGATCTTTCTGGAAGAAAGAGCCCACACTGAGCTGCCCCAACCTGCCGTCCTGCTTTCAGACTTCTCTCATCTCTGCACATGTTGGTCACACTCAGGAGTGTAACTTTGAGTTTCCTCTAGAATTTCAGATGTTGGGCACTGGAGGGCTCTGTCAGCTAAGCCTCTGCCTTCAGCTCAGGTCATGATCCCAGGGTCCTGGGATCGAGTCCCTATTCAGGTTTCCTGCCCAGAGATCCTGCTTCTCCCTCTGCTCCTCCCACTGCTCATGCTCTCTCTCTCAAATAAATAAATAAATAAATAAATAAAATCTAGGGGCGCCTGGGTGGCTCAGTCATTAAGCAGCTGCCTTCGGCTCAGGTCATGATCCCAGGGTCCAGGGATCGAGTCCCGCATCGGGCTCCCTGCTCAGCGGGAAGCCTGCTTCTCCCTCTCCCACTCCCCCTGCTTATGTTCCCTCTCTCACTGTGTCTCTCTCTGTCCAATAAATAAATAAAATCTTCAAAAGAAATATAGAATTTCAGCTGTATTCTAAGTTTCATTAGAGTCACTCTTCCTGATCCTTTGTTCAGCTGCTGGTAACAGATATTTTATCCCAGTCTTGGCTTCCTTTAATTCCCGAATGTTAGGATTTGGCATCTCCTACTGAATTCACCTAAACTAGTCAACCCCAGGGTGCCTAGAATTTGAGGTCGGTAAGTGCTGTCAGTAATTTCTCCCATAAGTAAATTAGGAAAATTGTCATCCTTGAGGCTCGTGAAGGCATACCCCTCCTTCAGTTAAACAGACATTCTGAAAATTCCTGAGGAATTGGGACCATGGGGCCCTTCGCTTCTAGCATAAAACCAATTTATGTCCACGTATAAATAACGATGATAACAGCAATCATCATCCTAAGAGTAGAGGAGGAAGAAGGTGAGGCTGAGGAGGAGGGGGTACAAGAGGAGGAGACCAGGAGAAACGGAGAGAAGGGGGAGAGCTTTACTGAGCATGTACTAGTTCCAGTGTGATCCTTTGCCTTTCCCAGGGTTAGGCCTGATAGTCTCTGTTTCTTGTTGTTGTTTTTTTTTAATATTTTATTTTTTTAAAGTCATCTCTACACCCAACATGAGGCTCACTCCTACATTCCCAAGAACAAGGGTTGTGCGCTCTGCTGACTGAGCCAGTCAGGCACCCTGACTTTCTTTGAATACAGATGCCTCTGCCTGATGAAATGATTCCCCAAGATCTAGATAGAGTGCAGGGGCGCCCGAGCATCTGGTGTCTCTTATTCCCTTCTAGACCAGCCAATCTCAGTAATTTTTATGGCTCCCTTTGTCTCTTGGAATAAAGTCAGTCCTCAGGCCTGATTCAACAAGTTTGTGAAAGTGAGTTAGTTTTATAGATATGGTTTTATTTGGTGTGACTTACACGTCACGTGGAATATGTGGTCTTTATAGAATGACCTGCCAAGTCAGCCCTCCGGTTTCTTCCGTCTCATCTGAGAATCATTTTTCTCTTTACCTCCAAATGTCTTGCTCCCCATGTTGTCATTTAATTCTGAGAATGGCACAGAGACAAAATGTATATGAGTAATAATGTGCAAATAAATGTGTGTTCAGTCTGATGCGTGGGTAACTTCTCCGGTGTATTGTGAGCTAGTGTTCTGTTTTATTTGTTGAGCACTTGGATATGCAGAGAACAAGATTGTTCGATATTCATGAATGTGGTGCTTACATTACAAGTGCTTGATCTTTGTAAGATTTGGTTCATTGAATTGTTTTTAGGAGAGCTACATTCCCCATTGCTCAGAACAAAAATGCATTTGGATATAGTCAAAGTACCCATGGGCAAAGCAATTTTCATGCATGGTATGCTGGGGGTCATGAAGATGGAAGGCTGATACAATGCAGAAGATCTCTGGACCTATCTAGGGCCCTAATCAGAGCCAGGAAGCCTCCATTTGGGGGAAACACATGTCTTTTCACTCTATTCCAGTGGTCGTCCACCAGGAAAATTTTGTGCCTTCCCCACCCCGGGGGACAATTGGCAATGTCTGGAGATTATATTGGTTGTCACAATGGCGGGGATGCCACTGGCTCAACATCCTATAATGCTTAGCATCCCAATGCTGCTAAATGCTAAGTGTCCTACGATACACAGACTCCTGCCCCCTGCCGCCCCAATAAAGAATTACTCAGCTTAACATGTTGATAGCACCGAGCGTCAAGTCCTGCTCTATTCGATCAACACTTTACTCTTTTTACTAATCTAGGCTGAAATTTAACATGGCACCATACCAGAGAGCACAGTGTAATTTCGTCCACATAACACTTTCTCTGAGAAAGATGGTGATGCTGTCCTCGCTAATTCTTGGAGTTGCTCATAGAAAAATCAGGCCAGTGAATCTCAGGACATTTTCTCTCCTGAGCCATCTGCTCCTCGCTCCCCTCTGGCAATGTGCTGCTGAGCCCTGAGAACCAATTGGCAGTAATCAATGTGATTTGCTTTGATGCGTTCCTGAGGCTGGAGGAATTGTTGAACCCTTGAATGACACATGCCTGGAGGTGAAGAGTAATATAAGTCGCAAAGGGAAGAAGGAGACCAATTAGAGTTGATTAGAAACAGAACACTCTGTGGGAAATATGTGAAGCCCAAAATCATTCAGGAAGATCCTGGCTTCCCAAAAAGCAGAGATGGACGCGGTGTCCTCGGGTTTACAAGCGCACAGGAGACCACAGGATGAGGTGAACCAGGAGAACTTTATAAACACTTTGGTCCTCCATGATTTCTTTCCTGTTCTTCTGTTTTTCTGCAGCATGATGGAAGACTGTAGAGCTTAATTTTGATCTGTCATGACCAGACAGTGGAATTAGCTTCAGAGAGAGCTGAATTTCAATCTTAGTTCTACAAATAGAAACTATGGGCTCTTGGGCAAGTGACCTAACTTCTTCAAATCTTGGTTTCCTCACCTACCAGATGGAGAACATGATACCTACCTGTCGTGAAGAAGGAAGGAGAGTGTTTGTGAACATGCTGGGGCTGTCTGGGCACACATAAGATGCTTGAGGAATAGTCACCTGCTTCTTTCTCCCCTGCAGCTGGAGTGGGGCCAACTCTCACCATCCCACCAAAATGTTGAGCTTCTCATAGCGTTTATTTGGAAGTCTTTTGGGTGTGCATGACATGTTCTAGAATTCTCAGTCTGGACAGGAGGATGGCTTACTATCCTTGCTTTACTACTCATCTTTAACCAGCATTCTCTCGTCCATTATTAGTAGTGGGGCAAGGGGGGGCGAGATGGAAGGAAGGAGGATGGCCAACGCTTGCTTCCACTCTCTTCCCTGGTCTAGAAAACAGGAGTCTCTGAAACAGGTTAGCAGCTGTTTTGCCCTCTCAAGCATTTCTCGGACATTTGGGCATCCATTTGAATGGATGGAATTCCAGTTGGAATAGTAACACCCTTGAATAGTAACACCCTGCTTTTCGTGACTCAGTTCTCTGGGAAGAGCAGTTCTCTCAAACCACAACTGAGAACCAAGACCATAACCAATTAACACATGCGAAGGGCCCAAACTGGTATCATGGCATAAAACTCAGAACCAGCTTTAGGAGAGCCCTATGCTACCATAATCAGAGCTGCCTTACTCATTAAAAAAATTTTTTTTTTAATTTTATCTATTTATTTGAGAGAGAGAGTGAGAGAGAGCATGAGCAGAGTGAAAGGCAGAGGGAGAAGCAGAGTCCCTGCTGAGCAGGGAGCCCGATACGGGGCTCGATCCCAGAACCCTGAGATCATGACCTGAGCTGAAGGCAGAGGCTTAACCGACTGAGCCACCCAGGTGCCCCAGGGCTGCCTTACTCTTATATTACATGCAATTAAACAGACTTTCGGTCTAATTTTCAAGCCAATTATGTCACTGGGAACAACGGATTAAAGGTTAAAAGGGAAGAACACTAATGGTAACTCTTTTAACAAAAGCCAAAAATGGCAACTCTATGTCCCAGCAGATACTTAACTTCACACATTGATTATAGTAATAATTAATTCTCATTATAATAAGTCTGCATTCTCATCAAGAAAGCGGAAATGATTTTGGATGTCTCCTGCTTAAAAGAGAATGGGACATTTCAAAATGTTTTTCATATTAATCTATGTATCAGTATAGTTACATATATTTCTCTCCATATGTATCTAATATATGTGATAAAATAAAATAAAATAGGGATGAAATAAAGTGAAAAGGAATTATATATGCATTTTAGCTCCTTGCTGTACTTACTAGGTACTTGGTAAATATTGCTATTAATATAAAACATTGTAATACAATAATAAGGGGTAGACCCAGGTTTTCTGGGCCTGAAGCTTATACATCTTTAGGATCCCCCTTTAAGAAAAAGAATATGAGGGGTCCCTGGGTGGCTCAGGGGTTTAAAGCCTCTGCCTTCGGCTCAGGTCATGATCCCAGGGTCCTACGATCAAGCCCCGCATTGGGCTCTCTGCTCAGCAGGGAGCCTGCTTCCTCCTCTTTCTCTCTCTGCCTGCCTCTCTGCCTACTTGTGATCTCTGTCTGTCAAATAAGTAAATAAAATCTTTTTTAAAAAAGAAAAAGAATACGAAATTACAAATACAAAATTAAATATGAATGGGAATATGTATTTAGAATAATAAACCTTTACAAAGTAACGATTTTTAAAAAGCTGACAAATAACACAAGCATCACAAAATCCAGAAAAATAACATATTTTTTATTTACTTTTTAATTTTTTAAAAGATTTTATTTATTTATTTGACAGAGAGAGAGATCACAAGTAGGCAGAGAGGCAGGCTGAGAAAGAGGGGGAAGCAGGCTCCCTGCTGAGCAGAGAGCCTGATACGGGGCTTGATCCCAGGACTCTGGGATCATGACCTGAGCCGAAGGCAGAGGCTTTAACCCACTGAGACACCCAGGCGCCCCAGTAACATATTTTTTAAATTGATTTCCTGGCATTTGTTTATAATTCTTTTTTTCAAAAGTTTTTTTAGTTGAATATTCTCTGATTGCCTTATTCACATGGCATTTTATAATTCTGTTTTCTAAAGAGAATAAGGTTAATTTAACCCATTATCTAGCATGATGGATCAAAATTTATTCTTGTACTATTGATAATTAAAGAAAATTTTCTTTTGGCTTTCCAGCTTGTTTTGGGGTCATGTCAGGTAAACTTTTAGGATCATTGTCAAATTTAAGAAAACCTCTGTTAAGTTTCTTGTAAAAGAACTGCAAGGGGGTGCCTGGGTGTCTCAGTCCGTCAAGTGTCGGCCTTCGGCTCAGGTCAGGATCTCAAGGTCCTGGGATTGAGTCCCATGTCAGCCTTCCCACTCTGCAGAGAGACTACTTTTCCCTCTGCTTGTGCTCTCCCTCTCTCTAATAAATGAATAAAATTTAAAAAAAAAAAGAGAGAGAGAGAGAGAAAATAAACTATATTTTAAAAATACAAAAATAAAAGAACTGTAATTTTTAAAATAGGTTTACTTATTTATTTTAGAGAGAGAGGGGGGGCTCATGAGTGGGAAGGGCAGAGGAAGAGAGAATCCCAGACAGGGGGATGCATGGCTTGATCTCATGACCCTGAGATCAGGGCCTGACTGGAAACTAAGAGGCAGATGCTTAACCCACTGCACCACCCAGGTGTCCCTCTGAGCTGTAAGTTTTGAAAGAATATGCCATAGACCATATTTCTGGCTTTGTACAATTGCCTGCCTTGTTTCTCCTGCATTTGTGTTCTCATCATGACAGGACCTTTGGGTCATGATGCTGGCTGGTGAGTCTGCTTGGGTAGGAACACTTCCAGAAGCCAGGATAGCTTGCCGTGACTTCACTAGACACAAAGGTTGCTACTGTAAATCATAGAAATAAATCTGGCTGAACCTGGCTAACTGGGTCCTTAACTCCTAGGTCACTCAGTATGTGGACAAAGTGCTCTTGGGATGTCAAAGAGGAAAGAAACAAGGGTCTTAATGGTGGTTAAAACACCTTCCTTCTGCCAATGATACGACAATAGCCAGGACCTCCTGTCTCAGAAGGGTCCCATGCACGTGGAGGGGGTTCTGGGGCTCAGGCTCCATTGGATTCATGGTCCGTCTACTCTGATAATAGTAAATAGCCCTGAGAAGAGAAGAGAATTAGTGGATGTGGGCCCTCAGTTTGTCAGGGAACTGGCCGGGTGACGTTGGGTAAATCATCTCACTTTTTATGGACCTTGCTCTCCCGTTTCCAAAGTGACAAGTGTGAACGCCGTGATGTGTTAGGTTCCTGATACCCCACAGCAGTGAGGGACCCCTAGAAGGCTTTTTGAGTGAGCCGGGCAGGGTCGGGGGGATGGAGCCTAGTGAGAAGAAAGAGTTATTGCCTTAAGGACCGTCCCTCCTTCCCTCTCCAGAAGGAGAGCAGCAGAAGTTCGCAGAGCAAACAAGCCCAGTGTTTCCCAGCACAGCACAGCTACGAAAACTCTGCCCCACTGAGTATTTCTACAATTACTGGCTGTGACAGGCCTATCTTTTAATTTCCCGGGAGCGAGTTGGAAGGAGTGAGCTTTCTGAGTGACTGACCCCAGAGTTCCTCTCTGAAAACCATCGGGGCTGAAGAATTGTCCTAGAGGCAGCAGGGCTCAGGCCAATCTCCCTGGCTGCTCCCAGCCGGGCTTGTTTCTGATGGTACCTAGAAGACGGGTCAGCCTAATTCTGGGGAAGGCTCCAGCACTTTCTCTCTTCACCTCTTGGCTTTTTAATTCCTCTCCTTTGATGGGTGGACTGGGAATGGGAGACAGGTGAGTGGTAACTGGTCTCTCCTGGGCATTGATTACTTTGCACTTTTGATATGAGAACTCATTCTTTAAAAACTGAAATTCATTCCGATCTTTGCCAGCTTGACCATGCACAGGATTCCTTTTCTGAGATTCCTTTTTGACAAACCACCTACAAATGTTTTTATATCCATTCAGTTTTTGTCCTTTTTTCTTTTCTCATTCTGGAACAACCAGACATTTTACTCTCCTAACCTATTTTGCTTAGGTAGCTGTTTCCTTTTACCCTTATTATTTCTAAGGAGTTTTAATGACATATACTGATTAGAATTCTTTTTTTTTTTAAGATTTTATTTATTTATTTGACAGAGAGAGACACAGCGAGAGAGGGAACACAAGCAGGAGGAGTGGGAGAGGGGAAAGTAGGCTTCCTGACAAACAGGGAACCTGATGTGGGGTTTGATCTCAGGACCCTCAGATCATGACCTGAAGCAAAGGCAGACACTTAACCACTGAGCCACCCAGGTGCCTCTAGAATTTTTCATCCTTGGTCCCCTTTGTGGATCTGTTACATTAGGGTCCTGTGGATTGGCAAAAGCGTAACTACGTTTCATAACTTCTAGAAGTGTATTCTTCCTCAGAGTAAATTTTCCAGTGGGGCACAAAACCTGTTTACTGACAGACCCAAATATGTGTAGTTCCTCTATAAAAGGAAACCCATAGTGGACAATCCTCTGTTCAGTTATTAATGCTCCAGTATTTTATCTTAATTGGAGACGATCTAGATATTCCACGACTACCCATTGTTTAACTCATCTCACCGAAACTTGAAGGTTTCAAGTGACCAAAAATATTTTGGAAACTATTTTTTTTTTAAGATTTTATTTATTTATTTGACAGAGATCACAAGTAGGCAGAGAGGCAGGCAGAGAGAGAAGAATGGAAACAGGCTCCCTGCTGGGCAGAGAGCCTGATGTGGGGCTCAATCCCAGGACCCTGGGATCACGACCTGAGCCGAAGGCAGAGGCTTTAACCCACTGAGCCACCCAGGCGCCCCTGGAAACTATTTTTTAAGTAGATATCCCATAAAGCATAATTATTGTTGAAAAGCTCATTTATAAACTTTTTATCTTATTTATATTTATTTGATTTACTCATTTTTTTAAAGATTTTATTTATTTGACAGATAACAAGTAGGCAGAGAGACAGGCAGAGAGAGAGGAGGAAGCAGGCTCCCAGCTGAGCAGAGAGCCTGATGTGGGGCTTGATCCCAGTGGGATCATGACCTAAGCGGAAGGCAGAGGCTTAACCCACTGAGCCACCCAGGCACACCTGATTTACTCATTTTTAACAGTTGTATTTAGATCCTTCATAAAAATCCCATGAGATACTAAACAGCAGACCATCATTTTGTTATCTTTTTTTTAAGTTTATTTTATTTTTTTTTAGTAATCTCTACACCCAATGTAGGGCTCAAACTCATGACCCCTGAGATCAAGACTTGCATGCTCCTCTGACCGAGCCAGCCAGGCATATCTTAAGTTATCTGTCTTGCTGGAACATTCTGTTACAGAGACATCTTTTTTTGGCTTTTAATTAACCCAGGTAGAATAAAAGTATTATGTTTCATGCTGATAGCTGATGCCTGTTTTAACTGAGCCGACAAACTTAAGCTACATTTTATTTACTAAAGATTATCCCTGATCACACAAATTTATAAAACATTAGGGTTAGTTTCTATATTTCTGAGAGTATACTTGATATATATACATATATATATATATATGTGTGTGTGTGTGTGTATATATATATAATGCTTGTTTGTCTTTAAGCCAATAAAATTGAGCTCTTTCCAAACTAATTTTGACAATACCATCCGGAGGTAGAAAAAGAATCATATGTCTATAACATACACACAAAGACGCAGAAAACTTAGAGCTTTCATTAAACAATTTTAGCCATGAGACAGGTACAATAATGCAAAAGTCACCAGTTTATAAAAGAACAGTTGGATCCAGATTGTGTTTTTGGCAGATGGAATAAGTTAAGGTTATCTGCTCAGATGGGTAAAGCTTTTTACTGGTATTTGTGAAAGAGACTTTTACGATTTTTCATGGACCTCGTTTTCAAAACAGCCTTTCCTTTTTTTCCCTTCCTCCTTCTGATCAGAATTACCTAAGTTCCCAGAGAGGAGCAGGTGGGGTATTTGCATCGCAAAAGGCACAGAGAAAGAAGGCAACTCCACCAGGACGAACTTTTGTTTACTAAATCCAGATCTTTTATAATATCTGCAAGCTGTTAGAGATGAATAGCAACATTTTGAGATGGGTAAAAAGGATAGGTGGCCTTTGTATTGTTTCTAGAGCCTCATTTACGTTCTTGTAAAAACTCAACTCATAAGACAAAGACCGTACTGGTTGGAAACTTGAATGATATCAAGAAGCTGACCCACCCATCTAACTATATTTTCTTCGACGTGCTTGAAAATTGGGAGAATTGCTTGAATCAGGGAAAACATCTTCAACTAAGACAGAAATCAGAAGATTCCTATGTTCTAGATCTAGGACTGTGTGTTTTGGGAATGTTTTAGTAAACCCTCCAACATGGCTTCAGAGAGTTTTTCTTTCCCTTCGAGTACATACCTTCATTTTAGCTTAGGGAAGAAGGCCAAAAATAAGCTTCTGTCTAGCTCTGGATATCAGCTTCCCATTTGGCCAACTTCTGACCATAGAAGCTACCTAGAACGAAACAAAATAACAAAACAAGACGAAACAATCCACAAATCTTTTTGAATGTCTAGTCAGGTTTCGGCTGTGACAACCAGTAAATATTCCTGGCAGTACTGAACACCTCCTTGGTGTTCAAGGATGCGAGAGGCAATGGAGTCACTCCCAAAGATAACCAAAAGAAAGACAGACTCAACAGTTCTGAGAGTGGGCAGCAGTGGGTAGGACTCTAGCCACATGGGGGATACAACCCATATTTCTGTGCAGACATATTTTGGGGGCCCCCAACCTAATTGTTTCCAGGTCAAGGTCTGAGGACACAAAAGGAGACAGAAGGCAATAGCTCTTTCCTGGGAAGAGAAGGGATCAACCACCAGTGGGTATCCAAAATCAAATCCATAAGTCACAATTAAAGATCTAAATCTTACAAATGCTGTTTGCCTGCCAATTTATACTTGGGCAAGGAAGGGACATGAAATTTTATCTTCTTCTTTCAACCAGACACCCCAGACAGAGACCTGGGACAGCTGACCCTAGTAAGAATTGTCACCCGTTTCTAGCTTCTCTTGGGTTTCCCAGGATCCCGTCTGCAGGCTCTAGAGGAAGGTCGGTGTCCCACCAGTTCTCATTCTGGTCACCAGAAACTGTAGAGGAAGGAAAATAATTTTCCCTCTGTCCTTTAGGGTGAGTGCTTGGCTGAGACCACTTTTTTTTCCAGGACACTTCATAGATGAATAAGCTTATCTAGGTTGAAAGTTCTCCACTGAGGCCAGTGGAATTCAATATTATCTTTGGTAAGAGTAACCTGCTTGTTCAGTCATAAAATTGTATCTAGCTGAGGTCTTACAGTCAGCCTCACATAGTTTAAGTCAGACCTGGTAATTCCCCAGACCCAGTCTGGTTTCTCAGTCGGACTCGGTCCAGCTTTTAAGTCGAACCAGTGTTTCTCTAGCCAGTTTCTGGACCCAGTCCAGAAAAAGAAATGCTGAAGTGAAGTCTGAACGCACATAATGCAAAAGATGCAGAGTGAAGGTGGGAGAGGGACCCACCCACCATCTCCAGAGATAGCAAGAAAGCAGTGAACTCAAAGAAAGGCTCAAGAGGTACCTACTTCTGGTTGCTCATTGCTCCTGGGGGCCACTGGGGGCTTCCTTCAGTTCCCTCTTCTGATAGGCAGAACCACTAAAAGATAAACTGAGGCATATGAAACATTTTAAGAGTTCACTTGATCAAGACCTGATCTGAATCTGTCAGTATCCAATTTAGCAGGCAGAAAGGAGCCCCGAGGAGCTGGACAAAATGGAGGTCTTGTATGTAGAAGGGAACAGGGACAAAGAACTCATATGAGGCCCCAAGGGGGCTGGTTCTTGCAAGGTTACTTTCCTTTAGGGGATGGCAAGGGTCTGTCAGGCACATTACCTCACTAGTGCTGATCAATCAGGCTACTCCTGACTCACTGGTTTAGGGTTCCATTTCCGGGAGAGGGGACACTGTAACAAAGTTGAGGCTTGTTTGGTGATGAGGAGCTTAGTGTGAGTGACTCCGATTTGGGGCTGTTTTTTGTTTTTAATTGAAATATACTTGACATACAATGTTACGTCAGTTTCAGGTGTCAACATATCGATTTGAGAATCCTATACATTACACAGGGCTCACCATGATAAATGTCATCCCTGTCGGACACCCTACAACATTGCTACAATACCATTGACTATATTCTCTGTGCTGTATTTCATCTCTGTGACTTGCTTGTTTTATAAATGGAGGTTTGTGCCTCTCCATCCCCTTCACCTGTCTTGCCCCTACTCCACCTTCTCTCTGGCAACCCCCAGCTTGTTCTCTGTATTCAAGACAACCACTTGTTTGTTTTTCAGTTAGTTAGTTTTTGGTTTTTTTTGTTTTTTTTTAGATCCCACCTATAATCAAAAATCATATGACATTTGTCTTGCTCAGTCTGATTTCTTTCATGGAACATAATACCCTCTAGGTCTGTCGATGCTGTTGAAAATGTCAAGATTTCATTCTTTTTGATGGCTGAGTAATAGCCCATTGTGTGTGTATGTGTGTGTGTGTGAGTGTGTGTGTGTGTATACCTTTATCCATTCATCTATTGAGCTGCTTCCACAGTTTGACTATTGTAAATAATGCTGCTATTATTATTTTTTTTTAACAAGTTACATTTTAAAGACTCAGGAAAAGTTTCTTAGAAAATCAAGTTCAAGGGGCGCCTGGGTGGCTCAGTGGGTTAAGCATCTGCCTTCTGCTCAGGTCATGATCCCGGGGTCCTGGGATGGAGCCCCACATCAGGCTCTATGCTTATTGGGGAGCCTGCTTCCTCCTCTCTCTCTGCCTGATTCTCTGCCTACTTGTGATCTCCATCTGTCAAATAAATAAATAAAATCGTAAAAAAAAAAGAAAATCAAGTACAAGGCATTTGTGGGAGAGCAAAAGGCATGCATTGAATTGTCCCAGGCAAACAGAGACTGCCAATGGATAGAAAGGCTGTGGGTAATGGGTGTTTATATCAGTCCAAATTTTGTTCTGTGCATTTCTCCATATAAATGCATGTTTAAGCAAAACAAACCAGATGCACTATAAATGTATTTTGTACATTTAATAATATAACACGAATATATTTTTGCATTAGCAAAAATGTTTTACGACAGTATTGTTACTGATGATTGAATATCATTCCATTGTATTATGGCAGTTTATTTAATGTTAGACATTTAGAGTGTTTTCAATTTTTAACTGAAATGTTTGTCTCCATCTCCTGGGAATAATTGCAGTGGAATTGTTGGGTCAAAGGGTCTGTAAATTTTAAAGGCTTTTGATTAAGTATCTCTAAATTGCCCATCCAGAAAAGCTGAAGCAATTGAAGCTTTTCTTAGCAGTGTAGAAGAATGCCCATTTCCTTTCACCCTTACTCAGGCTAGATTTTATCATGCTTTTAAATCTTTGCCCGTTTGAGAGGGGAAGATGGTAATTTGTTTTAATTTGCATTTTTTGATTACTAATGTGATTGAGCATTTTTTATAAGCCTATTAGCCATTTGCATTTCTGCTTTTGTAAATTGCTGGTTTATTTCTTTCAAGCAAGAGGATCTTTTGCTTCAGGAAACTCTCCCCTTGATACTAAGATCAGATTGATAGAACGCTGTCTTTTGTTCTCACACTTAAATGCCTCCCATTGGTAAAATGAAGAGACAGTCTAAAGGGAGGACATGGTGTGGCTATACCAATTGTTGAGTTCATCAACAATGGGAAAGGGCAGAATTTAGGATTCTTGCCTCAACTGCTAGTTCTCAACTCAGAGTTGCCTCTGATGACCAGTGTTTAAGACCATATAAGAATTTTACATTTCTTGGGGTGCCTGGGTGACTCAGTGGGTTAAGCCTCTGCCTTAGGCTCTGGTCATAATCCCAGAGTCCTAGGATCAAGCCCTGCATTGGGTTCCTTGCTCAGCAGGGAATCTGCTTCTCCCTTTCCCTCTGCTGATCCTGTTTGTGCCTCTCTCTCTCCCTCAAATAAATAAAATAATGAATTCTACACTTCTTCTACAGGAGTAACTTAAAGCTACTTTGTAGTCTAGATATTTGAGTATCTATGTCAAGTAGATGTAATATAGTTTATGTTATGCAGTTTCTCTTATTATCAAATAGACGGGGCATTGCCCTGCCCTATCCCTGGTTTTAAGCTCCTGAAAGGCAAGAAGATGTCTTCCTCACCTTTCAAAGTCCTGCCACACCTAAGCCAGTGGCTTATTCATAGCAGGTGCTCTCTAATCAGTGTGAATGAATGGGTAATGACACTTCCCAATAGTGCCATCTTTATTAGCCATTTTCTTTTACTATTTTTTTACAAGCTGTTCTTTTGAATGTCTTCAGCCACTAAAATTGACTCGCTAAAGTCTGTATCCTAACCTACATCTGTAATAACGAGGTTTTTAGAGAGTGAAACCCAGACATAGCCCGATAGTACCATTTCCATTCCAGGAGATCTTGAGTTTTGTAGTCCTGCAGCTTGTTATGTGGTCTTAGAAAAATGGCTTGACTTCATGGTGCTTCTCATTCTCCATGCCCAAAAGGAAAAGAGGTAATATTTGTTTGTAAGGTGCTGTGTGTTACACTGGTTCTTTGAAAATGATGAGAATTACTGTATTGCTAAAAAAAAAACCCCAAAACCAATTAAGAGTATTCTATGCAGAGATCATTAACTACATTTGAAATAAAATGTGTGAGTTACCACTGACATTTCAAGGACTATATTTGCTAATAACTGAGCCTTGACAAATTGAAATTATTTATAAACTTGGCTGAAATGGGAATCCAATACTGTTTCTAGTCTTGTTGAACAATTCAATTAAGGAATTCTTTATACATAACATGTATGCCATTTTTCCACTTGAAATAGTACAATGATGTTATATTTGAAATCTGAAACTGGTTATTTTGACGTTGGTTCTGTCTTTTCAACCTTGGACTAGGTGGGGTGGGGGTGGGAAGTACAGCACACTCTGCCGCAGCAGGGTTCCAGAAAAAAAGAGCTCAGAGGGGCCATTTGCAGTGGAACTTGGGGGATGTGACCTCTGTCCTCTATCCCAGTCTCCTTGCGTGGGCAAGTCTGCTTGCTGATGATCCAATGGGATTCCTGGAGCCCTGCTTTTGTGAAAAGCAGCAGGAACTTAATTCTTTATGGTCTGAATGTTGATTTGACCCCTGATATGGCAAGATATCTAAATTCCAGGACCAGAGTTCCTTTGCATCAGCTTGACCTCTAAAATAAAGAGAAGATTGGGTGGGGCGGGTGGAGGAGAGGCCCTGGGAGTTCCAGGAAGGGCCTTTTCTTTTCGCTGATACTGTGGTCAGCTTCATGTATCTGAATCTTGGCTACGCTTCTGACTCTGTGACTTAGGGATCCTAGATATCGGAGTAAGGCCAGTAAGATAACTGTGTGCTAGCCGGGTTTGGTGCAAATGACAATTCATCTCATCCTTGCCCACTTCAGAATCATTTAAGTGTGTGCCAGTTTATTCTGGCATTATTCACACCAATGCTGGGGTCCTTCAAGGGGTCCCTTTCTCAGCTGAATTCACGTGGAATCCAGTAAGTGTGGCCCGAGTGTTCAATGAGTTTGCTTCATTTATTGAGCTCCATGATACTCCGTAATGGGAAAAGGTAGGAAAAATTGCTGCAGACTTTTGCTCACTGTTTACCCTTTGGTTATGAGTAAATAGCTGGTGGGAGCAGGGGAGCAGGGGAGCTGAAGGGAATGCAGAGGACCTGAGCCAATGTCTTGGCTACTGCTACCTTAGAATGGCAAATGAGGCTTCTTTTGTTTTCCTGAAAATATCTTCCCTGAAGGAAGCTGCAGGCATTCTCTAGCTGGTTTGGGACATCCATCTTTCTGCGCATCCCATGATCCAGATGAGTACGGTGAGGTCCCGGAGGTGGGCTGAGTCGGTGAAGGTGGAATGTCCACACGGGCGTGCACTCATCCCGGTGGGGATGTGCCTGTTGAACACACTGCCACTAGGTTGCGCTAGTGGACAAACGAAGCGCCGTTGTGCGTTCGCTGGTAAATCTGCCCTCTGTTGGCTATCTCCTTCATTCTTTCGTATAGACACGAAATTTCTTCTGTTCTCTGGGGCTTGGAAGGACATATTAGGAAAAGCATTGTGATCACTGTTCTTTAAGATATGGGACCTTTGAGCGACTCTGTTGTGATTTCGTGAAGACCCGAGGGAGTATATGCTCAGAATTACTTGCGCTCATGCGTGGATACTGTTCAGTTGTGTCCCAGCACCTGGTGCTCTGGGGTGAGGACTACTGCTTCTCCTCTACTTTCTTACCAGCTCCTCATTTTTTGCCCGTCTTACAACACCGAAAGCTCAAAACTCTCTTGGGTTCCTCTGTCTTTTTTTTGTGTCTGTATACTCTCCTTAGACCACCTTAATCCCACATCGTCTTTATGTCACTGATGGCCCCCACGCTATCTCTAGGCTTGACCTTTTCCAGAAAACTCCAGACTCAATCTAGGATGACCAAACATTCCAGCTCCTGGGAACAAACAGTCCCAATTTGTACTTGTTATCCCATTCTAATTATTAGTAGCTCCCTATTTCTCTCTCAGCAGGTCCTGGTTATGTCATGCTACACATATGTCTCTGCCAGTCTGGCATCTTCACTTCAATATCACATAGACATCCCAATGACTGGGTCTGAAAACAAGTCCTTAATTCTTTAATCCAATTCCCTTCTTTCTTCTCAGTTAATGACATCCACATCCACCAGTGGCTTCAGCCAGTTATCTAGTACTTTTCCTTGATTATTTGATTTCTGTGATCCAATCAGTCAATAAACTCTACAGACTATGCTTTCAAAAATACATCTTGGATCCATTCAGTTCTCTCTCTTCCACTAACAATTCCAGTCCAAGACACAATCATCTCCTACTTGGATAGATCTTAAAATCCATTCTCCATATGGGAATCAGGCTGGCATTTAAATCAGATCATGTCACTTTCTTGCCTAAAATCCTCTTACAAGAAAGAAGGTAAATAAATACTTGGGGACAATAATAGAACTTACTGTGCCACTAAAACAAGCAGGGGACCTAGAATTACTGAGTGTCATTGTGCTAAGTTGTTTGCATTTGTTCTCTCATTTAATTTAAGCTTCATCTCATCTCTGTTTTGTAGGCATTATTCCAGCTTATTCCAGCTGAAACAAAGCAAAACAAAACAAGCTAACCAACAAACAAGAAAAATCTCAGAGAGAATGAAAATGTCACATAGCTAATAGGTGTTAAAACTGGATTTGAATCTTAGTTCTCTTAAGGACTAAAGCTCAAGGGTTATCTGTTTTTTTCCAATCACTTTGTTGGCAAACAGTCATCTTTCTTCATTTGGCCTCAAGAATATTTTCACTGAGGTTTTTGTGTTACTTGGGCATTTTGCCTAATGATGTATCAATTGTCGTCACCATAATCTTGTTGAAGGTTTTCTCTGGGGGGACTGTATTGATTAAGATTAGATTTGACTATGGATAATGAAAACCAAAAAAAAAAAAAAATCATTGCTTTATTTTTATTCTTTGTCACATAAAGAAATCTGGAGGTGAGGAGTCCTGAGTTGTTACGGGGCCCCATACCCATGGTTCTGGTTTTTTTCTGCTTTGACAGTGCAGTGCATGGTTGCCTCCCTTAAAATCACCCTATGTTCCAAGATGGCTGCTGGAAAGTTCTACAAAAATTGGTTCGGGTTCTAGGGAAGGTGGAGAGAAATGAGCAGTTTGGTGATTGACTTTGTTTTCCTTTATTTCTCATTATTTCAGTGTTTTTCTCTCCTAGTGAGAGTATGAGTGTATAAAAAATACTCTCCCTCTCTCTAAATAAATAAATATATATATAAAAAAAAGAATAAAGCATGGGACACCTGGGTGGCACAGTCATTTAAATGTCCAACTCTTGGGGCGCCTGGGTGGCTCAGTAGGTTAAAGCCTCTGCCTTCGGCTCAGGTCATGATCTCAGGGTCCTGGGATCGAGCCCCGCATCGGGCTCTCTGCTCAGCGGGGAGCCTGCTTCCCTCTCTCTCTGCCTGCCTCTCTGCCTACTTGTGATCTCTCTCTGTCAAACAAACAAAAAATATCTAAAAAAAAATAATAATAAAATAAATGTCCAACTCTTGGTTTCAGCTCAGGTCCTGATGTCAGGGTCGTGAGATTGAGCCCCGTGCTGGGCTCTGTGCTCCGTGTGGAGTTTGCTTGAGACTGTCTCTCTCTCTTTTCCTTCACCCCCCCCCACAAGCACACATACTCTCTCTCTTTAAAATAAATACATAAATCTTAACAAAAGAAAAAGAATAAAGCATGGAATGAGATTGATTTGCCATCTGATTGACCTGGCTATAATTCCCAGCTTTCTCAGTGATGAACTTGGTTGTGTTGGACAAGTTGTGCAGCAACTGTAAGCAAGGTACTTTACACGGTCCTCTCAGTTGAACTCTTACTGAAGCACCCAAAGTGGACGTTATCTCTGTTTCACAGATGAGAAAACGAAGGCTCAGAATGTGTTCCTGAATGTCAAATAACGTACGATACACAATGATTAACATTTCACGTGGCACCCGGGATGATCAAAACTCTTATTTATCTTGTTTTAATTCACAGTTTTCCTCCTGACTATCATATAGGGCCTTTCATCCTTCATTGTTTCCTCTTTGTTGAAGTGTTTGCAGAAGAAACAAAACAATACAAGCTTAATGTTATCAGAGATGATTGAAGAATGTCACAGACTTTGAAAAAAATGCATCTGTCTGAGATGTAACCCTATGGGCTTCTGATTTTGTAGATCTGGATGTTCTTGAAGATCTGTAGACTAAAAAATTGATGTATATCTCCACGAGGGAGACTCTGGCTGAAGAAGAGTAGCTTTCCACAAATGCTCTGCTAGTCTTAATTTGGTATCTTCCTGGGTAGAAAAGACTTTGCCTCTTCCAGAGTTTGTGCTATTATATTAAGCAGCCATCCCTAAGGTTCTGGTCTCACTGACATTGTTACCACTCTACTGGGAAGTGTCAATGTAGTCTATCGTCTCAGATTCATCTTCAGGAATTCACCCTTTCAGGAGACGTTGCTCACCTTTTCCTGGGTGGGCTCGGTTTCATTTTTATAGGTACTGCCTAGGTTCTGGAAGAGAAGCTCTCATTCAAGGTTCTTGGGGACCCTTGGTTCATCTTGCCCTTTTGCCTTTGCTTTTCTCTGGCTGGCAGGGGAGAATGAGAAGAAAAGTATCAAGGTTCCAAATAGGCAGACTGGATTTCAGAGAACAAAAGTAATATTCAAGGCATCTCTCCCCTCTGTTTATGCTGACGAAAGGCTGTCTTTACAGGAACTCTATGGCACCACGTACACTGTTGGCCCCCTGCAAATCAACACCAAGGACAACATTATAATTACGCTTCTAAACAAAGGGAGCAAGAAGCTGCATCTCAAATACCCTTTATTTGGTTGCTCTAGGGGTGCCTGTGTAAGTTCAGTGTTGGTGAGCAGGTGCAGAGGTTAAAAATACACCCAACAAAATCTAGAACCTGGTACCTTGCTTTCTGTCCTATCTGTCAGGAATGTGAATACTTTCCTGGAGGCTTGGGTGTGAAGGGAGGTGACGGGCCAGGGTATAGGGTTCCTCTTCCTCTGGATTCTGTTCACAGTGTAGTAAAGCAAAGATAAGGAGGACTATCTAAAGCTTTGGGGGGTGGGCGGAGCTAGAAAGCAAATTTGTACTAATAAACAATCACGAGCCTTTTTTTTTTTTTTTAATCATGAGCCTTTTAATTTCTCATATACTCTGAGTGTTAAGCATCTGTGGCAGGAAGGGTCTCCCAGTGCACACACAATGCTAGTAACTCCCATCTTAGCTTCTACCATTTGCCACACAGACCACCAGGTACTTTGTAGTCATGATTTCTAGTTTCCACAATGAGATGATGGGGAAAGTATTGTAAAACTCTGAGTGTCTCTCTGAGGGCAAACAAAGGAGCATGTAGCTATGAAGTGGTAGAACCAAGATCCAAACCCAGAGGGTCTGAAATCTTTCCCGTCCTCTCTAAGTGATACCTCACTGTTGGCTTGGTTAGGGCTCATTTGGTTGCAAGTCATTTAAGTCTACTTTTGGATCCCTTCAAACCCCACTTAAAACACACTTGGAGTTTAATAAAATCCATTTAAACTCAATTCCAGTATACATGTAAGTGGGGATTAAGCGTGGAGATACAGAGGCTCCTCACCAGACCCTCAAGCGGGTCTGCATCTCCCGAATGAGCTGGAACCAGTACTTAGCTCCCGGCAGTCCTCATGATGTTGTCTGTTTTGGCTTTTTCATATACCTCAGCTCACTCTTCTTTCTTGCTGTCGATGGGCGTCTCCTGGCTCTTCCTGTGAATTCTCTCCACGTGCTGCAGCTTCCAGCCAGCAGTCGTTGAGGTTAACGTGAGACAGTCAAGGCCCCAGAGCGAGATACCACCTGCCACAGTCCTGATAAATAGATTAATTGGCCAAGTTTGACGGAAACTCCCCACCCCAGGACCCATCATTTGGGACCAGCGGGGATACTAAAGCTGTATTACATCCGGCTTGTGCCCACAGTAGCCAGGAAGGAAAAAGGAAGAGCAGTTCTCAGACAAGTTGGGAATGTGTGTGCGTGTATATGTGTGCACGTTTGCGTGTGTGTCTGCACGTGGAAACCCGGCAGGCAAATGTTGTCCTGTAGGTCTGTACAGATTACAGGTGTCTTCTGTTTGTGGTGATTCTGGTGGGGGCATAATTTCCCACACTATCCCATTGAATTCTGTCCCTGGTGATGGCTTGACACAAGGGATAAGATGGAGGGCGCTGGGTGGTAGCTGAAGGAAAGCCAGGGAAGAGAAGAATGTGCCTATCACCTTCTCAGCATCAATTCCAGGCATCTGTGAGCTGCAAATAAGCCAACTAGGCTGGCTCGTTTATTTACTCATTCATTCCTTCACTCATCTGTTCATTCATTCATTAATCCATTTTCCATTCAACCCACTTAACAGGAGGAACAGCCCTAAATACAAAGGCTCCCCATTGCCTGTAGGATAACCATCTGAACGCCTCACCAAGGCTACTTTTGCAGATCATCTGTCACTTTTCCTTGCACGTCCTTGCAGCTCAAGTCCAGGTCACAGGGCTCTTTTGCCTTCTTTATTTGATAAATGAGCATCAGTTGGCTTTAAAGCAAAGTTCCAGCATTCTCTTCCTAACTTCTCAGCAACCGTTCCCTCCTACCGCCAGAGCTAAGTGATGTTGTACCCACCACATTCCGTGGGCCTGTTTTCAGTACTCCACTAACTTGTGGGAATCCAAACCCCTCCCGGAGATCCCTTATCATCAGATGTTGGAAGGTTGTTGCAGTTAATTATGCACATCTGACCTGACTGTGATGGGAGACAGGGCCCTGAGACCTGGAGCACACGACGGAGCAAAGTCGTACGACAGGATGCAGTGGCCATAAGCCACCGTCACTATGCAACAGGCTGGATCAATCTGTTCGCATGTCTGTCTCCACCACGGTGCCATGGGCACAATTTTTATCTCGCTAATTGTGTATGCCTTGTCCCTCGCAGAACTGTTGGCACATAGTGGGCTCCCCATAAATTTCTGCTGAACTGATGCAAAAAAAATGAGTAAAGTATAAGCATGAATGGCTATAAGGCAAGAATATTAAGTGCTGTAAAGGTATCTCTTCAAAATAGGTGTCAGCCCTGGCCCAAGGATGTTGGAAGTCTTGGTCCCATGCATCTCTCATGGCACCCTTCCCTGGCTGATGTCCTACTTTACTGTTGGCATTTTTTAATTACAGAAGAAATCTACGGTTATTTCAGAAAAAAATAGAAAATTGGATAAGCAAAAGTAATTTGTAATCCCACTCCTCAGGAATAACAACTGTTTACATCTGCTTCCCCAGATATTTTTCTATGCAAAACATATACATTGGTGTGGGTGATTATCTTAGACAAAGTTAATCATGCCCCTTAAATAGAGATTAGGCAAACATGGAAATTTGTAAACCGCAAAGAAATAGCCTAGCCTAACGATAACCTTCTTTATAATTAGAGTTTCAAACAATAGGGTAAGCTGCTTTGGGACATGCTGGAGTCCCTGGATATATATATTTTTTTAAATGAGAAAATTCCTTGTTTGCATTTCGTAGGGGTGATTCATGCCTCTGATGATGGCTGGATTAGAGAATTTCTAGAGTCCGAGATTCTGATTCATTAGGAGAATTCTCCTGGATTCCACAGGGGACACATTTTTCTAAAAGTGTGTGCTGTGTTGAGATCCAGGATGGGTAGTATTCTGCTGTATTCTGCAGCCTTGTCTTAACCAGCCTAAAGCCCCAAAGCAGCCTCTCCGAGGTTAATCTTTGAACACTCTTAGGCTTACTTACACTTTTCAGGTCGACGGAGGAGTTTTTGTCCCACGATGTGTCCAGTAATGCCTAATGTAGTCGTTGTGCAATCAGCATTAAATTAGTTATAGGATAAAATGAAACAAATCTGGCGTTTTGAAAAGGGGGACTTTCCTACAAGGCTGACTTGAGGGAAAGAAAGCCAAAGAAGATTTCAACTCAAAAAGCAATTTGCTTTGCAAAAGGAAGTTGGAAAATTACAGCCCATCATACCTAATTACTGCACACATTTGCGTTTGAATGCAAGCTCTCCCTCCAAGGAGCTGTCTCCACAATCCTTCCACTTCACCTCTCAGCAGCCAGAATCCACTGCTGATGGCAAAACAGTCAACGGAACAACGTGATATTGTCCATTTCCTGACAGGGTTGCAGGAGGTACTGACAGATTGAGTGCTGTAGAAAGTCCTGTTCCAAGCAAAGTAATGGGCATGTGATTATGAAAAATAGGATGGAGGAGAATGTAGATATTCCCATGAAAGCTAAATGAACTAAGTGTTTCTCCCGCAAATGTTAAGGATTTGAAGGATATAGGTAGATATTCCCTCCTCCAAGAGATGGAGCTTAATCCCACCCCTTCTCCTCCAGCGTAGGCTACCCTTAGTGATTTTCTGCCAAAAAAAAAAAAAAAAAAAGAGTATGGAAAACAATCAATAGTAGCTTCACAGTGGGAGAAACTAGCAAATGCCACTTTACCCAAGTGAACCCAGTGATGACCTCATTGGTGATGTCATCATCTGTGATGTCATCTGGATATCATGCACTCTGATGGAGGATAGGAAGGGCACTCCTCTGAAGACCCATAACCCTAGTCTGATAATGAGAAAAAAGTTGGACTCACCCAAATGGGGAGTCATTTTAGAGGATACCTTTTTGGTACTCCTCACAACTGTCAAGGTCATGGGAAAAAAAGAAAGGCTGGGAAACTGGCAGAGACCAGAGCAGACTGGGGAGACTTGACAACTAAATGCAACGTAGTATCTGGGATGGGAACTTGGAGCAGAATGACAACATGAGTGGAAAAACTGGTGAAATCCAAGGAAGTATAGAGTTTAGTTAATAATAACGTACCAATCAATGTCAGTGTCTTTGTTTTGACAAATGTGCCATGCTATTGTAAGATGTTAACAATGGGAAACCAGGATTACGAGTAGCTTTGCAACTTTTCTGTCAATCCAAAATTACTCTAAATTTAAAAGTTTACCTAAGATTCTCAAAGATTTTCTTTTTTTCTGTGAAAATTTTTCTGCTATCCATTAATGGACCCAGTTTATGCCTCTGATTCTGACCTGTCAGGTGGTTTTAAATAAATTAGTATGTTCCTCATGAAAGGTGTCTATGCTCCCGATTATATGGCTCAAACACCAGACTTGTGAGTTGTGTTTCCGGAAAGTAAAAGCTTAGTGGGAGCATTCATCATTAACTGCTTGACAGCTGACCATATAGAGGCTCTGAAAACCAGAAGAGGGTCATAATGCTTACCCTAATTGTGTACAAAGTCACTCGTAACAGCCTGTGTAGTGGCAAGACACAATGATAATCACCCTAGGTAAAATGTGCATACATGCGGTGATGTTAAAACAGTAGACTTTATTTTGTGCAGGAATGAGGAAAGGGGGCTTTAGAATGAATTGGGTCAAACACCGCTCCCAAGTACGGTCATGCCTCTGCAGCATCTCTGAGTGAAGAAAGAGAACTTTGATTCTTAGTTATGGTGAATCTTGCGCTTAATTTATGTGATTGGTTGACCCCAAGAAGACAGGAGCCAAAACTTAAGATGGAATCAGTCATGGGGTGCCTGGTCAGTTAAATTAATCAGTCAGTTAAGCGGCCAACTCTTGATTTCAGTTCAGGTCATGATCTCAGGGTGTGAGATCGAGCCCTGGGTGGGGCTCTGTACTCAGCAGGGAGTCTGCTTGAGGGTTCTTGCTCCCTCCCTCTTCCTCTACCCTTCCCCATGAATAAATAAATAAATCTTAAAAAAAAAAAAAAAGGACAGAGTAGGTCAGAAACAATTCAAAAGGCTTTTAGAAGAGGTTTCCACCCTGGAATGGGGAGAGCCATGGCTAACCAAAAGAACCTGTTGCCCCTTTGGAAAGAATTTCCTGCTTCCTCATTGTCCATCTCTATTAACTTTGTTTCCAAAATGAAGCTTCTCCTGAGTAGACATTCCTTCTCCTCTCATACCTCTCCCTGATCTCCTATTCACTACTCTTATGTATTAAATTCAGTTTGGATTTGATCGTGATAACACACCAATAATTTTTGTCTCTTTTGTCTTGTTTTGCAGCTGGATTGAGAACTTCCATAATGGTGACACCCACTAAGCCCCCCTCATCCAGGGTTTAATGTATTAATGAGTATCACATAAGCTTAATAAACAATTGATTGAATGGATGGGTAGAATGACAGATAAATAGACTTTCTGTCAAGTTATTGCCTATGGAGGAAGTCATGACTCTTTGTACTTCTTGGGGATTTTCAAACAATAATTTTCAGTTCCTCCTCTTCAAACGAGATAGGGAGGTGTCCCTGGATCTCTGTGTTGGTGTCCCAGCCATGTCTTTAACTTTCATCCAAAGGATTGCAGTCCAAAGCAACTTTCATCACTATGACATTTATCTGAATTCCAGAAAGGAAAATCGAAACAAATTTGCACTCCTTAAGTGGGAGCATTGAATGGAGAGCTTGTAGAGTATCTCTTTAGTTTTTGGAATTCAGCCCTGGCAATTCGAGGAGAGTAGCCCGATGTCCTCTTTGTGGGTTATGTGATCCTACACAGCTGCAGGCACTTTTCTGGGCTATTAAAATTGTGACTTAACTGGCTAATTGCCAAACATTCAGGGTTTGGTTGCTGAATCTTTTAATAGACTATTTTTCCTCCCACTGTCCCATTGTAATCTCTGACCCTTGAAGACTTGATCCATAATGAAACTACCATCTCCACCCTGAGAAACTCTTTTTTTCTGTTACCTTTCCCATTTATTTAACCTCTCAACCCTCATTGATTTTATACCAGCCTGCTGACATTGATTTTCTGGAATCTTCTTGTTTCTTGGGCATGAACTATGAAAAAGACAAAATACCATCCATTTGTATTCAGTGTGGTCTTCAACTAAAAACTGTTTACCTTCTTTTACTCTCCCTCTACTTCATGAAATACAGTCTGGGTTCTTAAAGAACCTGGACGGAAGCCATGAACAAGAGGAATTCACATTAAGTAGGCACAGTGTCCTTGGTGGGGTTATGGGGTGACATCTGTACGTCTTTATGGCTCAAGTATGGGATGCTCACATTCTAAAGAGATATCCAGGATATTCATAAATAGAGGGTAGAGTCTGGATGAATTTAAGAATGCATTATACAGAAGTTCCTATTGGTGAGGGATGAGCCTTTTCTGGGAGAATGGTTTACAGAATGCCATCACGTGTTACATGTTACCTAATGATGATTAATTTTTGAACACCTTCATTTACTAAAGGAGATCAACAGAACCTGTAGTAGAGATACAGATGAAAAAATCACGTTATTAACCAAGTCTTTGGTCTTTGGATGATCTGGTTATGAATGTATAGGATATCTGGAAAGATTAATAAGATGACAAACTTATTTCCAAACTCCTTTCTGTTTAGCAGTTGCATTACGGTTATAATTAATATAACAAATCTTGCAAGGAATTCTCATTGCAGCTGGCCAATAACACTGAGGTTCTTGGATGTATTTGGTTGGAAATACTTTCCTTTGAAGATGAGAATTACTGGAATGGAAATCATGGTTAAGTTTTCTCAGAGGTGCTTGGTATGGACCAGCTGGTCTCAGTGTCATGACAAGGGTTGAAATGCTTCTGATTTATGCTTCATGAGATAAAGGCATACTATCTAGAGGAGATGAGTAATTTCTTTTCGTAGTAACTTAAAGCTAAGCATTTGCAAGGTTTGTTCTGAGATGCTCACCACCAATTTGGCCTTCAAACAAGGAAATTACAATAGAGATTCTTCGACCTTAACTACAGACCTTAGCTGCTGATGACTATGTTTATGTGAGATAAGTCACCCAGAAGCATAAGGTCTCTTTGTGTTTTCAACCTCAGCCATAGGTTGTATGATATACTGACTCCCTCTTGTTACTGTTTGAATTTTTTCATATATAATATTGTGCTTATCATTGAGGTTAAAGCCTTGGTTTCTCCTGAAAGGTTTAATCAATGCCAACATAAATCTTTCATGAATGGGGTGGGTTCTCATACGGGAAAGAAGAATTTGGAAAATATCCTTAGATTGCAGGATAGTAAATCCAATGTCTCCTGATTTTACTGACTTTGGCCTATAGTTTGGTGACTGTAGACATAATTGAGGGTAACCCCAGGTAGCATGGAAAGGTGGCATATACTAGAAGGAGACCTACCAAAGGAAGGTGGGAGATCATACCTCTTGGGAAACCTTAGTGGGAGAGAAAGAAACTATAGTATGTTAGAGCTAAACTAGCCATCTACCAAACCCATTTTCTCTTCTTGTAACACAAAAGCTGGAGTCATGGTAAAGTTTGTGTCCTAGTTCTATAATTTACTATGTCAGTAGTTTTGGTAGGAAGGTGAATCCTCAGGAGCAGACCATCTCTGAGTTGCACAGCTGTTCTCAATAAAGTGCTCTCTCAACTTCTCCCCCTAACCTAACCTTAAAATATTTGGGTCTATTTTATTAATGGAGGCAAGAAGTTCCATATAGGTTATGCTAACTCATCCATATGACCAAAATCTATTAATCTTACCATAACCATACATTAGTCAAGAAAACACTTCTTAGGGGCACCTGGGTGGCTCAGTGGGTTAAAGCCTCTGCCTTCAGCTCAGGTCATGATCTCAGGGTCCTGGGATCGAGCCCTGCATTGGGCTCTCCACTCAGCAGGGAGCCTGCTTCCTCCTCTCTCTCTGACTACTTGTGACCTCTCTCTCTCTCTCTGTCAAATAAATAAAAAAAAATCTTTAAAAAAAAAAGAAAACACTTCTTAGACTGAGAGGTCTGTGACAACCAAGACTTTACTGACTTGTTTACAATGCATCCCCAGTTCCTTTACTACCCACCCAATACATACCTTCCACTTACATCAACTCCGTGTTTTCAATAACCGAGTCTATCATGGGTAACTCATGAAGAATGTTGGAAATAAAACAAAGGAGAATCCTAGTCTGTACCTTCTAGAATGAGCTGGATGTTCTTTAGTGAAACAGAACCAATCACTATAGAGGGTGGGTGAACTAATAATCCTCCCAAAATAAAAAGATGTAATGTCTCATGCTAACCAAGGTCACACCCTTAATTAATTCTTGGTTGTTGATTTTTTTTCAAGTAGTTGAGTAGATGGTAGACATCACCGTAGAATGAGATTTGCTAAATTCAACAAGTTGTTATGTAACCCTGTATGTGTATCTGATTGACCATATATCTGATCTAAATATCTATGGCTGGTTCTGAGTGAAAGTAGAAACCAGGAAACTGTCTGGGAGAAGTAGTTTATGGGATGACTGAAAGGATCCAGTTGCAAGAATATCTCTCTGACTTGGCTTTCACTGATCCATGAAATGAAGAGAACTTTATTCTTTTGATTTATGTCATTATCCTCATTAGGTATCCTGGGAGGGTTACCATGTAACATAGGAATTAGTCATTAATGTATTAGTCTAGTTCTTGTCCAGGGCCAGTTTTGCATTTGGTAGTGTCTATAGACATTTTTGGTTGTCACAGGTCAGGGTAGGGTGGGCTAGACACTGGCATCCATTGGGGAGAAACCAGGGATACTGCTAAACATCTTACAATGCATGGGATAGCACATCCCCCAACCACGCAAATAATTATCTGGCCCCAAATATCAATAGTGTTGAGGTACAGATGCTGGTCAGAAGCCCAAGTACAAACTAAGTCATTGATAGATCCTCCCGAGGAGATAGCAGAGTGGAGGTTTTAAGAGAGGGTGGGCAAGGTAGACAGAAAGGCATTAATAGAAAATTTGGAAAGCTGGAAGCTGAATGCTGGAATATGCCTTAGAGGCTACTGGCCAACATCTGTGAACTGAAAGGAAAATAATTACTCCTTCCTGGGAAATGTGCCAAATGTAGGCTCTAATTTTAGAATGTCAGAGTGTTACCTTACTTGAGAAAGGTCAGGAGAGGTCTCTTGGTGGGGGTAAGAAGAGGGCTCATTGACCTGAAGTCAACACTGACCTCTTTAATGTGTCTCTCACTCTACCTATTCTGGATCCCAGGGGATACAATTAGGAGAGCTTTATGCTCTACCTTGGATCACTGAGGGCACACCTGTCCCCAGAGATTCTTGGAGAACTTTCAAGCAGATGAACACACATCACCATTCTCCTCTCATTCCTCTTTTCAGAGTCTGACCCATTAAATAACCACCACTGAACCCACAATACCCAAAGTAGAAAGTTGGTGTCCTACCATGAGGTCCTTCTACTGACCCCCCGTCTGACATCACTGAATGCCACAGGATCCTGGAACTGGAAGGGGCTCGAGAGGTCATTACTTTTGATTCTCTTAGTTGAATAATGAGGAAAGCAAGTAGGGGTCAGAGAAGGGAGGTTATTTGCTTAAAGTCATAAGGGAAAAATTGGGTTTGCATCAGATTCACCGAATCCAAGTCTCATGTTTTCTCTACCCAGTTATGTTGTCTTTTGCAAAAAAGCATTAAGAGAGAAGCTCAGTAAAATGTTTGTGATATTTTGTAGTTTAAATGGTTGGTTTAGATCCTTTGTTTTTTTCTTTGTTGTCATGCATTTCAAATTCAGGTTTTAAAAATCAAGTTTTCAATGTTTTTTATTGAATTGATAGTTGGTTTTTTTTTTTTTAAAGATTTATTTATTTATTCTAGAGAAGGAGAGAAAGTGTGGGAACTGGGGCAGAAGGAGAGGGAGAGAGTCTCAAGCAGACTCTGCTGAGCATGGAGCCTGATTAGGAACTCAATCTCATGACCCTGAGATCATAACCAGAACCAAAACCAAGACCGAACTGACTGCCACCCAGGCTCCCTGTTGACAGGTTTTTGAGATTGGTGTGCATTTGTAGTTACTATTGATGTGTCAAAAATTATCCCAACTTCAGTGGCTCAAAATAACCATTTCGTTTTTCTCACCATTTTGAAAGGACTCAGCAGGGCAACTCTTAATTAGTGTCTCTTGTGTGATGGCCTTGGAAGTTGACGGGGGCTGCAATGATCTGAACATTCAACCCATCCAGACATCCAAAATTGCTCCTTCTCATAGTTCACAGCTGATGCCATGTGATCCCAGCTTTGTTGAGAGCTTAACTGGGGCTCTCTACCCACCACACCGTATGGGTTTTCCCATATCGCCTGGGCTTCCTTACAGCATGGCTGTCTTAGAGAAGTCAGTGCTCTCACATCGGTGGCTCAGGACTCCAGAGGTCACTGTGCCAGGGGCCTGGACATGAACTGTATTGGTTTTTATGGTTCCACCTTGGTAGTTAGTCCTACAGTCTACATTCTATTTGGTGTTAAGAGAGTCCCTTGGCCAAGATTCAAGGTTGTCATTCCATGTCTTGGTGGTGGGTTGTGACAAAGTATTTGCAGACATGTTTTAAAATTGTCACAGTTTGGTTTCTAGAATTGAAGAGTTTTTCACTAAAGAAACATTAATTTAGTTACTTCAGCATGTCCTAATTTTTTTTTTTTTTTTTTTTTTTGGCAAACTTACTAGCTTTTGAAACTCAATTCAGAAAACGTGAGGAAAAGTTACTCTTGTAGAAATTGTTCAATGTCTTTCAGCCTCAGTCTCTTCCTCAGTGCAGTAGGGAGAGGGGTACCTAAATTGTAAGATGGTTTTGAGGATTAAGCAGCAAGTGGTGTCTGAAACATAGTGGACACTTAACAGTTATAATCATAGTATTGTTGGCTCTATGGGTTGCCAATTCATACCCTGATGCCTATGTCTTACTCTCAAACTGTCTAGACTATCTCTGAAAACCTGCTCTCCCAGAGTGGGTTGGGGAAGGCCATTACCTGCTGGGTTAGGGAACACTCAAGTGTTGGAGCAAGGCTATGAGGTAACAGGGCTTCCTAAAAATGGGAGACACCGTAAGAGACCAGAATCAACGTTTTTTTGCTTCATAGTTGTGCTTTAGACTACATTGCTTGGAAAATGCCGTCTTCTTGGTGTTTTTGGAAACTGGTGGTCTGGTGTCCATGCAGAGGCAGGCCTGAGCCAGCCCGTCCTGGGTGCTCTTAATCTTTCACGTGTGTTTCGGAGGTGGATGGGTTCAGGGATTAAGGCAGTGAGTGGCAGCTGCTGGCTGAACAAGAAGGCAGCAACTCACCTCCTCCACGTTGGTGCCAAGCCTTGGGTGGGCTGGGACCTGCAAGTGCTATTTGCTTGCTGTGTTCAGATGCATTCAGAAGAGCCAAACACTATATGGCACTTCTTTTTAGTAACCCTGAATTCTAATTTGCAAGTTTCATGCTGTAATTTGTCATCTGTGTTTGGAGAGACCTCACAGGCCTCCTAGACGTAGAGATGGAACCTGCTTTCCAGTGAGTGTCATTTAAAAGAAATCAGAGACCATTTCAGGGCTGCGAGGCTGATGATTACTGTCATTATTACTATGACTCGAAGTCTTCACCATCTACGGGGTGGCGGCAAGTGTGCCTGGCGTTGACAAAGCACAGGATTCCAAACAAGGTCTTCCCAGAGGACACACCCTCAGCCTCTTTGAGTGTTTTGTTTATCATCGCCTTCTCCCCAGTTAAGAGTGTTCTGCTGCATTGAGACCATGGTGAAGAGGGTGGAAGATTGATCCAAGAAGTTGCATCTCAAAGGTTCTTCAGATCTATTTTTAGGTTCTTCACTTTTTTGGGGCAGCGTCATGGCGCATATTTATTTACCAGTGGTTTATTGAGCATGTGTTGTGACCAATACAAAGAGCTAAACATTTTACACCCACTTTGGTACTTGTAACCCAACTGTACCCATGAGCTAGGTACAAGGATTAGTCCTGGGGCACCTGGGTGGCTCAGTTGTTAAGTGTCTGCCTTTGGGTCTTGGGATTGCATCCCACATCAGGCTCCCTGCTCTGCTGGAAGCCCGCTTCTCCCTCTCCCACTCCCACTGCTTCGTTGCTTCTCTTGCTGTGTCTCTCTCTGTCAAATAAATAAAATCTTTAAAAAGAAAAAAAAGGGACATTAGTCCCATAATGAGAGTGAGAAAATGAAATCTTCAAGTGATTATGGTCACATAGGTTTATCGCAATTAAACGTACATGCTTTGGGATTCTTGGGTGGCTCAGTTGGTTAAGCATCTGCCTGTGGCTCAGGTCATGATCCCAGGGTTCTGAGATCAAGTCCTGCCACTGGGCTCCTTGCTCAGCAAGGAGCCTGCTTCTCCCTCTGCCTGCTACTCTGCCAGCTTATGCTCTCTCTCTCTCTCGCTCTCTGACAAATAAATAAAATCTTTAAAAAAAGGACATGCTTTTATAATAGGTACGAAGTCTGCCCACCTGGAGCTGTCAGAGAAAGGGAAAAGACTTATAGGGCTTTGGGTGCCCATGAGAACACAGGGCACGAGTGTGTGTGAATGTGTGCAGGGACTAGCTAGGGTTAAGAGGTGAAGGCTGAAACAGGCTTCTTTGGTCAAAATGGTTCTCTTAAGGTGATGGAAAAAAAAGTACATCCTTTTAAACTCCTCTCCCTTTTCCCTACTCCAGCCTCATGGGCTGTCTTCATGTCCCCTGCCTTTGCCATGTTTCTTCCAGCCACTGGACTCTGTATGCCCCTCTCCTTTAGCTCTATTTCACCCTGAGCTTCCTTCCCTCCCATCTTCACCTAGTTAATTCCTGCTTATTCTTTAGTTCTTGGCCTTATTGTGACTTCTTAAGGGAATCATTTTCTGACTCATGTCAAATAAGCTTATTTTACAAGACAATACAAAACCTAGACACTTATCCCTAGTCTCAATTGTACACCCCTTTGGGTGACTACTTAGGTAATACCTGCTGCTCTAACTAGCTTGAGAGCCTCAGGAGGACAGGGGTTGAGCATTTTTATGCTACCTGTGGTGTTCTGGTGCCTCATACAGTGTTTGATACACAGTAAGTTCTCAACAACGTCTGTCAACTGAATGAAAAATGGACCACATTCTATCCTACCCCACACTGGACTCTGGATATTCTCTTACCTGGGAGGAAGATCAGTGATTTCCTTAACCATTAATTACATAAGACTCAATTTCTAATTGGGGTGTTTGTCAAATTCTGGGGCCTGAGAACTATGAGAAAAGAATGAGAACTATGGGATTGTTCATTCTCAAGGTTCCATCTAAGACACTCTAGCCAGAAAACATTACCCACCATTTTATTTTATTTTGTTTTACTTTATTTTGTAACACTGTGTTATAAAACCATGTCACCCATCATCCAGCTTCCGTAATTATGACAAACTTTTCTTTTTATATGACAAACTTTTTATATGCCCCACTATTTCCACCAATACCCCCATAATATTGAAACAAACCTCATTTCATCTCATTCATAGATATTTTGGCTCATACTCCTAAAACACCTCTCTCTTTTGAACCCATTTCAGACTCAACAGGAAGTTTTACCTTTCTACCTAAACTATATTTCTAATGATACAGCTTCTGCCCATTTCCTTCAGGTTAAAAACAGAGAACCACCTGTCACCACTTTTGGTCTTACAACTGCTTTTCGTAATTGAAGTTTGTGATTAGTGCTCCCTTCCGTCATTCATTACCAACTCCAAATTTAATAATGTCTTTTAGTTAACCAATGGACCATCACTAGTGAATGTTCACCCCGCATCACTGGAAGAACAAATTTATTTTCGGCAATATGGTTTTCTTGGGCTATGAGCTGTGTCCTGTGCTCCTGGCTCATGAGTTTGGAAGAGATTTTTGTCTTATTCTTTAGAGATCAAGAATTTTAGAATTCAAAGGTTCTTCCAACCTGTGGGAAGAGAGTAGCAGAGTGCTAGCACCCTACTTCTGTGATATCGGGGTGCTGTGCAAAATGGGATGGGGATGGATGGTTTTTCCACTGTCAGTAAAATTGGACCTGATCTTGAGAAAATTGGGGAGAGGGGCATGGGCTACTTCTTTTCTTCCTTCACTTTAAGCCTGTGATGGTATTGATGTTCCCTATTTACTGGCATCCTACAGTAGTCTCCTCTTTTTTTTTTTTTATTTTTAAATTTTTTAGATTTTATTATTTATTTATTTGCCAGAAAGAGAGAGACAGAGAACACAAGCAGGGTGAGTGGCAGGCAGAGGGAAAAGCAGGTTCCTCACTGAGCAAGGAACTTGATGCGGGGCTCCATCCCAGGACACTGGGATCATGACCTGAGCAGAAGACATATGCTTAACTGACTGAGCCACCCAGGCACCCCCAGTAGTCTCTTCTTATCTGTGGTTTTGCTTCCCGTGTTTTCAGTTACCTATGGCCAGTTGTGGTCTGGCAGGAGACGACCCTCCCTCTGACTGTCGCAATGCCTACCTGATTCACCTCACTTCATCCCATCACATAGGCATTTTACCCCCTGACCTCATCCCCAGAGGAGAGATGAATGCAGAGTAATAAGGTATTTTGTGTGTGTGTGTGTGAGAAAGAGACCACAGTCACGTAAGTTTTATGACAAAATATTGATATAATTGTTCTGTTTTATTATCAGTTATTGCTGTTAATCTCTTCCCGTGTTTAATTTATAACTGAAGCTTTCTCAGAGGTGTGTAGGTGTAGGAAAGCACATAGGATAGATAGGATTCACATCCTCTATATGGTTTCAGGCACCCACTGGGGATCCTGTAAAGTGGGGACCGCTACGTTTGATCATTTGTTCAGTCGCTGATAGAAACATTGAACTGCGTACCTTGTTAACTTCTGTAACCATGTTCTCACTGGAGTATACTTTGAGGTGAGTTGTTCATTGACAAGAAAAGGACAGCAAGACTGTGGCAGATCGTGCACTAAGCTTCCATTCCAGAATTTACCGTCGACTCTCTGCAAGATCCCATGTTAGGATCTGAGGATACCAAGGGGAACAAGACAAAATACTTGCTCTAGAGGAGCTCTCAGTCTAAAGGGAGTGTGCAAGATTAAAAAATGGTTTTCAGTTCTCTACTACGCCTCCAGCTCAGAGGGTGGAGCCTAACTCTGTCTACTCGAATCCGGGCTTTGAACGGTGACTTGACAGACCAAGAGAATGCAGCAGAGATGGTGGTTAGACTTTTGAGGCTTCCCCCCAGCCTCAAAAGCCCCAGGATTCCAAGCCTGGAATCCTTGCTCTGGGGGGAAGCTAGTTGCCATGTAAAAAGTCCAATTACCTGTCATGCTGGAAAGGACACACATAGGTACTCCGGTCAATAGTCCATGGTGAGCCCAGTTCTCCAGCCTGCCAAGGGGACACCATCCCTGCCAAGGTGTCACCGTCATAGAACTTTCAGACCAGCCAGCCCATCTACCCGCTGAGGGCCACCAGGGACCTTGGTTGACACCATGGACAATAAAAGAATCCCCTAGGCAAGTTCTGCCCAAATCCCCCACCCACAAAATCCAGAGATAAATAAAAAGGCTTTTGTTTTGAGCCATTACATTTTGGCTCAGCTTGTCACCCCACAATAGACCATCAGGACAAGGAGGTAAGAAAATGAGCAGGGTTGGGTCGCCTGGGTGGCTCAGTGGTTAAAGCCTCTGCCTTCGGCTCAGGTCATGATCCCAGGGTCCTGGGATCAAGCCCCGCGTTGGGCTCTCTGCTCAGCAGGGAGCCTGCCTCCTCCTCCTGTCTCTCTCTGCCTGCCTCTCTGACTACTTGTGATCTGTCTGTCAAATAAATTAAAAAAAAAAAAAAAGAAAATAAGCAGGGTCTAGTAAGAATTCTCTCATAGGGGCACCTGGGTGGCTCAATGGGTTAAAGCCTCTGCCTTCAGCTCAGGTCATGATCCCAGGGTCCTGGGATCGAGCCCCGCGTTGGGCTCTCTGCTCAGCAGGGAGCCTGCTTCCCCATCTTTCTCTCTCTCTGCCTGCCTCTCTGCCTGCTTGTGATCTCTTTCTGCCAAATAAATAAATAAAATCTTAAAAAAAAAAGAATTCTCTCATAAAGGTAGGTACAACGTGGGTTGTGGGAAAACAAACGTAGAGCAAACAGTTCAGAGAAGCCAGGACACCACATTGCACCACTTAAGGGAGCACCAATCATGTTGTAGTATTTATGAATGGCACCCCCTGGAGTTGTGCAGTGCCCAACATGAGCAGACGTGGGGCGGTTTTGGGTAATGGGTGCCGGGAAGGCAGCTTAGCTGGGAAAACTGTATAGGAAGGGCACTGGAGCTTGGAACTGAGCACCGAGTAGGTTTCATGGGCTAAGGCGGAGGGGAAAGAGCTAGTCCTCCAGCAGGGGGCAGCAATGTGAGCAAGGTTATGCAGTCACCGGTACCCATGATGGACTTGGGGCATGGCCCCTGGTCTTCAGTAGTCGGCAGGCTCAGAGCTGGGGGGGACGGAGTGGCTGCAGGTGAGCCTCAAAGGCTGTGTGATGTGAAAGGTCTTAATTACATATTATCATGAGGAGTCAGCAGGAGGAAAGCAATGGGAGCCGCAGATGATTTCAAAGCAAGGGAGCAACAAATGCGAAACAGTATTTGAGAAAATTGCAGTTCAAAACCCCACAGACTGTGAGAGACACTGTTTGTTCTTCCAACTGCCTGCCTCTCCATGAAAGCTTGGCAGAACCAATTTTCATAGGAAAGTCTTAAACAACAGGGGATTACTCAATGATTCATTTAAAAGGATCATTAAAGGAAAATTGAGGCACATCACATCCTGCCTTCTTTAATTGCTCATTTATTATTACAGTGGGTGAGATAATGGCTTTGTATTATTCTTCTAAATAGTGTAAAATATTTATTGGTAAATATAGTAGTGCATAAATTAATGCCAGTTGGGATTTGGTATCGCATTTTTTCTCCACCGATAGCCATAATTTTTATTTAAAGAAAAACAGTATTGTGCTGATTCCTTCTGGCTCAGGGCTGAGTGAGAACATTAGGAACGCAACATCTATAGGATGATACTGTCTCTTTGTTTCCATGGCGGTGGCTGGCCTTCCAGTGGTTTGTGAAATTAATTTCTTTCCTGTTTATTAAGACCATAATGTTTGCTAAGAGGGCACGTGGAGGTGTGAAATTTTCTTCTTTGCTCCATCACATCAGAAGTCGGTAACGAACTACTTAACTAACAGTGGCTTTTACAAGGGTGGGTATTTATTATTTCACGTATCTGAAAGTGCCCAGATAGGGGGTTCTATAAAGTTGATTCAAGTGGTTTCACAATGTCAACAATGACCCAGGATCATGTCCTTATATGACAGCACCCCAAAACAGGAAAGAGAATTTTTTTGGCCTTTTTATTTCTTTTAAAGATTTTATTTATTTATTTGACAGACAGAGATCACAAGTAGGCAGAGAGAGAGAGAGGGAAGCAGGCTCCCTGCCAAGCAGAGAGCCCGATGCGGGGCTCGATCCCAGAACTCTGGGATCATGACCTGAGCTGAAGGAAGAGGCTTAACCCACTGAGCCACCCAGGTGCCCCCTGCCTCGTTTGTTTTTAAAGGTCTCTCTCTTTTTGGGGGGCGCCGGGGTGGCTCAGTGGGTTAAGCAACTGCCTTTGGCTTGGGTCATGATCCTGGAGTCCTAGGATCGAGTCCCACATCTCGGCAGGGAGTCTGCTTTTCCCTATGACCTCGCCTCTCTCATGCTCTCTCTCTCTCAAATAAATGAATAAAATCTTAAAAAAAAAGAAAAAGAAAAAGGTCTCTCTCTCTCTCTTTTTAAATCCTAGGGAAAAAAAAATCTTTTTGGAATCTCAGCAGATGTTTATTTAGGTTTCCTTATCCAGATCTGCGGTTAGACTCACTTCTAAATCAATCGCACGAAATGAAGAAAGGCTCAGAGGAGAGGCTCCGGGACCCCTTCCCGGGGCAGGGGAGATTATGACGTGTGTGCTCCATCAGCACACTGCTACAAATGGGGTTTTCTTGGAAGCAATTACAGAGGGATGTCTCAGGCATCTGCAGCCAAGTGTGTTGGCCACAGGTCAAACCAATTTAGGGGTGGTGATTTAGGATATTCTGTGTGCCCAGCTCTATATCCCTGCTGGCAGATACAATAGAAGCATATAGAACAATGTTCTCAGAGAGTTTTAGTGGGCATTGTAATAAGGCAGACAATTCTTAGGCTTGAGATATTAATTCAACACAATATATGGATGATCTATCACACCTTTGGAGATGGGGAATCAGAGATGAATAAGACCTAGTTCTTGCCCACAGGAATTCACAATTCCCTTCACCATCTGCCTCCTTCAATCTGGTCATATGGAAGCAGTTTTATCCCCGGATGTCACCACACTCTGTCACGCTTCCCTCTGAGCTCACAGGGCTACAACATAGTTGGAACCCTCCCCTCCCACCCCCTTTCCGCCTGGCTTCTTTGAGTAGTCTTTCACGGACCTGGCTAGGTTAGAGCTCCTTCCCTGGATCCTGTAGCCTCTTCTCTTTGTCGTGGTCTTTACCATCCTAGGTCCTGATCGTGCGCCAGGCCTGGAACCCCATGAAGGCAGATTGCATTTTGATCAATTTGCATCTTTAGCCTGGTGCCTGGAACGTAGATGGTTTTCAGTGAACATTTGTGGGATGAGTGCATGAATAATTGAATGAAAGGAAATTAAATCTGGATCTTTTATTCCTCTTCAATAAGTTTCTACTGTATTAGTTTTTCTCTTTTCCTCTTTTTCTCATCTCCCCGTTTCCTCTCTTATGTTCCATTTCTTGGCTCTTGATTCTAACACATGAATCCAGCATTTTACAAGTTACACAATATGGTAGAGCCTGGCTTTTTACCTTTTATCCCCTTGCCTCTTCTTAGAAAGGAGAGCAATTTTGGGGGTGCTGAAGGTGGATCCAAAACCATTAGGGACTATCAGGAACCATTCAGGGACTTAGTTTTTTACCCTGAGCCACCTTTGGGTCCACTTTCGAAGGGCCGCAGTCCTGCTGTGATCATGTGATTTATAACAAGAAAGAGAAATATATATACACATTTTTAAGATTTTATTTTTAAGTAATCTCTATACACAATGTGGGGCTTCAACTCACAACCCTGAGATCAAGAATCTCTTGCTCTACCTACTGAGCCAGCCAGCAACCCCCTTTAAAAAAAAAAAATTTTAATACAAGTAAAACCCCAAAACGACAGTGTTCAGAAAACTCTTAGCTCGGTGGAGTAAAAATTAACAAAAGTAAGCCCTGTTTAGAATGGAGTGGAGGGGCGAGCCCGGGAAGCTCCCTTGCCCTACCAGTTGTCAATTGCAGACCCAACAGGAAGAAACTTGCCTCCCAGGTAGATACATTTTACTTTACTATCCCAGCAGGAGGAAGAAAATTTTCCTTCTTCCCCTGGCAACAGCCCAGCCAATGAGGGGCCGCCACAACTCAGCCAATGAAAAGCCCCTATATTTTGAACTCCCAGTTTTCTCCAATGGCTCTTTCGTTTGTAGCGGCCCCGCCCACCTTCCCTCTATAAAGGAGCCCCGCGCGGCTTCGGTCCCAGGACCTGGTTGTACTTTTGCAGAAAGCGGGGCGTGTGTTATTCCCAAACAAACCCAATTTTGCTGGTAAATTAACTGGCAGTGTTATTTTTAAGGCTCAGTGTGAACAGGCGGAGATGCCCCGGGACAATGCGGAAGCTCCCAGCTGTTCCTGAGTTACAACCTTTTTATAACAAACTGGTAACCTAGTAAGTAAAATGTTTCTCTGAGTTCTGTGAGCTGCTCTAGCGAGTTAGTGGCACCTGAGGAGGGAATCTTTAATTTATAGCCGGTGGCTCAGAAGTACAGTTGACCCTGAACAACGTGGGCACTGACTCCTCACGCAGTCAAAAATCCTCATATAACTTTTGTCTCCCCCCCAAACTTTAATAAACAGACTAGGGTTGACTAGAAGCGGTATTGATGACATATTCCGTGTGTTAACTGTATGAGGTGCTGTATTCTTAAAGTCAGGTAGAGAAAGTTCCTTTAAAATAATAAGGGAAAATACATTTTGAGCACATTACTGTATTTATGGGAAAAAAAATCCCCATGCGAGTGGGCCTGTGCGCTCAAACTTGTGTAGTTCAAGGACCAGCTGTACAGTAAAAACCTGGAGGTTGAGGCTGGAGTCTAAAGCAGCGAGCAGGGTTGTGGGACTGAACCCTTAGCCTGTGGAATCTATGCTGTCTCCGAGTACATAGTGTCTGAATTGAGTTTAATCCTATGACACACTGGCATCCGAAGCATGGTTTTTTGGTGTAGGGACACCTGTCCCCAAGCAAACACACATTGGAATTTGTACTAGAATCAAAGACCAGCAAACTCCCCAGAATGATGGCTCTGTTGCTTCTTGGTTTGTGTTCCCAGGCCTGGGTAGACTCTGGAGGGGCAGGAAGCACTGACACTGCGCGCATGTATGGATGATATTTGCTGGAGGGTGGCACTCACATGATGGGAGATGTCAGCCCAGTGCCCGCTGAGACTGCCCTCCTTAAGCCACAGCGCTCAGTGGAGATGTCAGAGCAAACCCGAGTCTTTTTCTGGGGACGTGTAGCTACCAAGTCCCTAAGGGTCCCCAGATGTCTCATCACACCTGGAAAAGGAGTTAAAGAGTTAATTTTTGCTATTTTAAGCTCATTACAGATTTTTTTAAAAATAAGATTTTATTTATTTGAGAGAGAGCACTCGAGCAGTGGGGGGAGAGGCAGAGGGAGAAACGCATTCCCTGCTGAGCAGGGAGCCCAAACTGGGGATCCTGGGATCATAGGCTGAAGGCAGACACACAACCAACTAAGTCACCCAGGCTGCTCTTTGATCACTATGAATTTTTTTTGCATTGATTTTGATTTGTAAAAAATAGAGCATTAAAATATCATTTATCCTGATTACCGCATTTTAAAATTAGAATTTTGCACCCAAGCTGGGGCCTCATTTGACACATCCCCTCCTTGTCCTGGCTGAGCCATTGAAGTGTGAGTTCCTGGAAGGTGTTAAGCCCAGGATTGGAGAAAGTGTAAGCACCGCTCTTGGGATGTGGTATTGGACTTGATGGCTCCTTTATGGTTCAGTTTGTTTGCAGTCTGAAAAACATTGCACACTTGCCCTGCAATGGCCTCAGTTGCAGGTGCTGGGAATACAGATATGCACAAACTTTGGTCCCTTCTCTAGAGATTAATATAGAGTGGGGGTAGAGTGGGAAGTTATGCCTAAGTACCATGTGGTGAATGCACTGTCAGAAGTAGCCCAGAGTGATGTGGGGAGCAGAGAGACCCAGACCCAGTTTGCAGGGAGTGGGGTTGGAATCCTATAGGAGACATTGGTATACATGGGGGATAACTGGCACTGAGCAGGCTTCAGGAAGAGGGAATAGCGTGATCATGGGTACAGGGGCAAGACCTATGTGGCTGAGCAGGAAACGAGTAGTTCCACATTGTCAAAGCATATGCTTTGGGCAGGGGTGTAGTAATGAATAATAAAGCTGGAGAGGTAAGTGGGACAGGACCATGAGGAGCTTTGGGAACCTTATTAAGGAGCTCTGACTTTATCCTACATGTAAGGGGGAGTTATTAAGGTCTTTGAAGTAGATGGGGAACCTGAGACTTACTAAGGTGAAGATTAAAGCTTTGCCTTAAATAACCTACCTAAAAAAAATAGCATATAGGGCTCCTTTTTCTCCACATTCTTGCCAACATTTGTTATCTCTGGTCTTTTGATAAAAACCATTGTTGTAGGTCTGAGGTGATCTCTCACTGTGTTTTGATTTGTATTTTCCTGATGATGAGTGATGTTGAGCATTTTTTCATGTACATATCAGCCATCTGTACGTCTTCTTTGAAAAAATGTCTGTTTAGGTCTTTTGCCCATTTTAATATTGGATTATTTGTTTTTCTGCTATTGAGTTGTATTAATTTTTTAATATATATTTTGGATATCCGTCCCTTATCAGATATTTGCTTTGTGAGTATTTTCTCCCATGTTGCCTTTTCAATTTATTGATTGTTTCTTTTGCTGTGCAGAAGCTCTTTCTTTAGTGTAATATGGTCCCAATTGTTTATTTTAGGTTTTGTTCCGGTTTCTTACCCCAGAAATCATTGCCAAAACCCATGTCAGGGCTTTTTTCCCCGTGTGTGTGTGTGTTTTCCCTAGGAGTTTTGTGGATTCAGGTCTTACATTTGAATCTTTGAGCCATTTCAAGTTAATATTCTTGAGTAGTATAAAAGATAGGATTCCTAGGTATGTATAAAAAAGAATTGAAATCAGACTCTTGGTGAGATACCTGTGCACACCCATGTTCACTGCAGCAGGCTTAATGGTAGCCAAGACATGGAAGCAACCGAAGTGTCCATCAACAGAAGAATGGATAGCGATACCAATCTTTAGAGAAGAGACAAAGTTTTGTGTACATCTGTGATCCTAGCACCTGGAACACAGTTTGTTCTCGGGAAAGTGTGCAATACATGTTTCGCAGATTGCTACCATACTGAACCATAAAGGAGCCATGAAGTCCAATACACACACACACACACACACACACACCCACACACCCATACACCCATACACACACACTTCAGAATATTATTCAGCCATGAGAAAGAAAATCCTCCCATTTGCAACAGCGTGGATGGACCTTGAGGACATCATGCTGTGTGAGATAAGTCACCCAGGGGAAGACTATAGGATATCACTTAAGTGTGCAATGTAGAAAAAACAGAGTAGAATGATGGTTACCAGGGTGTGGGAGTGGTGGGATTTGGTCCTACCTTAGGTTTCTCTTGAGAACATGAGTAATCATCCTTCCCACTCAGGGACGCCTTTCCCTCAGAACATTTTCGTGGATTTCTGTTCCTGCTCTCTGCCCTGTATTTCAAAGCAATCTGAGCCTGCTTAGCCATTTTGGGGGGCGAAACCCCTTCTCATTTGCTGTCTCTGCCTGAAGTATTGATACTTTTTATTTTTTTTTCCTTTTTTTTTTGTTTAAGAAACACATTTTTTTTTTCTTTTTACACATTTTAATTCTAGTATAGCTAACATACAGTGTTCTATTAGTTTCAGGTGTACCCTGTAGGGATTCAGCAATTCTCTACGTCACTCAGGGCTCATCAGGATAAGCGTGTCTTCATCCCCTTCACCTGTTTCCCCCTTCCCCTTACCCACCTCCCCTCCAGTCATCAGTTTGTTCTTTGTAGTCGAAAGTCTGTTTTTTGGTTGGTCTCCTTTCCCCCTTTCTTCCTTGGTTTTGTTTCTTAAATGCCATATACGAGCGATGTGTGTTGCTTCTTCTGTCGCCCATCGTGCTGGTGTTACTACAAAATGGGTCCCCCAAAATGGGGTCCTGAAGGCTAAATATGGAGGCAGAGCCCCTGGGACTCTTGTCTCTGTGAGTCCCCTCACGGCCACCACTGAAGGAACGTCCCTTCAGCTGTTTCTCACTGCTGCAAGTCTCTCTCAATGGAAGGGAGCACAGCCCTGCCAGGTCCAGGGGCGTCCGTGACCACACTGCGTCTCTCCTTGTGCGTTCCTTCATGACGATGGTGCCTGTGTTTTCATTGCAGAGGTCCTCTGATAAGGAGTCCATCCTGACCATCCTCCAGGTCCTCGGAGATCTTCTTTCTGTTGGTGAGTGGGAGGAGGTGGCGGGGGTGCTGTGGCTGTGGTGTCTCCTGGATTCTGTGTGGTCTGTAGGTGGCGGTGCTCCAGGTCATGTTTTCTGTCAGAGACAATCAACTGCCCCCAGAGTGGGCTGGTTGTACCTCAGGCTTAGTCGGGCTCTTTATCTTGTCACCCACCCCATGGTGACCTAAACGTAGGAGGAGGTTTGGCTCTGGGTGGTTATTCTATGGTGTCTCATCTGTGGTTAACCCAAGGTCCTCCAGGGGCCTGCGGCTGTCTTGGAGAGAGCCAGCCCTCGTGACTCTACCCCTCCCCTTCCTCTACTCCACTCCCTCCGCCCATTTAGAGTCAGGTATTGGCAGCTTCCTAACATGTGTCAAGTGCAGATGGGAATATGAGGCAGGAGCTCGACTTGGTGTGGTAAGCTATTAAGTTTTCAGAGAAACGATGACATAGTTCACCACACTGGAATCAGCTGGTTAACTGGGGCATGCCTCTGCTAGCTCACTTCAGTGTGAGGGTTCTGGAAAATAGACCCTCTCGGACATTTCAGCACTCACTCAGTTTTCGTTGCTACGGATGCCGGGCACATTGCATTGGGAAGAAATCTGCACACCAAACGGGCAGGACCAAAGCAAACGTCCGTCCCCTGTCCAGGCGCATCTGGCTTCAGTTCCAGGAGGGAGGGTCCTGTCCCGGTGAGGTTTTCCCATAGGCTGTGCTGCCCTCCGATGGTGGGGTGACTCCCCTACAGCCTTCTGAGTGTGGTACCCTGTATAGATGAAGCTTTTGTCTTGTGGGATGGTGCCTCCTTCACTTTGCCCAGGTGCCTGGAACCCGTGCACTGAAACCTTGGAGTTGACCTTCTGCTATAGGAGCTGATCACCACTTCTTTCGTAGACAATGTTCCTTTTTGTCGGCTGAAACACCGGAGGGTCTTCTTTGCTGATAACGTCCCACCGTATTGGCCACCTCGCTGGGTCAACCATGCACGGCGCATGGACAACCACGGGGGTCCCCTTCCAAGTTGAAACTAATCCCTGCTTTTGAGCTTGTCCTGGGGCAAGGTGGGGGAGATCCATGTTCACGACTCTTACTAGGTAGAAAGACCAATGTACCTGATCCTAGCTCCAGGCCCTTTTCAAAACTCCCGACATGGATGACTGGCTGTCTGTTTCTTAAAGAAGCACTCTAGCTGTTTCCCTATATTCCTCTTGTCAGTTGCTGGAGACCAGCACCATAAAGCTGTTACATCACCAATTAAATTATTTCAGGCAAACTGTCATCCGGATCCTCATTACAGAGGACTCAAGCCTATACCAGAGGGATACTGATACTCCCTTTTCTATTAAAGATATGATTCCACGGAAGCCACACACACAAGAACGCATACGTACACTGAGATTCCGTTGCTTCTCAGGAAAGTGGTTTATGCAGGTGGACACACCTAGGTGCTTAAATATTCCATTATTTCTCCGTGTCTCACCCCTACCCCAATCCCTTCCCTAAAAGTACAGCTTTACATGAGTTCCTTCAGAAACCACTCTGTTTTGGTTTCTGGGCCAAATCGTTTCTGGGGTGAACCGATCCTTGCTCTGTCTCTGTCTGAGGGGTCTGCTTTCTGCGCCAAGAAAATGAGGGTGATTATTTGGGGGCCTAGCTGTCCTCTGCTTTCTCCCTCAGGCACTGACCGAAGGATTCGCTACATGATCAGTAAAGGGGGCAGCGAGGCGCTTCTGCAGACCCTGGTGGACACAGCCAGGTCAGCTTCTCCAGACTACGATGTCCTGCTGCCCCTCTTCCGGCTGCTGGCCAAAGTGGGCCTACGAGGTATCCACACCCTCCGGATCTAAAGATGGCTGAAAAGGCACTTGTGGGGGTGTTCTCATGACAGCAATTTAGGAAACTCTAGTGGGGAAGTGCAGGGAAGTCCTAGACACTTTGGAGCCGGGACCAGCCCCACAGGAGACATCATTTAGTTGTCCAGTGCCAGGGCAGGGCCCCGAGCGGACAGGGACTACATGGAGCACGGAGCAGATGGGGGACAGAGGGGAGGTGCTCCCAGGCAGTTTTTCAAGCACTTTAAGAATAAACAGAACATTTCTACGAGCAGACTCTTACACAGAAGTTCATTATATGAGTGTATGAGTTTTTTGGGGCTCCTGTAACAAATTCTCACAAACTGGGTGGCTCCAAACAGCAGAAGTATATTCTCTCACAGTTCTGGAGACCGGAAAGCCTGAAATGAGGGTGTTGGCAAGGTTGGTTCCTTCTGGAGGTTGCGAGGGAGAATCTGTTCCATGGCCCTCTGCTAACTTCTGTGTTTGCAGCCGTCCGTGGCGTTTCTTGGCTTGTACACCTGCCACTTCAGTTTCTACCTGCGTCTGCACTTGGTGTCCTACCCTGTGTCCTTCTGTGTGTCGTCTTCTTCTTACAAGGACATTGGTCCCTGGATTCAGGGCCCACGTAAACCTGTGACCTCACTTTAAATAATTAAATCTGCAAAGACCCCATTTCCAAAGAAGATAACATTCTGAGGTTCCAGGTAGACACGAATTTTGGGGGGTGAGTTTTCAGCCTACTACTAGAAGCCACATGGAACCAGAGCTTCCCTAGTAGAAGATGGGGGCCTCGAACTCTTTCTCTTTAGGCTCCATACCCATTTCTTTTTGCTCAGAGAAGACCCTGAAGCACCTCCCTAAAACTGTAGAACCTCTCGGCGCACAGTTTAAAAAGCCCGGGCACTCAGGAGGCACGCAGCCCTTGCGACCTAGTCATTAACAGTCAAGCTTCAGTTGCGTGAGGTCTTACGTAAGTCACAGTGGGGGAGCTCCGGTGCTGCGGAAGGTGGACCTGTGTTGTCCAGTGCAGGCAGAGGCGGCCACAAGGGAGCAGGGGCTCAGGGGCACCCTGACCTTGCACTGTCTGGATCTCTGCTTTGAGTCCACTCCACACGCCGCAGGTCACGACGAAGACCCAGGCCTCGGCCAGCACCTGCGCGAGCATGTTCTCGACAAAACAATCCAGTCCGTTCATTGAATATTTAGCCCGGAATGTCTGGGCACTGTGCCAGGTGTTGGGAACACTGGTCACCGAGACAGATAAGGGGCGTACTCTTATGGAATTTACATTAAAGTGGGGAAGGGCTGAAAGTGAATAATTCGCTAGGCAGAGTATGATAATTAACTAGTAGCTGTGAGGGAAGGAAAAAAAGGGGAGATGTTCCTCTAAGATGGTGTGTTCAGAGAGAGGTAACAGGTGAGCCAACACTTGAAGGAGGAGAAGTTAGCAAAGCAAAGAGTAGCCACGTGAACTATAGAGAAAGATGGGAGAGACACCATCTCTACCCTGGTTGTAAGTAGTGTTAACTGAGAAGTCAAATCTGGGTTTCAGGCCTCACTCCAGCACTAATTAGCTGTGCTGCCTTGGGTAAATTATGTACCCTTTCTGAGCCATTGGTCCCTCATCTACAAAATAGAGGTATGAGTCCTTAATTTTAGGGTTTGCTGTAAGGATTAAGTGAGGTTGGATGTCACCTGCTTAGTGTGGGGGCCTGACAAACTAGAGTCATGTAGGTTTCATAGAAGAGAGAGAGGCGCAGGATGGACCAAGGCCATCAGGGCCCTGATTCCCAAGCTCTGCTCCTGGATCATCCTACTGGCATCATTGTGTCACTGTAGCCTCTGCCATCGCCAGATTGTAGCCCTCACCACTGCCGTGCAGGCTGCGGGGGGCTGACCTAACGGAGCCCGAGAGACGCCTCTGTGCTGGTGAAGGGCTCCGGTCGTATTAGTTTGGTGGCCGTCTCTTTGCTGGTGTCCTTTGGTCTAGGGGTGGATATTGGCAAACCGGGTTTAGGATATTGTCTGCTTTACTCATTTCTACCTTCAATGAGTCTGAGAGCAATTCAGGAAAATTACAGATAGAATTTTGCTCTTTAATACGTTCGAGTGTGTTTCTTTGAAAAGACATTTTCCTACATAATCCTGATACCACGATTACAAATCTAACAAAATTGACAATACGTGTATAATTTATACTCATTTCAGTTTCTCCAAATGTTTCCCAATGGGGCAATTACAGATGTGTTCAAAGAAGGAGCCAATCAAGTTCCACACGTTGCATTTGGGCGTTCTGTATTTTAAGTGTCCTATATTCCAGAACTATCTTAAAGGAAGAAATTTATACCCTACTAAACTGTAGTTCACATTTGAGGTCAGCCAGAAGCACGCGAACATACAGGGTGTATGTCATACAACCCACAAGGCCTCGTATAAATATTATTTGAAGAATGAATGGACTTTATGTATAACCTGCCTTGGCTCTTCTGGACCCCCACCTGGTTCCAGTGGGGACGTACTTAGTAGCATTTTCCACCAGATGGGAAAAGTCACATTGGTTACGATCATTCTCTTGCCTCTTCCATCTTTGCCTTCCTGTGCTCCATGCATTGTGCAGCCCTCTGAATTAGTGTGGAATATAACTAAGATGGATTGATTTATGTTCCTAGATAAAAAGTTTGGACAGAAGGCCCTGGAATTAGAAGCACTTGATGTGACATTGATTCTGGCCAGGAAAAACCTGTCCCACAGCCAGAACCTCCTTCACTGTCTCTGGGCTCTGCGTGTGTTCGCCTCTAGTGGTAAGTGACTCAAATTATGGCTTTCTGGGGTGGCTTCCAGACCTGGGCCAGGACACCTAGCAACCATTTAGGGGCTGGGGTTGGAAGGAGGGTCTGGGTGTAGGATATATGTTGTCCCAGCAAGATAAATAGGTCACGAGGAGCGTCATGTTTTGGAGGTTATAGAGGTAAAAAGTTCTTTCTTTGTCTCTTCCTCATCCAGGTAGAACTCTTGAGCTCATGACTGAGGTTGGGCGCCAGTATTGTTTGCCCTTGGGAAGCACACATCATGTATTCTAGGCTTCTCCATTAGTACTACATGGTGGAAAAGATTTATGACAGGAGAGAGTGTAGGGCTTTATTCAGACTTTGTCATATTCAAGGCATAGGGCGATGTTAAGAATGACCTTCACATCACAGATCTCCGTACTGTGTCCCCAAAGTTGCCTATTGATCACAGCATTCTTTACTGAAACATCTTTACCTCATTTTATCTCTGTGCTTCTCAACATAGTCCTCCAGGTAACTAGATGCATCGTGACACATGTGTTCATACTTACTTGCTATCTCCTGCCTGGGATTATTTTAGATTATCATAACAGTCCTGTGTCTAAATTTACCATTTTATAGCCAAGAAGAGGGAAATGAAGCTGGGAAGAGAGAAGAAATTGCTTAAGTTTATACGGACATGTTTGGGGGCTGAGTTTCTAACTCCAAATCTCATGTTTACTCTCCATGTGGGGACACGTGCTATGAACAGAGTAGATTCTGTACCTCCCTTCTCACATAGAATGAGCACAGACTTTATTTCTAGTTTCTGAGCCCCTTTCCTGTACAGTGGAAGTGATGTCATGCTTTCTAGTGGGAAGAACATGTCTTAGAACCAGGAAGACCTGGGTTTGACATTGATTTCATTCCTTGGGAATCCTACGGCATGGGCACTTAACCTGTTTACCTCCGTTTCTTCCGTTGTAAAATTATAGTGCTTATAAGAGCTCCCTGACCTGGAAGATGGATAAGTGAGATGACTTCCACGGGTATGTCTGTCACATTGTAGCTGCTCAGTTAGTTTCCCTTCCCTGTTCTACTCTTTTCCCATAGTCCTTTGAAATGATAAGAAAAGCACACCTAAGGGGAATGAGGAAGTGACTTTTCTCCCTAACTATCCTCAGAACCACTAAGATTAGTTAGCTATCTACTAAGTAAGTGGGGGTCCTATTTTATTTTTTAATTCCATTAATATCCGTGGAGGACCCATAATGATAGAGTACTTTCAGGAAAAAACAAGATGGGTCCTTCACTCCATGTTCATGGAAGGAACCTCCTCCCACATTCATATATGTTGACCAGAAAATCAGAATGGGAGAGGCTGAAAAGATCTGTACAAACCCATCTTTAATTAAGGAAAGTGCAAGTGTAGAGCTGTGGCTTTGTGTAGAGGACAACTGTCATTATTAAGCAGCCTGAGGGTGGCTCACCCCCACTGGGAGTTTGCAACAGTGGAAGATTCAAAGTATCTCATTTTAGTTTCCTAAAGAATAATTAGGTTGAATAACTTAGCTTTCTTATTAAGTCTGTTGCTTGTAGATGTCTTGAAGAATTCCTTTTAGCAAGGGGCTCTAAAAATGTTGAGTTAACTGCAGGTATGAGGAGGTGGCCATCTGTCTCATATTCTAAGACCACATTTATCGTACTAGTGAATTTTTCTATAAAGGTTATTTTAAAATTCATACCGTGACTCTTTATACAATGACATGAGACGCAAGCAGAGTTCACGAAGTCTGTGGATTGATCGCTGTCTCTTTGGTGAATTGTTATCCACTGTTGAATGTCCCAGAAAGCTTTCTAAAAAGCTCCTATCTGTGGAAAGAGTTGGCTGGAACCATAATGGGGCTGCCACAGCCAGTGAAGCCTTTGGCATCTCTCTACTGGTCAGTGGGGATGTTGATGGAGCTGCTGGAGGCAGCTGACCTTGGGCAGGCAGCCAGCAAGGAAGAACTCGGCAGTGGGGGGGTGGGGTTCTTATTGTCCCCATCTTTCAATTCTAAGTCTAAAGTCTTCCATATTAGAACCCGTGCTCCTAAAACTATTTCATCCCTAACGCTACTTAATAGTAGAATTTCGCTGAATGATTTGCCAAGAGATGGCTCCAGCATGTTTTCCCAGTTTAGAAATAAATGACTGAGTTGGTAGCCATGAGAATGGAAGATTGATGGGCAGGACTAGGATGCCAAATCTCTGAATTTGGATCAAGGCAGTTACTGCCTGTACCAGCCTCAGGAGGGACATATGCATGGAGGGTGTTCCAGGAACACACAGTCTCTGTAATCACGAAGACATCAGCCTCAGTCTCTCTCTGGTGGACTGTACTGGGATGAACTATATTAGAGCCCCCAGATTTCCATCTATCCTTCTTTCCCGAGGCTTGGAGCAAGCCAGGATAAGCCTCCCTTGTTTTTCTCTTTGTTTCTCCATGACCTCCTTGCTCCCACTCGTATTTCCTGGATCAAGACTGGCCCAACACACAAGGCATTCCTGAGCCTTGGTTTCAGCACCCCCATTGCAGTGGAGGAAAGAGACAAGAGAGTCACACCATGCAAAATCCCTTTTTTCCTTCTTTCGTGGGAACTTCTTCCCCTTGCCATACTGATTCCGTTTTGTCTCTGGGGGGCTCTCCTTATTTTTTGGACACAACCAGAGGTCCTCCTAAAGTGAGCTGAGTGCATCGAGGAACTGGGGATGCCGCTGAGAGGCCATGGTGTTACTGGAGAGATAAGCGTGACGTCCAGAGGTTTTGGGTCCAAAACATGTATCTGAAGCCCCTGGTCAGCCTGGGCCGACCAGATACCATTGTCAGTTATTTTCTCTCACTCAGATCTATGGATTTTTAAAAAAATAACCATTCAATTGGGCAAAAAGACAAAAATTTCCCAGGCTAGTGACCTTTGAGGAGGAAGAATTGATTCTTCCCTTGATGGGCTAGTAGATGGGGGCACAGTCAAGTCTGAGACTCAGTCATGGGAGATCCAACTACAAAAGCTGTTGGGGAACTTGGAACCAGGGTGTGTGCGTGTGTGTGTGTGTGTGTGTGTGTCCCTGAGTGTACGTGTGCTCGTGTGTTTGCATCACAGGGCAAGTTGATGATGGGTGAAAGCACTTGAACGGAAAGCCAAAGATCTACTTTCTGAAAAATCTTCTGCTTGACATTGGCTTTGACTATTCTGAGTAAGAACACAATGAAGAGGTACACGGGGTCATCAGGAATGAAAAAACATAATTTCATGGCTTGGGCCCCCTTTGAGAAAATAGTATGAATAGGCAATGTGTGCTTTACAGGTGATCTTTGCTTCCAGACCAAGGATGCAAAGACCATCGAGTGTCTTTGCTTTTGAGTGGCCTTTGGCAAGAGATGGAGCCCCCTATCTCTCAGGCCTACTCTGTAATGCCAAAAAGAATTCTTGGTTTAGATGGTTCAGTAACTACTGTGATTTGTTCTTTCACAGTCACCACGGGAGCCATGCTGGGAATTAATGGAGCCATGGAACTGCTTTTCAAGGTCATCACCCCTTATACCCAGAAGCGCACCCGAATAATCAGGTAGGGGCACTTGCGTAGTGCTTTTTCCCTTTAGGTAGCAGATGCAGAGCTGGAGAAGGCCTCATGTACTCGCGCGGTGGCTTGCAGCTGAGTTGAGTGAGTTGAGTGAAACACTATCGTGTTTCAATGGGCATCCCTCCCCACCCATGCCTCATTTCCTCGAATCCACACGGTGCCCCTGAAGGGCTATATTATTATCATCCTCGTTTTCAGATGAGGAAACCATGGGGAGAGCGCCTCATCCAAAGGTCACAATACTAAGAAATGGCAGAGCTGGGATTTGAACCTAGATCTTTCTGACTCAAAAGCCCATGTTTCTTGTCTGAAGCCTCCAGATATCCTTGTTTTGCTCATAGTAACTCTACAGAGTTTGCTTAGCCCTTAAAAGAGGCAGTCTAGAGGTGACAGGCACAGGTGACGCCCCTCAGTGCATCTCTAGAATTGGCCAGTTCAATTTTGGTATGAGATCCGGGCCTTAGCACAGTCCATCATGGCTGCGTGCTGGTTTTGAGATGTACTTTTATGACTGGAAAATGAAACTCAGCCCCTTCTCTCTGGCGCTGCTTGCTGGAGTGGCGTGAATCACAAACCTAAAAAGGGAGAGATGGTTAGACATGAGGAGATATTTGGAACCATTAAGATCCATCATTTATGAGGGTGACTCAGCAAGGACCTTGAAACAATATTAGGAAGAATTCAGCCAATTTCTGAGATATATGGGGTCATTTGGCGGAGTAGCATTTCCATGCCCGGCTGTGAGATTTTTCAGCATCTCAGCATCTATCTTAGGCTGTTGTTCCTCCTGACGGTTTTTCTCTTGGGTCTCCCCCGGAATGCCATTAGCATCTATCCTCACCTGTGGCTCTCCACGCCAGCATTTCCTAGAGTGAAATACATTCTATTTCAGTAAAAAAAAGTCCTCATCAGATACATCGAGAACTGTGGGGAGACCTCTCTCAACCTTTGTGAAGCCCAAACACATCTGGAATATCCAAAATGGGTCCATGATTCACCCTGTCCTAAACTCGGTTTGGTCAGGAAATGGGTTTTGTTTGAAGACCACCATCTGGGGGGAGTCACCATTTCTGGGGGGAGAAACTTCTGGAGATCAAGTGTTCTGTCAGGTGGAAGTTGGTTGAATTCTACCAGGGGATCCTCAGTTAGTAATAGAGAACTTCATGATCACCAGCTCAGTGACCAATAAACAGGAGCTTTCCTGAATTTCTGTAGTGGTACATTAGTTCCTCTTAAACTTCCATTTAGATTTGTTTGGATTTGTATGATGTAGGTACATGTAGTGTTTCTCGTCCTGCGTGGGCCTTTGCTGCTGACATCTGCAGTCTCAACATGTCCTGTGGTCATCAGTCCGTGAACTTGTACTTTTTCCTCTATCGACAAGACCGCCTGTAATCTCGCAGTGTGTCCATTCATCTGTTTGGCAGCTCAGGAGCATGTGGTTGCCTCCCGGACACTGTGTGACAATTGGTGTGATGTCCCCTGGGCCCATCCGTGTAGGCGTGTCACCCAGTTATGTCTTCTTGCCATGCGCATGCCATGCTGTTTGGAAGGCTTCTCTAGGACGCTTTCCCAGCCAGCCTTGGCACTAGACTCCTCCCTTCTGGGGCACTGACAGCTTTTATTGTCTTCCTTGTTCAGGCCGAGCTGGGGCAGAATAAGCCAGAAGGCACAGAAGTCTCCTTCTCAGAGACTCATATCAGGTTGCTGTGTCTCTTGCTCTTTTGCTGCAAAGTGAGTTGAATTCAGGCACAGATCCGATCAGGGGGCCATGGGAGAAACCAGGGACTCAGAGGGGTGGGTGTTGACAAAACGAAACTTTCAGGGACCTCAGGCTGATTTCTGCATTTCTGGTCTGTTCTATAAAATGGGGACAAGATGATTTCCTCTTCCTGAGCTCAAGGCCCGATGAAAACCAAGCCTCCACAGAGAAGGTGTTTCTTCCAGCCACTACCATGTGGCTCTCATGGCCATGGCCTTCATGCTGTGCCTTGCCCTGTCCTGAGCTCTTAGCAGGAGTTATCCTGTCTGAGTCTTCTCGGCGAGGCAGGTGCTATTATTGTCCCCAATATTATGGTGAAAAAAATGGAAGCCGAAAGAAGTTAAGTGATTTGCTGGGATTTAAGTGCAAGAGCTGGGATTTAAACCCAGTCTGATACACGAGCTTTAGCTCTTTAAGCACCACTGGAGTGTCTTACACGGGTTGTTTCCAGCGTTTTATTTCTAAACCACCACATGTAAGACGATCATAAGCACTTAGAGTTTGTTTAAATTTTTGTTGCCGTCCAAATGGCTCCTACTTGTGGAACAGTTTGCTTAATGATAGAGGAATCTTTCTCCTCAGTAGAATGGCTATTTCCTCTCAAAGGCTAAATAATTGTCTGCTCCCTCCACATTTGGACTCTTTTCCCACAGCTGCCTTGTTTTCGATCTTACTCCCAGCACCCCCATAGCCAGGTAAGGACAAAGGCACTGAAATCTGAAGACCAGCATTGTAGCCCTCTTTCTAGTAGATTCTGCGGCGAGTCATTTAACCTTTCTTCACCGAGCTTTCACATTTGTCGAAGTGTGGATGTCAAGTACTGCCTCCTTGTGGTGGTCATTAAGAAATAATGCATAAAAATCTCGTGAGCTTGGAGGTGCCCTAATACTGTTAACTGTTATTAATACAAATACCGCTGGATACTGGGCTGGCTGCTTCAGATCAGAGAGCAGAGCCAGTGGAGAGCATGCAGATGGGAAGTTTCTGCCACTACTCACCTTCTCCCACGAACTCCTATCCCTGCAAATAATAACTAAGATGTACCCAGTGAATTCTCAACTCCACTTGGATGCTAGAATCTGGGTTTGAAGGGGTCTTCCGGGAAGGAGATGAAGTACCACGTCAGAGGACATGAATCGCCCTACTGAGTGTCATCCTCGAAATGCTAGGGAGCTATTGGCGTGTTGTTCTCAGATGCCTTTGTGGGAGCAGATGCCCAGGACCATCACTTTGACTCCTCCCTGCCCTGCTTGACTTCTCCGGCGCAAACCTAAAATTAGTGGTGCAGCTGTCCTCCAGCGAAGCCCTGTCTCCATATAGTACTCAGGGGGAGATTTATGGCAGAAGCACTAACCACCCACCTTCTAGAGAGAAGGGACGTGCAGAGCAGTGCTCCAAGCCCTCTGGGGCCCTGTGCCTGTTCTCACTCCCAGGGAGGTGGCTATTCCTGGCCTGGCTTTCCTCACTTCCCACATAACCCACCATGCTGGCCTGCTTGCCCTGCCCTGTGTTTGTTTTGGCTTGTACCCGTTCCCTCATGACCGTCAGCCCAGCAGGAGCAGCGTTTGCTCCTACAGCCCTCTAACCTGGTCTTCCCTGACTTGCAAGCCATGAAGCCCCTGTCCCAGTCTCCATTCCATCCTTGGGTTCATCTACTGGTCTCTCTTCCCAGCCTACTCTGCCCACATGCGGCCCATGCTGTCCGGCCCCAGCTCTCCCCTCAGTGCTACCCCTGCCCTGGAATGGCATTGCTGCCTTATTGCGTGGTAGACATTCTCCCTGTTCTCCGGGTCCCACCTGCCCCAGCTCACCAGACAGGAGGAATCGTCTCCCACAGTGCTGCTCTCGCATTTTGTTCATATTTTCTTGACCTATCCAGATTTAACGCTGTGCTCTCTTGGCCTGCGTGTCTTCTTTTGTCTCTGAATTCTATACTTTGTAAAGGTAGAAATCAAATTATATTTACCTTGCTGCTCTCCACGGGACCTTTCTAAATGCCTGGATGATGGGAGACTGTTAATTCAATTAAAAAAAAATTTTTTTTGAATAACTTATCTAACTATGAGTAAAAGCCAACATTTGGTGAGTGTACATTATAGCAGACATTTCAGATTTGTGAACCCATTCTTCCTTGACTTCAAGCTGGCTCCACATGCATAGTTCCATCATGTCCAGACATGCCTGGGACATGGTGCGGCAGGTCTCCGTGAGTGCCGTCATGTGAGGGACTGAGGTGCCTTCTGGGAAATAACTCATTCTAGGAGAGTGAGAAGCGGAGTCCATCCGCTTGAAAGACAACACACCATCACTCACTACAGGGAAGGGAAAACTTGGGAGTCTTCTCTGTCTTCCTTACAGTTGTCTGGGGAACTGACCTCTCCTGGTGGAAGGGAAAGATCTGAGTTTGGGGGGACGCCAAGGGGCGGCATTCATATTAAAACTTTGCTTAGTTTTTGAGATAGGCTTCCAGGATTTGGTTTGATGATTGATTCAGCTGGGGCTTTAGAATTTATGGGGGAGCTTTTTATAGCAATAGGGAGGGAGAAATGACACCGGGCCAGGGTGAGCTGGCTCTTGCTAACTTGTTCTGCTGTGGACAAGTTTGTTTATCTGCACCAGAGCTGTCTTTGCACCGTCCAAATTCACTAAGTGGGAAAATTTATTGAGTTGAAGAAGGATTGCTTGTCTGTGACCGAATCATACTGTGACCTTAGAGAAGATTATATTTGTCCCAGAAGCAGACACCTTCTGCTAGGAGCTGTGTCTCTTTCGCTCCTTTATTTCCTGAATGGACTTGAGGGTTTGGGTAATAATAATGGCCGTTTTCACTGCTTATCCACCTGATCATTTCCAGAGCATGGCCGCATCCCCTCTGATCCTACTGGATTGTCACACTGTAATATTTAACCCAAGCTTTGAAGCTGAGTTACCAGCTGCTGTCATCAGTATACCACCCAGGTCTCTAAACTCTACTGGCTTGTCTTCCCGCAAGAACATCAGCATTGATTAGAAATGGGTTGAGTCTTGCAGCAGAGAAGCTCGTTCTTAAACTCCATCGTAGTCTCTGACCGTTGTGCCACACTTTGGAAAAGAGGACTCAGGGCTGTCCTCAGGCTGAGCGAGTTCCTTCATCCCTCACCTTCATTTTCTCTATAGAGTGTTTCAAAGAATACAGGAGGTCAGGAAGTGTGTCGTTTAGGACCATGCTGGTCTCACTCACACAGACACCAGAATCTCCAATATCCACCCCCCAACACACAATGTCCTCTCAGATTATCAGCAGGGTTCTCATGCTATGATTTATACTCTTTAGGTTCAGGGGTTCCTCGGGGCCTGGGTTTCAGTGGGGCTAAGGGGTTTAGAGGCTGTGTGTTCTCCCTGTGCTCAGACACCTTGGTGACAGAAGGAGATGGATGTGTCCATCTTCAGCAAGCCCTACAAGCGAATTCTTTTGCTTACCCTCCTGTTGTAGTTTCCTGGGCTCAAAATACTTCTCAGTGATCTTCTCCCATCAAAGGCCTGATCTCAAGGCATCTCTGGCATTTGAGCTTTGCCCGAGTGCAGGATTACTGGGCATTGCTTCATTGGCAGTCCTTTATGATGATTTCATCTTCAGTTTATGAGCTATAAAAAATGTCCTGCTCCTCTTTTTCCTCCCCTGCAAATCACTGTGTTTTCCCAGAGCCAGGCCTTCTGGGCTTTCTCCAACCATCGCACCATTCCACTTTATCTGACAGATGAGTGGGGACTCAACCAAAGCTAATGGGTTCCCTGAGATTATGAGCGATTGGGTGACTCAGCTACTTTGTCACCAAGACAAAGAGGCAAATTTTCCTGTTTCTCAAAATAGCTTCTGAATTTCTCCCTGGGTGTTCATTTCCTCCTACCTCCCCATTAATGGCTTTGTGACTTTTGCTGCTCTCCACTCAGTATAATTAGACTCTGTGGTCTCTGGGGCATGGGCTCACATTAGGGGTTCCGAAGCTGTGTGCTCCAGATCACTTGGACTCAAATACCTTGGAACAGGGACAAAAAAAATTCCATCCCAGCCTCACAAGTGCTGATATTGGGAGTGTGCAACATGGTCTCAACTTACTGACAGAGTGATTAGTGCATTTGCCACCTGACTCCAAGCCTGTAGCTGATGGTGGAATGAATAGTTTCCTACATGTATTAAGCCTTGGCAACTAGGTTGGTTGGTTTAAATCCTGTCCAGCTTCTTGGGAAGCCAGCGATCTCTCCCTGATTAGAGCCCATCATAGATATTCAAGTCATGGGATCTAAAGTTGGAAGGTCTTTAAGGATCTGCTGGTCTAACTCTTTGATTTTAAGATGAGGTCACTGAGACCCAGAGAGGTTGAACTAAGTCTTCTATCCTAGTGTCAGGACATTATTCACTTTTCTGAGATGCTCCGCTGCACAATGCAAATTAAACATGCCCCAAAGTAGGATTTTTAACATTTATTCAACAGTATTCTATGGACTGTCTTAGTGCTAGGCATGGGGATTTGAAAACAACAGAAGGTGCACCCTGTTCTCAAGTTGCTGATCGTATAGCTACAAGAAACATGCAGTGTTGTAGCAATTTTCTGACCTAGTATTGGCTTGTGCAATGGCTCAGCTTCCTGTTGTGTGGAAATGATTTCTCGTAATGTCTTTATCCGGAAGTGCCCTTATAGCTACGCCCTGTGCCTCAGGAAGCCCTGTACTCTGGAGAGCCTTCCTTGAAATGTATGAAGTACTCCCCCAGTGCCTCACATGGGTGGGGGTTGGCATGGCATCAGGCAAGGCTCTTAGTCTCTGCTCTCCCACTCTGACCCCCTGCCACCTGAGTGAGGTGGGCCAGACACCTTGAGGAGCAGGAGTTCTGGAACATGCCCATGGGGTTTCCCTGAGTGTCCATGGCCAGTCCTTGATTAAAGTAGGATGGCTTGGCATGGTATTTCTTCCTTAGCATGATGTGAGATGGGGCAGACAGAAGGTTATTGACTTGCTGATTTGGGGTACATCAAATTGTATAGACAGAGGCTCAGGAAAAAACAAACAAAAACCTTCTTGGACCCTGCATATCCTGGGATGATGCTTCATGGGCCACTTCACCATGGTGAGGTTCTCGATAGAAACTCCATTTCCATCTTTATCTGCTGAAGCCTGTACTGTCTGAACCTCTCCTTTGATTTTCCCCCCTTTATTCCCCTGGAGACTGGAGGCGGGCTGTTGAGGAAATTCCATAGAAGTTAATCTTCTAGCCCAGCCTGACTCAGCAAGGAGCTTTTGCAGAGAAGGTTGTATCTTCGTGTAAATCGTACCCTCCCCGCAATACTGCAGCTGCCTACAAATATGTGGGAGAGAAGATTTGAAAAACAGGAGAGAGGTATGAAAAGATATGATAGGTCAACAGAGCCTCTTGTGACTTTCACCCTCCACTTTGAGGAAAGTGATATTTCTAATAGGCCATTACCAAATTCAGGGATTGATTCCACACTCAGACATCACAAATGATAAAGCACATCGGGGGAGGAAACATACTCTGCTTTTCCTGTGGGGCTATGAGTGGGTGCCTTGCCTGGAGATGTGCTTACTTAGCAGTGACAAGCCAGCTCAATTAGGTGGAAAGGAAAGGGTCAAAAGGAAGCCATTATGCAGATGTACAGTCATCTAAAGCTAGCTGCTTTTAAGAATTTAGGCAGAGGTTGCAGGATGGGAACAGATGGGAGGCTTTCTCAGTTCATTTGTATTGCTATTTTAGTATTAGAGCTCACGTGATCATTAATTACATTCAACAGAGCCAATGAGAAAGATGGCTAGACTACCATTTAAAAGAAGTGAATTACTAGAAGTTAGGTTTGAATTTCTCTCAGGTGGTACATAGTAGGTATTTAGTAAATGCTAGCTGGATGAATGAACGCTGTTATTTTAGTTTGAGTTGCCTTCTTTTAACCATTTATTCAGTAAGTGTTTTGGGGCATTTGTTATCAGCGGAGATGTGTGAGCTTTGAGATTAAAATAAATATTCCTTGCCCTCAAAGAGCTCAAAGATATATGTACACATCAGTATGTAAACCAACACACAAAAAATACTATAATAGCATGGTGTTTGAAGAAGGAAGACTTTAGTCTACCCAGGAACTGGCAAAGAGGAATTGACTGAGAAGGCAGCTTTTGCTTTGAAATAGGGAAAGAGTTTCCAGGATGTTAAGATTATAAAATGGACAGAAGCAAGATAGGGACAGAAGCAAGTTCAAAGACTAAAAAAAAGGAGAGAGAGAGAGAAACCTGTGAAGAAAATGGTGGGTTCTTATGAGGCTGGAGTATTTTGCAAGAAAGTAAGGTCCAGGACCTCACCCAAATTGATTTGGAACACTCTAGTATCTCACTAGACAATAAAAGAATGGGAATATATAATTCACAAAGAGGAAATAGAAAAACTGATAAACTCAAAAAATATTCAACTTGCCAATAATCAGAAAACACAATTTAGATCAAGACACCAATTTCATAAATCAGAGCAGCAGACATTTTGAGAAATGAAAGTGGTGAGGATTCAATAAGATTGGCACTCACACTGCGAGGAATGCAGGCTGGGAAAACCTTCATGAGAATGATGGGGTGATGTACATAATGTGTTTTTTTTTTTGAAGTTTCCATTCCTACTCAATTTTTTCACTTCTTAAAATCTATCAAAAAGAAATCACTGAAAAGGGTAGATGAAGACTTGTGCACAAAAATATCAAACATAGTATCATTTATAATTGGAATTATTATAGCCAGAAAAAATCTGATAACAGGGGATGAGGTATAGTAATAGTGATATAGTTATACATCATAATATTATGTATTATGGCAACACACAAAAATAGATTAGGAATGATGTATGCTAATGGTAATAGCTTATGATAAAATACTGACTAGAAAAAGTAAGGTTCAAAATGCAGTATGATCCTGGTTACACACACACCTTCTGCTTTAGGCAGATATGAAAGAACTGGGGACAGATTCATCTTCCCACCTGAAAAAAATGAAATCATAGATAAAATATATAAAACAATGTTTTTAAGGATACTAGGCATCAGGGAATGAGGGACAGTGATCCTTGAAAGGTGAACCTTGAATTACCATAGTTGATGACTTAGAGAGTTTCCAGGTTGCAGTAAAGAACAGGGGACCCAAGATATAGCCTAGCAGATGCCCTTACATTGATAGGACAGATCTGAGGAGAGGACTCAGAGTCTGGAGATAGCAAGCTGCCCAGAATTCACAGAACAGGTTGCTGGAAGGAAGAGAGGGAGAGAGAGAGAGAGAGAGAGAACTCTGAAGAACTTCAGAGGTTCTCCTTTAAGAATTCATCTGGATATTTATCAGTGCATACACTTATGGGGAAATCACACAAAGCTAGGGAAAGACCACCTAAAAGGAATGGAGGGAAAAATGCCTGGTGCTCACATAGGGCTAGATATAATGCTCAGTTCTACAAGGCAGACTGGAAAAACCTCATGATTTGTGGGATATTAGGTAAAATACACAGAAGAGTCTTGCCTCAGTAGTGGGAAGTAATTACCTCTAAACTGAACATTACTCTGGTCTTGCCTATTACATTTTAAAAGTAAGACATGAAGAAATAAAACTGTTTCTAAGAAACTTACCTGCTTCAGAGTATTTGTAGGAACACGAAAATATTCAGCATTTAACAAAGTAAAAGTCACGGTGTCCAGAAGCCAATAAAAATTATCAGACATTAAAAAGTTATTCTAACCATATAACTAATATATATATATAATATTATATGTTATATTATTTATATATATTTATATATGTTTATATAATATATATTGTATTATATTATATATTATATATATTATTTGTATATAATATATATTGTATTATATTATATATTATGTATATTTATATATAATATATATTATATATTATATATTATATTATATATATATATAAAAGATAACTTAAAAAGATACAAATTGAACTAGAGATGAAAGCTATGGTCTGCAAGATGTAAATACACTGGATTGAATTAAGTCAAATTAGATCTGGCAGAAGAAAAGATGAGTGAACTTGAAGACATAAGACAGAAAGTACCCAAAATGAAACACAGAGAAAAAAAAAAGTAAGAAAAAAATACACGAAGAGAACACCAGTGAATCATGGGACAACTGCAAGTAGCCTAATAATACATGTATAATGGGAATCTCTGGAAAGAGCAGGCACAGAAAAAAATATTTGAAGAAACAATGGCTTAAATTTCCTAAATATGATGGAAACTCTAAATTCGGAGATCCAAGAAGCTTAATATACCACAAGCACAAGAAACATGAAGACTACTCTAATACAAAACATAATCAGATCACTCAAAGCTAATGGTAAAGAAAAAAAAGTCTTAAAAAGCAGCTGGAAAAAAAAGAGACATGCATGTAGGAAGAAAGAATCAACAGATTTTTCTTTGGAAATAATACAAGTGAAAAAAGAGTGGAGCTTCATCTTTAATGTATGGAATTATATATGCCACTAACATATCTTTTAAAAATGCAGATGGAATAAAAACTTTTCAAACATACAGAAAAGTAAAAGAATTCATTGGTAGTTGACAGGAAATTTCCCCATGACAGGAAGTGTGAAAAGAAAACCTCATGCAGAAAGAAAATAATATTGGGTGAAAAGATACTTACTCAGAAGACTGAAACACTGGAAGTAGTAACCACATGAGTAAATATATTTGATTCTTAGTTATTATTTTAAATGTAAGGGGCACCTGTAGCTAAGTCGGTTAAATCACTGAGTCTTGGTTTCAGTTTAGGTCATGATCTCAGGGTCATGGGATCAAGCCTCATGTCAGGCTCCTCACTCAGCATGGAGTCTTCCTGAGATTCTCTCTCCCTTTCCCTCTGCCCTACCCTCCCCCACTCACACACTCTCTTTCTGAAATAAATAAAATCTTAAACAGAAGAAAGTATTTCAGTAAAAATAATCACAATGTAGACTGGAGTTTACGTTTCATGTAAAGTTAAAATGTGTAACTATAAGAGCACAAAGGTCAGGCTGAGAGAAGTACAAGTATTTTATTGCAGTGGTCTTATTGTGAACTGGAACAGTAACACTTAAAAGTAGACCGTGATCTCTTAAGGCAAACACTAAAATAATAAAACAAAGCATTATAGCTAAGACAATAAAGATGATAATATGGAATAAAAATATTCAATTTAATCCAAAAGAAGGTGGAAAAAGAAGAAAGGATGATCAAGGAACAAGTGTTGCATGCAGACAATGAATAGGAAGATGGTAAATTCATACTTAAGTACATCAAAAAGGTATAAATGGTCTAAACATCCCAGTTGAAGAATAAAGGCAATCGTATTGGTAGCTAAGCAAGACTCAAATATATGCTGCGTACAAGAAACACACTTTAATATAAAGACACAAGTAAGTTTAAAGTAAAGGGATGACAAACATACACCAAGCTAATACTAACCAAAATAATGCTGGATTATATTTACTAGTAATCAGATACAGTAGATTTCAGAGCAAAGAATATTACCACGGATCATATAATGATAACAAAAAAGGGTCAATTTATCAAGAGGACTTGAAAACCTTAATTATGTATGGACCTAATGACAGCACTTCAAAATCAAGGAGGTAAACATCAGTACAACTGAGGGGAGAAGTAGACACATCCATAATTAGAGTTAGAGAGTTTAATAACTCTCTCAAAAATTGACGGAATGAGTAGAGGGGAAATCAGTAAGAATATGGAAAATTTGAATAACACTATCAACCAATGAAACATAATTGATATTCATAGAATACCTGCAAACAGCAGAATATAGATTCTTCTCAAGTGCCAATGGACCTTTTACAAAGGTAGAGAATATTAGGGGCCATAATACCAGTTACAATAATTTTCTGAGAGTTGAAGTGGTATAAAATATAAAGTGTGTTCCTGACCATTATGCTGTTAAATTAGAAATCAATAAGAGAAGAGTCTCTTGAGGAGCCCCCAAATGTTGTAAATTAAGTAACATATTCTAGAGAAATCAGTTAGTTAAAGAAGAAATCCAAAGAGAAGATAGAAAATATTTTGAACTGAATGAAAATGAAATATAGCATATTAAAATCTCTGGGATGCCACATTCTTGGAAATTTATATATCACAGGTACATCTTGGAAAAGAAAGGCCATTCTAATTAATGGCCTCAGATCCCACCTTTAGAAACCTTTAGAAAAAGGTTAGTATCTGAAGTAAGTAAAAAGAAGGATATAAGAAAGGTAAGAATAGAAATCCGTGAAATGATAAAAGAAAAACAGTAGGGAAAAATTAATTTCATCAAAAGCTGATTCATTGGGATCAATAAAATTGCTAAAATCCACATTCCAATTGACCAGGAAAAAGTGAGAGAAGACACTAATTATGATTATCAGGCATGAGAGAGGAGATTGCCACAAGTTACATAGTTATGAAAAGAATAATAAGGGAATATTACAAACAACTTTATGCCAGTAAATGTGACAACTTAACATGAAATGGAAAAGTTCCTTGACACACTACCAGAGCTCACTCAGGAAGAAACAGATGACTTAAATAGCTCTATATTTACAAAAAGAATTGAAGGTATAGTTAAAATCATCCTCAGAAAGAAAATTCCAGGGTCAGATGTCTTCATTAGTGAAATTTACCAAACAGTTAAAGAATAATATTAGCAATTGCATATAAACTGTTCAAGAAAAGTAAAGAAAAGAGAATACTTTCCAATTTATTCTGTGAGGCCAGCATTACCCTGATGCCAAAAGGAGGCAGAGACATTACAAGGAAGGAAAACAACCAGCCAGTATCTCATATGACTAGAGATTCAAATATCCTTAACCTAAGTTTATAAAATTGATAGCAACAGTGTATAAAAAGATCAAAACAAATTAAGATTTATCCCAGGAATGCAAGGCTGATTTAACATGAAGAAATCATTGTATATAATTTCCCTTGTAAAAAAACCAGAAAAGCAACAACATATGATTATCTTGATAGACATAGAAAAAAACATTTGACAAAATTCAACACCATTTCCTCATAAAAATTCAACAAATAAGTAGAAGGGAACTTTCTCAATCGCAACTGGGAAAACCATCAAGTGATGTCATACTTAAATAGCAAAAGACAATACTTTCCTCTTGAGGTCAGAAGCAAGACTACAATGTCCACTTTCTCCACTTCTATTCTACACTGTATTGGAGATTCTACTTAGGGCAAGGAGACAAGGTAAAAAATAAACAGGGACATCCATATGGGTAAGGAATAAGTACTGTTCTCTATTAGCAGATATGATTCTCTATTCAGAAATTCTGATGAATTTACACCCATACACAAGCTACCAGAACTATTAATTGAGTTTACCAAAGTTCTAGAATGCAAAATCAATACGCAAAAATAAATTATATTTCTATATAATGCAGCAAAGCATTGGAAACTAAAATTTTTAGAATACAGTTTACAGCAGCATCAAAAAATATGAAATACTTAAGAATAAATCTGACAAAAGATGAAAGATCTATACACTGCAAACTATAAAACATTTCTGGAACAAATTTATGAAGACCTAAATAAAAAGAGTTAATGGCTTGGAAGACTCAATATTGTTAAGATGTCAATTTTTCTTTAATTGATTTGTAGATTGGATGCATTCCCAGTCAAAATTCTGAGGAATTTTTTATTTGTAGAAACTGATAAATTGATTCAGGAATTCATATGGAAATGCAAAGGATCTAGAATAGGCAACATGGTTTATATTTATTCTTATATTTCAAGATTGATTATAAAGCTACAGTAATCAAAGCAATGTAGTATTGATATCAAGATTTGCAAATAGATTAATGAAACAGAATAGTTCAGAAATAAACTTGCATGTATAGAAACAATTGATGTTTGTCATATGCGAATTCCACACAGAAACAATGGTCTCTTCAATGTATGGTCCTTGAAAAACTTGATGTCCATGTGCAAAAGATGAATTTCAGCTTACACCTCACACTATAAAGATAAAATGGATAATAGCTCTAAGCTTTCAACCTACGGCTATAAAATTTCTAGGAGAAATCATTGGGGAAAACCTTTGTGATCTTTGGGCAAAAATTCTTTAGATGCAATATAAAAAACACAATATATGAAGTAATAAATGATAAAATGGACATCATTAATATTAACAACTTTTATACTCTGAAAGTGCTATTAAGAGAATGAAGATAGAGGTCCCAGACTGGGAAATGATATTTGTCAGTCATATATATCATAAAGAAGTTTTATCCTGTATATATAAAGAAAACTCAAAATTCAATAATAATAAAATGAGCTATCTAATTTAAAAGGGGGCAAAAGATTTGAACTGATAAACATTAAAAAATCATTCACCGTGATTGAGTAGGATTTATTCCTGGGGTGCAAGGGTGGTTTCATATTTGCATATCAATTGACATGATATATCACATCAATAAGAGAAAGGATAAGAACCATATGGCCATTTCAATGGATGCAAAAAAAGTATTTGACAAAGTACAACATCCATTCATGATAAAAACCCTCAACAAAGTAGGTTTAGAGGGAACATATCTCAACATAATAAAGGCTGTTTATGAAAAACCCATAGCTAATGTCATACTCAGTGGGGAAAAACTGAGAGCTTTCCCCCTAAGCTCTGTAACAAGACAAAGACGTCCACTCTCACCACTTTTATTCAACATAGCAGTGGAAGTCCTAGCCATAGCAATGAGATCACACAAGGAAATAAAAGGCATCTGACTTGGTAAGGAAGAGGTAAAACTCATTATTTGCAGGTGACATGCTATTCTATATAGAAAACATGAAAGATTTTACCATAAAACTGGTAGAATTGATAAATTCAGTAAAGTCATAGGATACAGAATCAACATAGAGAAATACCGAAATCAGTTACATTACGATACACCAATAATGAAGCAGGAGGAAGAAAAATTAAGGATTTACAATTGCACCACAAACAAGAGGATACCTAAGAATAAACTTAACCAAAAAGGTGAAAGACCAGTACTCTGAAGACTTATAAAACTCTTATGAAAGAAATTGAAGACGACGCAAAGGAATGGAAAGGCGTTCCTTGCTCATGGATTGGAAGAACAAATATTGCCAAAATGCCCAGACCACCCAAACCAATCTACACATTTAGTACAATCCTTATCCAAATAACAACATCCTTTTTCACAGAGCTAGAGCAAACAATCCTAAAATTTGTATAGAACCCCAGAAGACCCTAGATAGTTAAAGCAATTTTGTAAAAGAACAGCAAAGCTGAATGCATCATGGTTCCAGACTTAGGTTATATTACAAAGCTGTAGTCCTACTGGCACAAAAACAGACTCATGGATCAATAGAACAGAAGAGAAAACCCAGAAATAAATGCACAATATGTGGTCAATTAATTTTTGCCAAGGCAGGAAAGAATATCCAATGGGAAAAGACAAGTCTCTTCAACAAATGGTGTTGGGAAAACTGGACAGCAGCAGGCAGAAGAATGAAACTGGACCACTTTCTTGGACCACACAAAAATAATTTCAGGATGGATTAAAGACCTAAATGTGAGACCTGAAACCATAAAAGTCCTAAGAGAGAACACAGGCAGTAACTTCTTTGACATTGGCCATAACAACTTCTTTCTAGTTATGTCTCCTGAGGCAAGGGAAACAAAAGCAAAAATAAACTGTTGGAACTCCATCAAAATAAAAGGTCCTGCATTGCAAAGGAAATAATCAACAAATCTTAAAGTCAGCCCACTGAATGAGAGAAGATATTTGCACATGACACATCTGATGAATGGTTAGTATCCAAAATACATACAACTCAACACCCCCAAAATGAATAATCCAATTAAAAAATGGGCAGAAGATACGAACAGATGTTTATCCAAAGAAGACATGCAAATGGCCAACAGACACATGAAAAAATGCTCAACATCACTCCTCATCAGGAAAGTGTCAATCAGACTTACAATGAGATACCACCTCACACCTGTCGTAATGGCTAAAATCAACAACATAAACAAACAAGTGTTGGAAAGAATGAGAGAAAAAGAAACCTCCTTGCACTGTTGGTGGGAATGCAGACTGGTGCAGCCACTGTGGAAAACAGTATGGAGGTTATTCAAAAAGTTAAAAATAGACCTACCTTATGATCTAGCAATCACACTACTGGGGTATTTACCCAAAGAATACAAAAACACTAAATCAAAGGGATTATTGCAGCACTATTTACAATAGCTAAATTATGGAAGCAGCCCAAGAGTTGGTCAGTAGATGGATAAAGAAATTGTGGTATACATATACAATGGAATATTATTCAGCCATAAAAAATGAGATATTGCCATTTGCAATGACATAGGTAGAATTAGAGACTATAATGCTAAGTGAAATAAGAAAGACAAACACAATATGATTTCAGTCAAATAAAGGATTTAAGAAAAAAAAGTGGGCAAAGGGGAAGAGAAAGAGACAGACTCTCAACTATAGAGAACAGAATGATGATGACCAGAGGGGAGGGAGGTGGGAGGATGGATTAGATAGGTGATAGGGATAAAGGAGACCACTTGTCCTGGGAACACCAGTTATTGTATGGAAGTGTTGAATCACTGTATTGTACCCCTGAAACTGATATCACACTGTATGTCAAGTAACTGGAATTAAAATAAAACAGTAAAAAAAGTTTGAATAGATATATCACCAAAGAAGATATATAGGAGAATATGTGCACATAAAACATGAGCGACATTAAAATTCATTACAGAAATACATATTAAAACCACCCTATGATTCCACTATGTACCTGTTTATTACAGTTAAAATAAAAAAGATTGATGATCACAAAGGTTGGCAAAGGTGTGGAAGAAGTAGAACTCATACATTCTGCTGGTGGAAGGATAATACCCCCTTGGAAAACAGTCTGACAGTTTCTGAAAATTGAGCGCATAACCTCTAAAAAGAGGACTACTCTTTTTCTGGGTATTTACCCAATAGAAATGATAGCATATATCCTTACAAAGATTTGTACAAATGTGTGTAGTAGCCCAAATCCAGAAACAGTAATAATTTCCACCAACTGGTGAGTAGATAAACTGTGATATTTCCTTACAGTGGAATATTACTCAGCAATAAAAAGGGATGAACTCTTTTAAAAAACAAAAAGATTTGATTTTATGTATGTATGTATATAGTATTTATGCACGAGCAGGGGAGGGGCAGAAGAGGAAAAGAGAGATTCGCAAGCAGATGCCATGCTTAGCTTGGGGCCTGATGCGGGCTTGATCTCACAACCCTGAGATCATGACATGAGCCGAAACCAGGAGTGGGATGGTTAACTGACTGAACCACCCAGGTGCCCAAGGAACCACCTCTTGATATGTGCAATAACATGAATAAATCTCAAAATAATTACACTGAGTGGAAGAAGCCAGATTTAAAAAGAAATGTGCGCTACATGATTCCATTTATTTCAAATTCTAGCAAATGCAGAATAAACCATAGTGACAGAAAGGAGATGAGTGGCTTTAGGGAGACAGGGATTGGGACTGAAGGAAATGTGGGAAGGGAAGGATTACCAAAAAGCACGAGGAAACTTTTTGGGGTTATGACTTTGTTACGTTCTTGGTGGCGATGAGGTTTCCAAGGTATATACATATGTAAAATCTTCTCAAATTGTATACTTTATATGTGTATAATTTATTGCAAGCCAATTATATCTCAGTATATCAGTCATAAAATCCCCACCAAAAGGGTTCTCTTTACATGGAAAATAGATGCAGTAAAATATGTAAAGAACACCAATAACTAGTTATAATCTTGGGACTCTAAATTTATTTCGAATTGCTTTCTGTAATTATTAGATACTAATTTTGTAATTATGAAAACTAAAGCTAAATGAAAATAGTGGCAGTAATGTCTAGTCCACCAAATATTTTATTTGATCGTCTGGTACATGCACTGCAACTAACACCACCATTACTGAGCATTAGATGGGTCACTTCCTCGATCCATTCACAAAGGAATCAAAGTGGAGTTTTGAACTGTGGGGAAGATTCAGCTTCCCTGTGTCATGCATGGGGAACGGAGGACGCGAAACAGAGGTTGGTTTTCTGGGCACAGAGAAAAGCACTAGAAAATGCGGAGAAGCACAAAACAGACTGGTTTGGGTGGGTGAACAGGTAGTTGGTTATTTAGGTAAAGTTTGAGATGAGTGGTAATAGAGAAAGATGAACCAATCTGGGATCTTTTTCTCTTATCTTTTCTCTTTCACTTTGGCTTCCTCTCTTTCCCCCTTTCCTTTCTCCTCTTTGTTTTTGTTTTGTTTTTGTCTTGTTTTTTGTTTTTGCATTCTAGGGAAATTCTTTGTTTTCAATTTGAATAATTCAGTATTTTGCTATATGCTGTCTACTATTCACTGCTTCCAACAAAGTTTCAAATTTGTGTATTTTTTTAAAAAAAGATTTTATTCATTTGACAGAGAGTGTAAGCAGGGGGAGCGGCAGGCAGAGGCAGGCTCCTTGCTGAGCAGAGGACACAGAGCTAGATTCCAGGACCCTGGGATCATGACTTGAGCCAAAGGCAGACACCTAACCAACTGAGCCACCCAGGTGCCCCAAATTTCAAATTTATAATCATGTATTTCACATTATATTCAGTTCTTCACATTCTTAAACTTATATGGCTTTGTGACAGTTTGCTCTAAGGTTATAGGCACAGATGCCATTTACAGTATTCTTAAGAACAGATATCGGGCATTTTAGAATTCATTTCCCTTTTCTGACTGAATGCATGGTGCACCACAGGGGGGTAACCCTTGAGTATTAAGAAAACTAAGGGCCTTCTCCTTTGGAAATGAACAACAGTTTTCTTTGTTGGTTCAGCTTTACAGAGACACTTGTGTTCTCTTCCATGTTGGTTTGTCATCAGTAACAATTGAGCTGGATTATGTTGGAGTTTGGTAAAAGTTTCTGGTGAAATATTTCATAACAGGATCTTTAGGGTCAGATTAAGGGTGGGGGGAGAAAAAGCAACCCTAGCTGTTAGTATTTTGCCAGTTTCAAAATCTGGCAACCTAAAGAATCATCGTAGTGGAAGAGACCCATAGCCATAGCAACAGATTTTGCTTTTTTACTTCGGTATTGCTGAGATGGTGTGCCCCATCATGGCCCACTCTCCTGTGTGTGGTCAGGAGCTGACCCTGGGGGTTCTCAGATGCGGGCGTGCTAAGAGGAGGGTGACCACACTTGTGCTTTCCAAAAGATTTGCATGCTGCATTCATAGTGAGTTCTCATTTCTCTGGGATGGAGGTCTTCTCCAGGAGTCGACAAGTCTCCCTGTCTGTTGTCTTCTGGTGCTTCGTGGGTTAGTCTCATTCCTGATTCTCAGCAGTGCTAACATTTTTTGCAATTTAAATATTTCTACCATACTTTTTAAGGGTGAAGCCATTATAGACTCCATGACCTAGCTAAAAGTTTTTAATTTCCACTGAATCTTTAAATATTTTATGTGGGAGGGAAAGTAGAGGGTACTCCTTCCCATACCCTCACTTTATAAATGCTCTGGGTCAGAAATACGTGAGTTCCTGCAATTTACACAGGCAGTGGGTAGAAGAGGTAAGAAAAGATTTCAGTTCTCCTGGTCTGGATATCCAAGTCTGTTTTCACCACACCGTGCTGCAGTGTGATGCCTGCCTTTTCCTCAATATTTAAAAGCAGGAATGATTAAATAACTAGAATACATAAATAAAACATGTGCACGGGACAGTTTTACTGGGGCCGGAGGGCTCTAAAAAGGAAAGAAGCAGCCTCAGGCCTTGGCTTCCTTGAGGTTGAAATAATTTGTCTTTGAAAATGGCCCACCCTAATCATAGTAATCATCATCACATATAATAAAATCCCATTTTATGTGGCATGCTTCAGGCCAAATAAATCCCCCCAGCATGCTTTTCAGAGTTAATATCCAGGTCTGCCAATTATATGATGCTGTTATGGAATTAAATAATACAGTGGCAGAGTTATAATAATAATAATGGATAAGAGGTAAAGTGGGGAGTGATCAGGCAATAGCAAAGGAGGAAAGGAATGTTTCTGAAACAAGATCGAGAATCTATGACACGGAGAAACCGGAAAGGCACTAATCCTGAGCACATGGATAGCCCACTGCCATCTCTCGGTAGCCCTGGGTATTACAGCTCCAAATTGCCTCATCCACAAGCTAAGATATTAGGAACATGAAACATGTTATATATGATGAGAAAGCTTCATATTTATAGAGATGTTATTTCCAAGATACTCAATATAGGTTTTAAAGAAACTCATAATTTTATTTTCTTATGTTGTTTGGAGAACCCATAAACTGCCTTTCTTAATTTTGTTTGTGATGGGAATACAGATTCACCCCAAGTAGTATCCTATTAGTATTCTTTTCTGATCAGAGTTGCTGGCAAAGGCTGAAATGAGTTCATTGAACCATTAGTCACTGGGTCAATATGATTCTGTTGTTCAGAGCAGAAGCTTAACATTGTATTTTGGAAGCCAACTGTTAAATGGCTTTTGATTTTCCATGGAATGTTATACATATTCTATTGTTTGTTTGTTTCAAAGGGAAAACAGCTTTAAAAAGGAGTTCTAAGATAACTTCTGGTTTCTTAAGGGGGGGGATTTAAAACAATTTTTTTTTTCCTCTTGATGCAGCTTCTGTCCTTGAAAATTACCCTAGAAGGAGTTCCTAGAGGGTGGGACTTCATGGCTAGAACCGGTTTATGGGGGTCCAGGCCTTAGACAATTAAATTTACTCAGAAGCTGGTATGGTTGATATGCCTCAAGATGGGGTTGAAAGTACCATGTGTTGTTGCAACAGAAATCTCAAACTCACATCATGATCAGTAAAAGGAAAAATGGGGAAATTAATGACAGTGTAAGGATCGCTCTGTTTTGCGTGGTGCTCCAGGCCTTGTAGCCCATCATGTCGAGTGTGGGGCTCAATTTGACAACAACCCTCTTGGACTTGTCAAAATTTTTGCTGTGGGAGTGGCATTTTAATCTTAAGAGCCAGTCTGATGGGGACCCCTGTGGCCTCCCCAGAGGTCTCTCCCAAATAAATCCCACAGAGGGTACCATTACCATAGGCTTTCAAGAATCTGATTCAGCTACATTAATAAAAGTGGAACATTAACTAGGAGCCTAAGATGTGCCAGACATTTTGATGTACACTATCTTATTTGGCTTCCACAGAATCACTGTGAAGTTGGCTTTTGTGCCCCCATATGACAAAAGAGGAAACAGAGTCTCAGAATTGTTTGGCAACATGTCATACCAGAGTGATATTCAAGTTAGAGTATCTGAGTCGAATTTCCAATTTTTTTTCTCTTCAGATAGTACATACCAGTTTTTCAATTCATTGAACCCCAGGCTACGCTTATTTCCATCTACACTGAGGATCTCCAGTCTATCATTGATAGAACGCTATATCAATGAAAGCTAAAGAACTTACAATTACATGTGCCTTTTTGGTTGTAAGCAAAAACATCCCAACTCCTGTCCACTCACATATTGGCATGAAAACCAGCACACACCCACATCTACGGATCAATTATCAAAATCCTATAAGAGATTAGTGATAAGAAAGGATGTGGGGGAAGGAAATACATTGTTTTCCACTTTAAAAGTCTGACTTCTTTACAAAAAAAAAAATATATATATATATATATATTTTTTTTTAAGTGGAAGTTTCCGGTTCCTCTTTCCAAATAAAATCTCACATGGGGCTTCACAGTACAGCCCAGATAAGAGCAGCCTGTTGGAGGTGCTTGGAAATCTAGAGTTCTGTCTTCACTTTGCACCCTAAACTTCTCTTCCCCATCACATTCCCCAGGACTCCGGGACTTGGAGAATGTGTGTTCTAAAAGCCCTCCGAACTATTGAAAATAACACTGGGTCAGTAGTCGTGGATTTGGATTCAAGAGTGGGCTTCCCTTGTTTCAGTGACCTTAAGCAAGTTTCATAACTTTGTTGAATCTCAGTTTGTAAACTTTAAGAATGGGTACGATAGTGCTTTATTCCGTGCAGCTGCTGAGAGATTCAAATGGGTTGATGTACATAAAGGATATGTAGAACGTAACAAGCCCCAGTAAAGGACAGTACCGGTTACCGCTCATTCTCAGTCCCTCCCAAGTGCTTCTCTAAAACTACCAAGGTCAGAGGTAGGGCAGGGGAAAGATTTAATGTTACTGTTCAAGTGTACTACCCCCAAGGTGTATGCAGCCCTGTCCCTTGGTTTACAGTGCACCTGTCTGTATTGCCATTTGGACTCACCATCTTGCATTAGCATTTGTTCGAGGAGCTACTTTGTTGCAGATTGTTTCCTCACCCTGTGACTTCAAGCATTCCTTCCTTTAAAGAGGAGTTGTGCGTGATGCTGGGTTTTTCCGCAAGACAGCAGTTGGAGCCAGGCTGTGTAACCCTGCTGCTCCAGAATCATTACTGACAAGATAAAGAAGTAGATGATTAAGGGAAAATGTTGCATCAGGATTGGAAATGAAGTAAGGTTGTCATCCATTGTTAGAAACTTCAAGGGCTTCCTAGTAGATCTAGTACAGAAGGGTCCAGGCTGAGGAAAGGAGTCAGGGACCCTCTTACCACCCCCATTCTCAGCAAAACTACCTTCATCCACTGATGTGGGAGGAGAGCTGCCAAAATGAAAGGCAGATAAAAGTGAAGGTAAAATGTTTTAAAAAATTAATGGCAAAATTTTAAAATCATACACCACAGAAAGAGAGAACTAGAGTGGATTGGCAATATGTAAATTTATGTTAATGTACTCATTTTTCTATGTGAAGGGATCAGTGATTTTTTAAGAGTCTGTTACAAGTTTCCAATTTTCTTTCAAAAAGTAGTATTTAATAAATATCTCCTGTAACTTAACTCTCTCGAGATAATTTCCTTGAACAATTCCATGCAAATCCTTTTAAATCATTTTATGGGTACATTAACATGCATGTATTTGTATTATATGTCATGACTTATTATTTTACAAAAACACGGTTGTCCTGAAACAGTTGCTCTTCTGTTAAAGTTTTTATTTAATGACACACCGTAAATGCTTTCTGAGTTCGGCCATAAAATTTCTTGCCATCCTTTCTTCTTCTTTTTTTTTTTGAAGGTAAAATTCCTAGAACATAAAATTAACCATTTTAAAGTTTATAATTCATTGGCGTTTAGTCATTCATAATGTCTTGTAACCACCACCTCTATGTCGTCCTAAAACATTTTCATTACCCCAGAGGAAGCCTCACACCCGTGAAGCAGTTACTGTCCATTTTGTCCTATCTCCTCCTCCCCCAGCCCCTGGCCACCACTAATCTGCTTTCTCTCACTAGGGATTTACCTATTCTGGGTGTTTCATATAAATGGAATCATATGATATGTGACCTTTTATGTCTTTTTTTTACTAAGCAGAATGTTTTTAAGGTTCATGTATTGGTACTTCCTTCCTTTTTACGGACAAATAATATAGCACATTCTGTGTATCCTTTCACCAGTTGGTGGACATTTGGGTTGTTTTTACCTTTTGGCTGTTGTGAATAGTGCTGCTCTGAACACATGTGTTCATATGTATCTGTCTTCAGTTCTTTTGAGTATCTACCTAGCAGTGGAATTGCTAGATTGTAAAATAATTCCATGCTTAAGGAGCCACTGAACTCTTTTCCACAGCAGAATTTTATATTCCCATAAGTAATGTATGATGGTTCCCAAATTTCACTTTTAAAAGTTATTGTTTTTCTTTAAAGATTTTATTTATTTATTTATTTGGTAGACATAGATCACAAGTAGGCAGAGAGGCAGAGAGAGAGAGAGGAAGGGAAGCAGGCTCCCTGTCGAACAGAGAGCCCGATGCGGGGCTCGATCCCAGGACCCTGGGATCATGACCTGAGCCGAAGGCAGAGGCTTTAACCCACTGAGTCACCCAGGCACCCCTAAAAGTTATTGTTATAGCCATCTTTTCTGGATGAAGTGGTATGTCTTTGTGATTTTTATTTGCATTTCCCTAATGACAGATGACATGAGCATCTTGTCGTGTGCTTACTGACCATCTTCTTTGGACAAAGATCTACTCAAGTCCTTTACCTGTTCTTTAATTGGGTTGTTTATCCTTTTGTTGATCTAGCCAGCTTTTAAAAATGTGTGCACACTATTCGGTGATGGACTCCACTCCACCTTTATGTCAGTTGTACCAGCAAGGCATTATTTCCATGGAAAGGGGAAGTAGACACTGGGCAGAAAAAGCAATGGTTGTCCACCATATTAGGGAAGTACATAAGGCAAGATTCTCTGAGGACCCCCTAGAGAAAGTTTCCCATTAACCTTGCAAAGCAATAACTCTCTACCTCAAACTCATCAGTTTTACCAAGTATTTTTCTTTCCCTGGCTGGGAAGTCATTATAAATGGCTGTCAGGGAGGTAGATGGAGTGGGAAAAATAAACTAGATTTCATGATTTCTGTTGGCTTCACCCTCTATCCAAGGGATGATTAGAGGCTCATTATTCTTACCCTGTTCTACTATATTTTCACCCATGTGAAAGCCATCACCAGATTTTTTTAAAAAATATTTTATTTATTTTAGGGAGAGAGAAAGAGAATATGAGCAGAGAATATGAGCAGGACAGAGGAAAAGGGAGAAAATCCCAAGCAGACTCCATGCCGAGCATGGAGCTCACCATAGGCTCTAGCAACACCAAGATCATGATCCCATCCAAAACCAAGAGTCAGATGCCCAACTGACTGAGCCACCCAGATGCTCCTGTCACCAGATTTTTAACAAATTCCAAAAGAAAGAGTGACCAGCCATCCTAGTTAGACTGGGCCAGTGTCAGTTTTGCTTTGCCTTGTGTCCTGGGAACCCCCCCTCCATGAGATGTGAAAGGTCTTAATTCTGGGGATAGGTGTGTAAAGTTGAAGGGAAAGTACAAAACTCATAGGGCAACCCCAAAATAGGGGCTGAAAGTAATAGTGTCTTTAATGTCAAGTGGATTTGGCATAGACAGATAAATGGATAAATATATACCTTCTGTGGTCACCATTGTTGCCCCTGACCATTGATGCTAATGCCAGCATGGCCTAGATACTATTGAAAAAGAAAGCTAGGGGCACCTGGGTGACTGAGTCGGTTAAGTGTCTGACTCTTGATTTTATCTCAGGTTATGATCTCATTGACCTGAGATAGAGCCTCATATCACAATTCATGCTGGCTGTGGAGCCTGATTAAGAGTCTCTCCCTCTCCTTCTGCCCCCTCCTCTTCCTCTCTCTAAAAAAAAAGAGAAGAAGAAGAAACAAGGTAAATGGCTGTGTAAATTTAATGACAGAAGAACACATACAACTGGACTAGGGAAGTAAATAACCAAAACCAAGCGTATTACACAATATACAGAGAAGAATTCGGGATTGTGCGTGCTGGAGAAGAGGATGAGAAATCACATACGGACAATGAATCTCAGAAGCTTGGAAGGAGACAGTAAGGTACTTCTAAAACTTAAAGGTTTTCATCTCCCAAAAGACACTAAAGCTTAGTTGAAAATAGCAGCCTCTGAATTGGCTTGAGCATACTGCATGAATAAATATACATTATTATATTATTTTCTGGAATGTTCTGTGAAACTGGGTAAAGTTGCATTTTTTGATTCTGATGTCGCAGTTAAAGTATTCTGTGGTTGAACAAGAGGGGAAATTTGGTAATTAATCTGTTGGCCTTCCCACTCAAAATGCACGGAAGCAATTAATACAATTTTTGGCTTTATAGAGATGAGATAGCATCCTATAGGATGGCACATCTTGACACATTGTTGCTGGCTATGAAAAAGGTTTTAAAATGTCAGCCAGCTATAAAATATTTTCAAATGTGAGATAAGAAGAATCTCCTTCTCTAATTTGGAAATACCTTCAGTATGAGAATAGAGAAAAGGATTACTTTAAAACAGATTTATATACTGTTTCTCCAAAGCTGTTTGGCGATCCTGGAAGAAATATTAAGAAGCTTAGAAAAGGATGAACTGACTACACTTGAATTGTTTTAGGTCGTGACAGATACTTATGGAAAAAAACAAGAGACACATTTCTTTTAGAAATAAGACTGCTTCAGAATTTAAAAAAAATGTCAACAGAAAGGGCAGCCAAATTAAACAGGTTTTCTCAGTTTCTTTAGAAAAACTCACTTACTTGGAATCGACCTTTGATTTCACAACTTCAGAATACTTCTGTGCTTTAAAACCATTTTCCTTGAGAGGGTTTTAAGTTCGGAGTACTTCAAGATTATGGATTACTTTAGATGTGGGCATCTATTTGGTGAATTTAAAGACACAAAGACCTGATGGAGGCACAACTGGTCTACCAAAGCAAGCCAGTAGATATGATGTGGATAAACCTTTTTAAAAAAGATTTATTTATTTTGGAGAGAGAGTGAGGGAGAGAGCCAATGGGGGAAGGGGCAAGGGGAGAGAATCTTCAAGCAGATTCCCTGCTGAGTGCAGAGCCTGAGGCAGGGCTTGGTTTCAGGACTCATGAGATCATGACCTAAGCTGAAACCAAGAGTTAGATGCTTAACTGCTGAGCCAGCCAGGCACCCCATGGGTGGACTGGAACTGGATATAAATTCCTACAAGTCTAAATACCTGGTATTGCTAATGAATAAGATCTTAAGTACTCCATGCTCACATGCTTTTGTGGAGATGATATTAGCTTGACATCTTCAAAACCAGAAGCCAGTGTAGTGTGGGTTTGATGAGACCAGAGCTACCAGACAAAATGAATTGCATATTGGACTGTATTCAGGTTCACTGCTACATAAAAGAAAAGAGGGATGTCCTAAAGGCTGCAGGCAGTTCAGAGAAATATTATTAGAGAAGGATTTAGAAGGATTACAGCTATTCTTTTGTATCTTGGGGCCAAAAGAAACATGTTGTTGTTATTTTTTATTGAATATGGATAATAAGCTTAATTAGTCCTATTACATGTATCTTCTCTCTTTAAAAATATTCATGTATTTTAAGAATACAGATTAAAATAGCATAATGTATATATAGCATAACTGTAACATACAATAGAGTTTTTCTTTTTTAAAGATTTTATTTATTTATTTGAGAGAGAGAGAGAGAATGAGAGTGAGAGAGGATGAGAGGTCAGCGGGAGAGGCAGACTCCCTGCCCAGCTGGGAGCCCAATGTGGGACTCAATCCTGGAACCCCAGGATCATGACCCAAACCAAAGGCAGTCGCTTAACCAACTGAGCCACCCAAGTGCCCTACAATAGAGTTTTAAAAGATGTAAGTACTCTATCAGAAGGCAGAAAGAAATATTCTAAAAATATTATTATACTTTCCTTATACATGTTATTTGTTTAGACCTACTATTAATTACTGCTAACTGCCTCTTTAAGGCTTATTTTTATTTAAGTATTTGCATTATGTAAATGTAGAATAATTATAATTTCAAATAATATCTACTCTCCATATTTTTATATTAAAGTAATAACACGTGTATATTTATTGTGTATTATGTTATTATGATTTTGTGTATTTGGTATAGGTTTGGTTTTCTAAAAATGTTGGTGATTCTACCTAGATAAATGCATTACAATTACCTCTAGCCCCTCCTGGATGCCCTCTGCCTCTTCCCATTGGATGCATGAAAGCAAATATGACTTACTCAGGCCTATAAAAACCGAGATAGCTTACAACAGTCTGGCTTACTGCGGTCTGTCTTCCAACTGAAACTCTGAAGGGAAGCTAATCAGATATCAAATAATGTGGGAATGGACTAATGGAGAATTCAACTGCATCTATATAGAGCAAATATACAAAAAAGGCCATTTGAGTCAATGTGGAAAGTAATAGCATGGGGGAACACCGTGTAAAAGAAGCAAGAAGTCAGGCACTTAAAAAAAAATCCAGAAGAATCTAAGCTCAAGAAAACATGACCTAAGAAGCAAATGAAAATTTCTAACAGCTGCTTTGCAATGTAGAACAATTTAAAGAGAATATGAATTCAATGACTCAAGAGCTCCAAGTTGATAAAACAAGAGAATGAGCTGAAAAAGAATATTGCAGAGGAAGAAAAAAATGAGTACAAATTCATTTTCCAATGAAACGAGCAGAATAGGAATGGAAAAGAAACAGTGGAAAAGTGAATTCATGACTTAGAGCAAAGCCTTGAAATGATAACCCTGAACGCACAAAGAAGATCAAAGAGATTAATGTAATCAGAAAGACAATAATGGGTACAAAGGGGAGAGGTGATGTTTTTAACTAAGAATAGTTGGTGTTCCTGAAGTACAGAGTGAAAAGAACACAACAGTGGTGAACGACAGAAAACCCCACTGTAGTGAGCCTCAGAAACCCCGGGTCCGGCATCCTGGGACTGGCAGAATGACACCCACATGCCATCAGGAATTAGGCTCTTTCCAGCCTTTTCTCTTCCACCATGTTCAGTGTGTGGTTATCCTGCCCTCGTGTACTAGGAGGTGAGATGGATGAGGACATGAGGCACATTGCTTTCCACTGGTGAGATTTTCTCTTTTCACTTAAGATGAATTAAGCTCTCCCGGGGATATCGGTCTATACTCATTGGCCAAAAGTTATCATAAGACCACATCTAGCTTCAAGGGAACCTAGAAAGGTGTTTTAATTTTCCTCCATAGTTGGGGAAGGCAAGACAAGAGGTTATCTGTGACTTTTGGGAGCCCAGTCTGAGCCATCTACCAAAATAGCTGTCCTTGGGCATTGTCTAAACTTAAGGTCATTAAGTAGCATTATCAGCATATTTGCAAGATAGATGGCAAACACTAGAATAAATAGCAAAAATATCCTTTATCAGGCATATGGTTTGCAAATATTTTCTCCCATCCTATTGATTGCCTTTTCACTTTGTTGATTGTTTCCTTTGCTATACAGGAGCTTCTTAGTTTGACATAATCCCATTTGTCTATTTTTGCTTTTGTTTTTCATGCTTTTGGTATCATGACCAAAAAATTGTTGTCAAGACCAACATCAAGAAGCTTTTCTCTAGGTTTCCTTCTAGTTGTTTCACGTTTTTAGGTCTTATAGTTAAGTCTTTAATCCATCTTGAATTGAATGTGTAAATGGTGTGAGATAAGTGTCCAGTTTCATTCTTCTGCATGTTGATATCCAGTTTTTCCAATACAAATTATTGAAAAGACTTCTCTTTCCTCATTATGTGTTCTTGGCACCCTGGTAGAGGATTAGTTGACTAAAAATGGCCAATAAGTTTGTGAAAAGGTGCTTAGTATCACTAATCATCAGGGAAATGCAGAGCAAAACCACAATGAGAATCACTGCACATCTTTTAGAATGGATATTACCAAAAAGACGGAAGTTAACAAGTGTTGGTGAGGATATGGAAAAAAGGAAGCCCTTGTACATTGTTGGTGGGAATGTAGACTGGTGCAGCCATTATGGAAAACAGTATGGAGGTTCCTCAAAAAATTAGAAAACAGAAGTACTTTATGACCCAGCAGTCAGACTTTTGGGTGTGTATCCAAAGGAAACAAAATCAGTGCCCCAAATAGATGTTTGCACTCTGACATTCATTGATGCATTAGTCATAATAGTCAAGAAATGGAAATAACTTAAGAGCCCACTGAGGGATGAATGTATAAAGAAAATGTGGAATATACACACAGTGGAATATTATTCAGCCTTAAAAAATAAGGAAATCTTTTCATTTACAACATTATTGGTGAAAATAGAGGACATTATGCTAAGTGAAATAAGCCAGACAGACAAAGATACTGCATAAGCTCACTTATATGTGGAATCTAAAAAAAGTGGAACTCAAAGAGACAGAGAGTGGAAAGGTGGTTGCTGGGGACCAGAGGAAGGGAGATGAGATGTTGGTCAAAGGGTACAAAATTTCAGTTACACAAGATGAATGAAATTTGGAGGTCTAATGTACAGCATGGGCATGATTATTAATAGTACTATATTATGCACCTGGTTACAAAATAGTATATGTAGTATGATCAGTAGTACATATACATCTTGTTTAGCAGTCTGTTGGTTCACCCATTCATTTCATCTTTTGTCTTTATTTATTTAATTTTTTATGGTGAAAATATCCATCATTAGAATTAGTCAGCTGGACTCAGTTTAGATGCTCTCAATTTTGTTGGCAACATCTAAAGCCTCGTAGCCAGGAGACTGATCACGGTGTTGACCTTGGCCCCATCAATGTCGTAAATTTCTTCACAGCCTGTTTGATCTGGTGTGTTTTCCTTGATATCCACAATGGACACAAGTTGTGTTGTTTGTTATCTTCTATTTCTTCATGGTTGGGGGAACTTGATGACATGGTGGTCAGACTTGTTCCTCCTGGGGGCACCCTTCTGAGGCTATTTGGCCTGTGGTCAGGGTTGTAGTGTCTTAGGCTGTTGGAAAGGCAGGTGACCTGCAGATCTTTTTTCTCTGGCTGTGCATACCTTTCTGACCACCTTCTTGGCTTCAAAGACTTTGTTTTGACCTTGTCTTTGGGAAGGGCAGGGGCTTCCTTCGGTTTTGGTGCTACCTTTATTAAAAGCTCACCTCTCTATTGAGAGCAGGCATGATAAAGACCAAAAATAGATTTATTTTATAGTTGATTGTTCAACATTTTCTTTGGCTTGAGAGTATTTAAAAATTATTTAAAAAAAACCTAATTTGGATTTTTTGAAAGATAAATAAAAATGAGCACATATATAACATCACCTTGATTTATTTGTAAATTTGATCACTCCAGTTATTGTGATGGCTGTCTAAGGAAATTTTGGGAGTCCCTTTTGTCCCAGACGGGAATGCTGTCCCTGGCTCTCTTTTGAGATGTCACTGAGAGGCAGGTGAATCGGTCCCTTACTATTGCCCCGTTTCCCCAAACCATTCCTTTCCCTGTAGAGGAGGTGACCATATGAAGGCTAGAGGATTTGGCAGAGCTTAAGTCCAGAAACCAGGGCCAAGGAACATCATCATAGGAATGGGAGGTTGATCCATCAAGAAAAGACTGCTTCATTCCACTGGAACTCAGAACGGTTCCACAGAGCCATGTAACCATTTGTTTCAAATGAGAAGGTGGCAGATGGAAAGTGTCATTCTGGCTCCTCATGGTTCTTTCCGGTCTTGACTCCATAGTTCCCTTGAGGTGGATCCACCCCTTCATTCTGAGTAATTTTTGCTTAATGGGTAAACCTGAGGTGCTCAAGACTTGCACTCAGGCACAGAGCAGGGGGCTGGCTCCATGAGTCTCATTTGGGAGCTGGAAAGCCTTGACAGGACGGAGAAGTAGTTAGACCTCGGAATAAGGGGCTGTGCTTCTTCAGACCGTGGAGAAATCCAGCCCGTGAAGAGCAGTTCCTGGGGTTCCCTCTCAGGGTAGGTCAACATTTTAGCCAGAGCTCGAAGGTTGTTCAGAATCTATTAATTTAGGAATATTGTCCATATTTATTCTAACCACCTGCCATCATAATCACAGAGCTGTTGGCAATAAACAATCACACTAATTGGAAGTGACAAGACTCTTCTGGCTAGCCCGTCAGGCCAAGAGAGGGACATCACAGAGAGAAACTGAGGTCTGCTCGCTGTCCTCTGTCTGGAGAGGAGACACCCTTGGGGGAGGATCTTTACAGAGTAACACATTCTCCTGTGAGGACTTTTGTCCTGACGCTGGGTCTTGACATTCCCATTTTTTATTTCTTCCTTTCCTTCCTCCTCACATCCTGTTGGAACAAGTCTTTGGGTTCCTAACCTGCTCTGGAGTTTGCTGCTAAGTGCCAAGTCGAAGTACATCTGCACTTTCTCAGCAAACTCATCATTTGGGTTGCTTCATAATTAGATTTTCCAAAAACCTCTCTCCTCATATATCAATTACTCCACTCCCTTAATCATCTTCCTCAATGTTCTCCATGATCCTACTCATTTGTCAAAATGTGTCTGCGCTGCGGCATTTTCAAAAAAAAAAAAAAAAAAGAAAAGAAAAAGAAAGGAAGAAAGAGTGATCCTTACTAATAGTGTGCCGTGTGCAGTGTCTACTTAGCTGCAGTCTTGAGATCTCCCTCCCACGTTTTTCCCTCTGCTCCCCACGTGCCCTGCCAGATGGGAGCATTGCTTTCTGAATCCGAAAAAGAGGCTTGTTCAGTTTAATGGACTTGTGGATTTCCGTGATGGTGGTTTTAGAAGGAAAGCGTTCTGGAAATCAATACGCTCTGTGTCTATGTCCCTGTGTACGTAGATCTAACTTCCTGAAACATGAACCAGTTTTACAACTAATTAACCTATGGTGACCTTGGTGATCACTCAAGAGACAAGATGAATTATGGGATGGATTCCTGATCCCTTGTTGGGTAGTCAGCATGAGAGGAGGATGTGCCCGTACTCGGACACATAACAGAAAGCCCTTCATTCCAAAGGGAGTGCCGGCACTGCCCCCCACGCCCCCCAGTTCTGCCGTGTGATTTAATCTTGGTCCCACCACCACCAAAATATGCATAAAAGGAACAAGCAACCAAGTTTTAGGCAACAAACACATGTAAGGAAAGATAGATATTTCCATAATTTGTCATGTAGGTCTTTCTGCAGAACCTGATAAAAATATACTGTCTTTGACATGTTCTCTTCTACTTGTAGACATTATTTTATAATGGACATATATTTATTCTTTATTGCAGTCACTAAACATGAGTGATTCACTTCTTCAGTTGATCTATGAGAGTTTTTAAATGCCTTATTCACTGATGGATTCATTCTTTTATCACACATTTATTAAGAGTTTACAATAAGCTGGGTTCTGTGTAAGGCACTGGGGACGGGATGGTGAGTAGAAATAGATACGGTCTCTGTCCTGATGGGTTTTCTAAATTCATAGAGAAAGACATGTGAATCATAACATTGCATAAATACTTATAAAATCATAGTAATGGTAACATGTCTGCAAGTTACCTCGATGGATGTCTTGTGGCTGGGTGTTTCGGATTTCTGATTAACTGAATTTGCCTGTGATCATCCTGGACCAAATGAGACACCATGTATAGAAATGCCTTTCTCTGTGATGGCTGCGAAGGTGAGGTCATGTTGCGTTGCCTATTTTTCTTAGGATTTGGTAGTTTTAATTAGTATTTACTACTTACTTAACATTGTTTAGCTTATGAGATTCATCAGATGAGTCCCAAATGTAATATCCCCATATTTCTAGGCATCCCCATGATGCCTAGAAAATTAATATATATATGTGTGTGTATATGTACATATATATAAAGATATATATCTTAATAAAATATATATGTATAGCATTTGTATGTAGTCTTAGTAGACAGATCCTTGAAAGTCTGAAAATCATCTGGCTTGCTGGGATTCCATGTCCTTTGGATCAAAGTGGAATTTGACTCCAAACCTGGTAGAAAATTAAGTTTCTTTTTACCCCTGGCATTCACTGATAAATGTCTGCATGGTAGGTTTTACTGAAGACTTGGGACCGAAGACAGTTGTGATGGTCATTAAACTTCAGGGCAGTATAGCAAAAACCCCACAAACAAAAATGGACATCCCAGATTTTAAAAGTCCCTCAAGCATTTCCTTTCCTCTTTAGGGAATTTTTGCTTCTAGTCCCTTCAGTGCAGACTTTCATTTTCCCACATTGCTCTGTCTACCCCTGCTATGACCTGGGGGAGTCCTGCAACAATTATTTTCTTTTGTTGAAGATAACAAGAAGAGAACTAAAAGGGTCCCATAAGCAAATAAACTTAGGGAGCTCTGGTTCAAATACAAAAGGATCTTGAAAACAGATTTGGCGGTCTTTAGTACACTGACATATGTTGTAAATTCCTAAGAAAGTGATTTTTTTTTTTTTAAAGAAAGTGGCTTTTAAAAATCTTTAAAAAGATCCATACTAAGTATTTCTTAGCCCTTATATCATTTATGGTGACTCTGGCTGCGCACGGCACAAACTCTGGCTTATAATCATCTGAGCAACAAGAAATTTTATTGTTTCACATGTCTGGAAGGTCAGCCGTAGGTAGTTGATCTGTGGCTCAGTGACAAAATGAAGGGGTTAAGTTTTTCCCTTCTTTGCCTCTGCCATATTCAGTGTTGACTTTATACCTCGGTCACAGGATGGCTGAAGCAGGTACAGATCTCAAATCTAAAATGACAGTATCCTTAAGAAAAGGAGTGACTGTTTCTTCCTGGGGCATTTTCTTAGGCGATAAGAAGCTTGTTCCAGAATCCCCCAGTAGACTGTCTCTCACATGTCTTTGACTAGAATTGGGTCTCAACCTTATTGCTGAACTAATCCGTAGCAAGGAGGATGGATGAGCCCTCCCTGAAGCACCTGGCTACATGGGGGATAAGTCGATACCTGCGCAAATTGAGGTTCCATTTGGAAGGAGATGAATGCTGGGCAGGCTGCTAATCACGGCCTTTAAAGAAACATTGACTGAATCCTGTCCTTCCCAATTTTTATATGTTGAAGCCTTAACTGTATTGCAGCTGACCGTATTCGGAGATAGGGTCTTCAGGAAGTAATTAAGGTTAAATGAGGTCATAACCGTAGGGCTCTAATCTGATAAGACCAGTAGCCTTAGAAGAAGAAAAGAGAGAAAGATCATGGGGGTGCACACACCCGAGAAAAGCCAGGTGAAGGTGGTACAGGAAAGCAGCCATCTGCAAGCGAGGAAGAGTGCTCTCCCCAGAAACCAACCCTGTGGACCTTGATCTCCCAACTCCTACTCTCCAGACCTGTAAGAAAATTAATTTCTGCTCTTTAGGCGGTGCAGTCTATATGGTGTTTTGTTACGGCAGCCCAAGCCGACTGATATACACAGCAGTATGATAGGAAATTAAAATAGTATAATTTCTAGAAAAATTATGAAATGCTCCTTTTTTAATACCAGTGCCATGCCCTCGAGCTGCTCAATAGAATTTGTGGTGTATTTTCCTCATCTTTTTAATGCTTACCAAAGGTCCCGTATGTTCACGTATAGATACATGTGTATACCATTATACACACTTGCTTTTTTGTTGTTTACCTTTTATTTTTTAAGGTTGAATTTTACCTGCTGTTCTTCCAGTTGTTTATTCTCACTCAACAAAAACACAGAGCGCTACCCTGTTCCTTGGACAAATTGCGTAGATACGTCATGGAGACGTATTACCATTTCTTCAGCCCATCTCAGTGCGGGAGGACGTTGTGAGAAGGGGCTCCCACGCTTTGGTGAACGCGCAGCATCTGCTGGCATTGGTGTTCAGCACAATAGCCTCTTGGACCTGCTGATTGTAGCATGACAGTTTCCCTCTCTCTCCTGTAGGTTGTCCTAAAGAAGACGTAACTTCTTTGAGGCTCTCACGACCTTTGACCATAGCCACATGTAGTTGCTGTTGGTACCCAAAGGGCAAGATGATTCAGGGCACTAATGAATGACCATGTGCTGGATAGTCCTCATCTGATGCATGTGTATCAGGAGTGCTAATGTCCCAGTCTTTAGGAGACCAAACACTTGGTTCTTTCATGCATGACATTGTACTGTTTGGAAACTGTGACATTACTCAGCTGCTGACTTAGTCTGTCTTGGGTGAACTTTTCTACAAGCTACATAGCTTGAATAGAGTAAATCTGACTAATGAATTTATAAGCAAGGTTTTGGCAACATAAAAAATTCTCGCCTCCCTAGAAAAGGTTTAAACATTTTCCTGTTGTTTACAAGGAAAATTATTTCCCATGATGTATGTTATTTGAATTTGATTCTGTTCATCAACAAACACTGCAAATGTGGGAAACCCACCCTAGAAAGGCATTTAATCTTTAAGCCCACTTAATCCTACCAATTGGGGTTGTAAAAATAAACATAGGAGATTCTAACATGCCTGGGAGTTGACAAAACCACCCAGTTTGCAAAAGCCAAGATGTTGTTGTATTTATCATAGACAAAGATGACCTTCACTTGGGGATTGGATTGATTTCCAACAGAAAGATTGTTCTGTAAATCTAGTTTCCATATGAATGCACCATTCATTGTTTCACACACATCTCCGTTTGTTGACTCTGTTGTTGGAAGGTCCAGATACCCTCCAACTAGGTATTTTGAAAGGTTTGTCTAACAATTTAAGTTTTCATTTTTTCGTTTTTAAAGCCTTACTTGGGTTGGGTTTATTTTAGGGGATAGCACGTAGAAGTCGAGGCAAAGAAAAAGAAGCTGAGTCCTTAAACCGATGGATCGGAGAGTTAATTTTTTTTTAAACGAATCTTCTCTCGGGCACCTGGTTGGTGCAGTCCATTAAGCATCTGACTCTTGGTTTTGGCTCAGGTCCTGATCTCAGGGTCGTGAGATGGAGCCCTGCATCAGGCTCTGCGCTCTGTGGAGCTGGCTTGGGATTCTCTCTACCTTTCTCTCTGCCCCTCCCTTGGTCTCTCTTTCAAATAAATAAGTCTTTTTTAAAAAATGAACTTCTCTCTTGATTTAAAAAAGTTAGATGGAAAAATATCTTTCCCAAGTCTACTCAATCCTTTGCACTTCTTTTATACCATCTATCCCGTCTTTCTAGGCAAGGGGACTTAACATTTACCCAGATTACAGACCCTGGATGGGGAGCTACTCCCCAAGCTTCATTGCTTAAAGGTGTTAACTTTATAGTACTTCTGAGTTCCATCATATTCTGCAAGAGTAATAGCCACCCATATTTTCATTCATTTCCATCATGGTGTTGCCGCCAAGAATAGAGACTTCTTTAAATTGGGAAAGAGGATATAGTCTTCTTATTCAAATTCCCACCCAAACACTTTCATGTATTACAAGGGTATGGCATATAATAATGAGGTAATAAGTACAATTATATACCTACTAATATACTGATAATCAAAAGTATATTAAGCATGTATTCAGTTATATAACCTGTGTGAGTAAATTATATATGATTAAAATGCGTATCTACTATTACCATCACACTCAGCTAATGCAATTTAATTTTATTTATTTTTTATTATTTTTTAAAAGATTTTATTTATTCGAGAGGGAGAGGGTGATAGAATGAGCAGGAGGGAGGGGCAGAGGGACAAGCAGACTTCCTGCTGTGCCCGGAACCTGACATGGGCTCCATCCCAGGACCTGAGCTGAGCTGAAGTCAGACACTTAACTGACTGAGCCACCGAGGTGCCCCTTGGCTAATGCAATTTTAATAATACATAGGGATAGTCTGGTCTACAGGTGACCTAGAACCAGTGTTGACTTGTCTATGGGTCCACTAACACCTAGGAAAGATATTGAGGGATTCTGTGTATATAGTTTCTAGATCTTTTCCTCTCTCCTCTAGAGAGAAGGGTCACCCATGAAATGTCACCCTCAGGTAGAGGGAGAGTTTCTTGTGCTCTTATGTCCAGGAAGGCCATCTTGGGCAGGGTGTTGATTAAAGATGTCATTTGACTATCATCTTCCTGGTCTTTTAAACCGGTTTAACTAACAAGCACATGCAGCTTCCTGCTGCCCACGTCTGAGAGGTTTGACCACAGAGTAGGAGCTGCTTTAAATAGAACATGACTTTTAGAAATCTGTCAGTCCACAAAAATGATAGTGTCACATGACTCTGTGACTCAGTGGCTTGACAGACCTTTTTTTCTCAGCATGCAGAGACTGCTTGTTGTCCAGCTTCATGGAGCAAGCTTTGTCCAGGGATCGGGTGATGGCATCTGGTCTTCGTCTCCACCCCCATGGCACTGCATCAGGCACCACCTGAGACATCTCATGGCTGGAGGGCGGGGTGGGAAGAGCAGTGGGGAGGTGCAGGGTTACAGATCGCTGAAGGATATCAAGATGCTTATCTGCAAATGTAGAAAGTGTTCAACTCTCAGGCCACCTTGGGAATTTTGTGCCACCTTTTTATTGTTGAAATGCATTTATGTGGAGGTTTAGAAGCTTTGACTCTGTCCTCTCAGCCACTTTAGATGATGCATGGGTCCAAGAGGGCTGGAAGCTCCTTCTCTCCTAAGGGCCTTTGTTAGAGCAGGTGGTTCTGAGCACATGGGGGGAGGTGCCAGCAGACAAAGAAGGCCAGTTTGAGACCATCCATTTAACTTGCTCACAAGGGTTCCATGAAGACTAAACTCTGTGTTGGACAGGGGAGGAAGGGGCACTTACATGTGACCCTGTATCCTCACTTCTTCCTTTTCTTGGCTTGCCTGCCTGCCTGCCTTCCTTTGTTTTTCTTTAAGTAGGCTCCATGCCCAGTGTGGAACCCAGTGTGGGTCTTGAACTTACGATCCTGAGGTCAAGACCTGAGCTGACATCCAGAGCTACTCAGGTGTCCCTCTGCTTTTCTTTCTTTCTTTCTTTCTTTCTTTCTTTCTTTCTTTCTTTCTTTTTCTTTCTTTTTTTTTTTTTAAAGGTTTTATTTATTTGACACAGAGATAGAGAGTACAAGTAGGCAGAGAAGCAGGCAGAGGGAGAGGGAGAAGCAGGCTCCCCGCTGAGCAGAGAGCCCGATGCGGGGCTCGATCCCAGGACCCTGAGATCATGACCTGAGCTGAAGGCAGAGGCTCAACCCACTGAGCCAGCCAGGCGCCCCTCTGCTTTTCTTTCTTAATCAATTTCTTGGAAGAAAGTCATTGTGCTGTAGAACCAGCACCATACTTGGAATCAGAAAACCTTATTTTAGGGACACCAGGTGGCTCTGTCGGTTGAGCAGCTGCCTTCGACTCAGGTTATGATCCCAAGGTCCTGGGATCGAGTCCCACATCAGGCTCCTTGCTCAGTGGGGAGCCTGCTTCTCCCTCAGCCTGACACTCCCCCTGCTTGTGCTCTCTGTTTTTTCTCTCTGACAGATAAATAAATAAAATCTCAAAAAAGCCCCCCTGGTTTTAAATATCTGCTCTGAGAAAGTTTGTTCATCTCCCCAATTTCAGTTTCTTCATAGTAAAATGGGACAACCTCAGATCTGTTGTAGAAGATTTGAAATAATGAAGTAAGGGCTTGGCATGCAGCTTGCCACATGGTGACTACTCGGTAGATTCCAGTGACTACCAATCCACTTTCAAAACCGGGAAGAATCTTCTGTTATGTTGAGGGCAACATATTAGTATCCTTAACATAGCAAAGCTTCAGTGTACTTATTCCCTATGGTGTTTTTGAGAACCCAGGTAAAGAGGCCAGCCCATTGTACTGGCAAAATTGTTCTCTACCCCATGATTTGGAAGCTGGTAAACTTTCATTCAGACAACATCCCTGGAGATCTACCCCATGCAAAAGCCCTGGTGTCGGGTGTTACAAGACTTACCAGGGTACATCCTTTCCCTGGAGAAGATTAGGTTGCGTAGTGGGTCTGAGGCGAGGGCATAAATGACTGTCCAACAATCCCCTCAGAAGGCTCTGAGAGGGGCGGTGGCTCAGTGGGTTAAGCCCCTGCCTTTGGCTGAGGTCATGATCCCAGGGTCCTGGGATCGAGTCCCGCATCGGGCTCTCTGCTCAGCGGGGAGCCTACTTCCCCTCTCCCTCTGCCTGCTGCTCTGCCTACTTGTGATCTCTCTCTCTCTCTGTCAAATAAATGAATGAAACACTGAAAAAAAAAAAAGAAGAAAAAGGGCTCTGAGAAGCTGAGGGGAATGCGAAACGTGCGGAAATGTTTCAGGGTGTAGCCTGTGTTTGCCAGTCTAGACAGAACACGTTCTCAGCAGTCGGAGAGCATCACATCATCAAAAAATGCTGTGCTTGTATTTGAAAGTCGCCGTGTACCGTCTCACCTGAGATAGATACAACACTTGTCTTTTAAATAACTCAGTGTTGAAAGTATTGTTGTAAGGCTCGTTCCTTAGGATATTGACTCCAGAAACGGCAGTCTGAATTTATACTTCCCTTATAAGGTTTCTGTCTATCACTCAGGAGTAAGAAACCATTGCTGGGCCTCGGGGGTGGCTCAGTTAGTTGAGCATCTGACTCTTGGTTTGGGCTCAGGTCACAATCTCAGGGTCTTGAGATTGAGCCCTGCATTAGGCTCCGTGCTCAGCAGGGAGTCTGCTTGAGAGTCTCTCTCCCTCTGCCTCGCCCCCTTCCCACTCTCTCACACTCCCTCTGTCTCCCAGAATAAATAAAGAAATCTTAAAAAAAAAAAAAAAAAGGAAACTGTTGTTTCAGATGAGAGTAGATAGATAGAATTTTGGTCCCCAGCTTTTCTGGCTTTCTGATTGAGAGATGGAACCCTATGTGTGCTCTGGCTTTCTCTGCTGTCCTATCATAGCTGCGGTTTCCTTCCCAGGCTCATTCATCAGTAGATTTTCTAGTTCTTGTCTTCCAAAATTTGTTAAAACCTTTAGTTGCCTGATGACTTCCCCCTCCCACTACCTCCACAGTTAATGGAATTATTTGTCTTTGTATTTCCCCAATGAAATTAATGGGGTTTTGGGAGGAGGGCGCGTGAATTCACGTTACAAGTTTGTTTTGAATGAGAAGCCCGTATCTGTTGTGCTGTCTTTCCACGCATCCCTCTGTCCATCCACTCACCGTTCCATCCTTTTGGTCAAGACTTGCTCAGGGTACAATAGATGAAAATAATTTAGTAATTCCAAGTGGAATAGAAAAACAGCTAAACGTAGAAGAAAAATTTCTTCCTCTGCAGTCTAGGCAAGCCATCAAACTTTCCACGGCACTTCTGGGTGAAGATTGACAGCTGAGGCTTATAGTGGTGGGGGGTCTGGGAAGATATCCAGGCTCTCTAGAGGGAGTCTGAAACAAAGCAGGGGGCCTCCACTGGAAGCTTTACTGTAGGCTTCACTACAAGCTTCTCACCTGCCCTGGAGGAATCGTTAGGCCGTGTCCCTATTCTCAGCAGAGCTGAGCAACCCGCCTAGCAGCACCCTGTACCCACTGCCCACCCAGTAACTTCTTTGCTCCCTTGCCCTCCTCTCACCACTCCCAACTCACTCCTGGTATCCTTAAAAACAAAAACATAAACCTTCTTTGTGATACTTACTTTATGTGGTTTCTGGAGATAATATGGGGTTACAATTAAGGCACATTTAAGTTTTGCTGAAGACTTTTGCAGCCTATTCTCTTACTAATTTATTTACACACCAAACGTATATTTAAAAAATGACTATGAAGCAGGAGCTATGGTGAGTGTTCAGACTTAAAAGATCATAACATAGTTTGTGTCCTCCAAGAGCTTCGAGCTGAATGTGGACCTAAATATACAAATAGATCATGTCTGTGTTACTGTACAAAGGCTGCGTAAAGATAAAGTTCTTCAGAGGAAGACCTTTATGGAGGCTGGAACTTGAGCTGGGTGTGGGGAGATGGGTAGGAGTTAGCTAGATGGGAAAAGATACAGAGGGAAGGAAGGCTTTCTAGAGAGTGGAAAGTCTGTGTCAAACCTGTGGAAAAACAGGAAAACACCAGACCGTGATGTGTGGAGGGGAATTTCAAGAGCATCACATGTCTCGTGTTCTCTGGGAGGCTGTTGGATTTGTTGGCAATAAACCCAAATCCTTTAAAGAAGTGGGATTGCCGCTATCATCTGAGTTTATTTTTTTAAATTTTATTTTTAAAATGTTTATTTTAGAGAGACAGAGAGCCGGGGCGGTGGGGGGGGGTTATGGGCAGAGGCAGAGAGAGAATCCTCAAGCAGACACCCAACTGAATATGGAGCCTGACGGAGGGCTGGATGCCATGACCCTGAGATCATGACCTGAGCTGAAGTCGAGAGCCAGCCGCCCAACCAACTGAACCACCCAGGCGCCCCCATCATCTGAGTTTAGTGAAGACTGAGATTTCTAGAAGAGAGAACTACTCTAAGGATGTTGGGATTCACAGGCATTAATCCTGTCAGTCAAGAACTGCGCCCCCAGTCACAGTGGGGTTTTGAGACAGATGTAAGTGAATAAGGGCCTCTACCGTCTGAACCTCAGGCTCTAGTTTGGAAAGAGCCTCTGAAAACTCTTGGATCTGCTTTTAAGCCCTTAGTTTTAGTTCAGAGAGAAGGATGTTCATGAATCTTTGCTTGGAGGTCCAGCAATTGTGGCACCTGCAGGAGGCATCACTGAGGGTCCTGAGCATTTGGCCTGAAAGGAAGATGGCCCCGGTTGTGTTCCCCTCAGCCAGGTCTACTGAGCACCGGCGGCTTGGATCTGTGGTGTGCAAGAGTGATTCGGAGACCAGCAGCAGCATCTCCTGAGAAGTCGAAGTGTGATTTCTGAGGCCCCCAACCTGGACCTCCTGAGTGAGAAATTCTGGGGATGTGGCCCCCCACCCTGTGTTAACGAGCCCTTCAGAGGATCCTGATGCTCGCTCCGGCTGGGGAATCCCCGGCCAGGGTGGAAGGGTGAACGTTTCTGGTGCAATTCCCATGTCCTGCCAAGAGAGGGAGCACTTTGCAGGCCTTTGCATCCTCTTTACCCCTTCTTTCCCAAAACACCCAAGTGGTTTTTTGAAGAGAGATGACTCACCATTAGATCCAATGACAACTTTTTTTTTTTCTAGTAAAATGCACATAACATATAATTTACCATTTTAACCATTTTTGAGTGTACGACTCAGTGGCCTTAATTATATTCCCAGTGTTGTGCAAGCATTACCACTGCCTATTGCTAAAACTTTTTCATTACCCTAGACGGAACTCTGTAATTATTAAGGAATAGCTCCCGTCCCCCTCCCTCCAACCCCAGATTGCCTTGAATCTGCTTATGAATTTGCCCATAATAGGTGGCTCATGTAAGTGGACAGAATCCTAACAATATTTCTCTTTCTGGGAATGGCCATCTTTTGCAGTGCTGGTTGTGTTGGTGCTGGGGAGCGCTAAGTCATGGTACCGAGCATGGGGCCCCCGTTATACCTCAGCCAGACAGACCGTAATGGTCAGGCCAGTCTTTGTTCTGTCCTTCAGCTGGAGCAAAATCAGGTGCATTTTGATGCATTCATGAACTATTCCGGAACCCTCTGTTGGGTCCCTGCTCTGTGCTCTGCAGTGAACTAGGGATCCTATCTCTCCTTTTGTGCATCCAGACATTTCTCGAGTGGATCGTATCACATGGGTTTGACTAAGTGTGTGCTAGAGCAACAGTTGTACTGTAGCAATATAGCAAACACTCTGTCACATTTTATTTTGCATATATGTGCATAATTACATACTGTACTCATTATACATTTATATATGTGTTACAGTAGAGGATTATAGTCACACATCCCTGTATATTTTACTTTATGAATAATTTAAGAAAGCTCAAGGGTAATATTTGCTTTAAGTGCTAACGTGAGACTTACACCCCCATGTAGAGAAAGACTCCCCGGAATGTGCAAGAGCTTATTGGAATCCCTACCCTTCTTTCCCCTCAGGCATTCGTCTTCCCCGTCCTGGCCTTGGGGAGTCTCCAAAGCTTTTGCCTGAGTCCTTGATCCTCATGCTGGTGCCCCTGGATCTGGAAGTACTTGAACACCGTTTCCGCTTCGCAGAGCTGCTGCTTCTGACCAGGCAGGCGGGTCCTCCCAGCCTTGCTCGCAACCTCTTGTCACACTCCCTGCTGACCGTTACTCAACAAGCCAGGCTGAGGTCTGGGTTTCGATTTCTCTTATAAAAATTTTTGGTGATGGAGGCGCCTGGGTGGCTCAGTCAGGGAAGCCTCCGCCCTCACCTCAGGTCATGATCCCTGGGATTGAGCCCTGCAGCAGGGGGTGGAGGGGTGTCCCTGCTCCGCGGGGAGTCTGCTTCTCCCTCTCCTCCCAGCTTGTGCTCTCTGTCACTCTCTCTGTCGCTATCTCTTTCTCTCTCTCAAATAATAAAATCTTTCAAAAAATTTTCAGGGATGGATGATGGCTCCCTTGAGCTGTCTTTGGCAGCATCTGGGTAGAGCTGGAGAGCGGGGATCGTTTTTCTTCCTCCCTGCCCCCCCCCTCCGCAAGAGAAAGAGGGACTTGTTTGGTGCTGGGCACAAGATGGGCTCAACCTTTGCACTGCGCACTATGCATTCGTGTTTTTTTCTTTTCTTTCATGATGCAGGGGCCATCTTGGTTTGCATTTCTGTTTTGTCATCTCTCCCTTGAAAATGGTGATTGGCAAGATCCATTTGCCATTCATTTTCCTTGGTAACCCAGCCCCGTGTGTGTGTCTGTGTGTGTGTGCGTGCGCGCGCGTGTGCATGCCTGCTTTTATCCATCCTGCTACTCTCTCTCAAGCCGGGCAGGAGGCCGGGCTGTGACAGATGGCGTTCTGGGCGCCTGTGCTCTGCAGGCAACGTGTTCTATCCCTTGTCAGCGTCCTCCTGCTTTATGCACCTGTTATTAACCAACTTCCCCGCCCCCCACCACTTTCTTTCTCTGCTGCTACACCCCCGTATCCTAGGCAGCCAGCTCTCGAGAGGCCTTAGGGTTAAGTTATTAGGACTGCTCCCTTCCTTCTTTCTGACCACTTTTCTCCTTCTCTCTGAAAGCTCTGTGGGCCCAGTGGTGGGGTTAAGTGCCCAGAGGTTGGTGTCAGACGATCTCAAGGCCAAATTCCATCTCTGCTGCTTCCTAACGTTTCTTCGGGCAGGTTCATGTACCATGATTCGTTCCTTCATCTTTAAAATGGGGATCATTAGAGAAATAACTGAGCTAATGTTATTCTCATACTAAGCTGTCAGGAAGTCCTGTTAGCTCTAAATTCAAAATGAATCGACACTCCTCTTGAGAGGATCACTCTAGCTGTATCCGAAGAACAGTTTGAAGGAGGCCGCGAGTGTGTCTGGGTGCACTGGTTTGCGGTTGATAACAGTAGTTTGGTGACAGCTGAAATCTAGGTAATTTCTGTTTATTTAAATGTTGAAATATTTTTTCAACAATGTTTTCTGTTTTTCAGTGTAAAAGCCTTTGGTCTCTTTTGTTCAGTTTATTACTGAGAATTTTATTCTTTCTGCTACCATTACAAGTGAGATTGCTTTTTTAAAATTTTCATTTCTGAACTACTCATTGCTAGTATACAAGCTACAATTGACTTTTGAAAAACCTTTTTTTACTGAAATTCAGTTTAGTTCAATTCAATTTAGTGTATTATGGGTTTCAGGGGTAGAAACTAGCAATGTATCAGTTGCATATAACATCCAGTGCTCATCCCATCACCTGCCTTCCTTAATGCCCATCACCCAGTGAACCCATACCCCCGCTTCCACTCCTCCCCTCCAGCAACCCTCAGTTTGTTTCCTAGAGTTAAGAGTCTCTTTTGATTTCCCTCCCTCTCTGCTCTTATTTTTCCTCCCCTTCCCCTATATTCATGTGTTTTGTTTCTTCAGTTCCACATATGGGCGAAATCATATGGTATTTGTCTTCCTCTGACTGACTTATTTTGCTTATCATAATACCCTCTAGTTCCGTCCATGTCATTGCAAATGATAAGATTGCATTCTTTTTGATAGCTGAGTAATATTCCACACAATTCACTTTTGGGGTTTTTTTTTTTTTTTTTTTTTTTTTTTTGGTGGCACATGGCAGAACTTATTCTGATAGTTTTTTGGTGGATTCTTTTAGACCTTGTATATGCAAAATCAAGCCATCTGTAAGTAGAGAATCACTCTGCTTCCTCTTTCCCAGTCTGTATGCCAGTCACTCATTCATTCCTAAATGCCCTGGCTACGGCCTCCAGTACAACATTGAACAGAGGTGGTGAGTGAGGATGGATAGCCATCCTTAGCTTGCTTCTGATCGTGGGGGAAAAAGTATTCCGTCTTTCTCTACGTGTATCACGTTAGCTGTGAGTTTCAAGTGGATCCCTTTATCAGGTGCGGACGGTTCTCTTCTGTCCCTAATGTGGTGAGCGTTTTTATCATGAAACTGTGATGGGTTTCATCAAATGCCTTTCCTGTGTTGGTTGAGACAGTAATGTGGTTTTTATCCCATATTCTGTTATTATGGCGGATGATTACATTGGTTGATTTTCAGGTGTTAAACCAATCTTGCGTTCCTGGGATAAATGCCCCTTCACCATGGTATGTAACACTTCTTGTTTGTTGCTGTATTTGGTTTGCTTCTTGTAGCTTTCTACTGGTTTCTCTTCTAGTCTGTTTCTGGCTTCTACTCTTGCTTCCCTGGAGTCCTTTTTCATTTACTTTTTGAAAAATAGAGTAGCCAGAGAAACCCTAAAACATGTTAGCTCATTTGCTCAAAATCCTATAGGGAATGCTCTGCTTGCAAAGAAGTGAAAGCCTTTGCCATGCTTTCCAAGTGCTGTGTGAATGGTCCCCATTACTCCCCTCAGCTAACGCTCCCCTCCCTCACCCTCTTTGGCTCAGGAAGTCCCGTGCAGCTTGCTTTTCCTCGAACAAATCAGCCTGTTGTCATTCAGAGGGTCTGTATAGGCTGCTTCTGATATTTGTATGACAACTTTGTTTCCTCCTTCACATCTCTGTTCAGAGACGTTACCTTCACTAGGAGGCCCCTTTTAGACAATCTCTTAGATCTTAACCCATCCTGGTATATCTGATGTCTTTACCCTGTTTTTACTTTTTCTGTTTTTCCCTTAGCATTTATCACATTTTAGAATACAACTTTAATGTACTATTCAAAAATATATGGTCTATTAACTACTTTTTTTTTTCACGCTGACTCAACCCTTTCGAGTACAAAAATCTTTGCTTTATCCATTTATCTCAGCACATAGCGTAGGTGCTCAATAAATATTTGTTCGATGAATGAATAGCACATTTAAAGTGCCTGGGCCAGAGCCTAATTTTTGGAGAAAGTTCCATGAATATTTGATGGTGCTCTGTATTCAAATACTATTAAATGGTGGGGGTAGAATAACGCACAATGAAAGTTTCCTGTTTTCTGGAGTTTGCATACTGGAAGAGGAGTCAGACATTAATAGACACACATGAGCCAATAATTACAAATTGAATTGTGCAATGAGAAGAGGGGGAAGAAAGGATAAACACACCAATAAAGGACCTGGGCCTAGACTGGCAGTCAGGGAAGGCTTCCCAGAGGAGGTGACAGCTAAATTAGGATTTGAAGGACGAGGTATGAGATACAGGTGAAGGAAAAGGGAAGGCCTAGAGCATTTTAGGCTGTGGCGTTAGCAAGGAGAGAGGATGAGTGATGGGAACATGTTCCAAAGCTTGGCAAAAGGCTGAAGGGTGGAAGTACAGACCGTATGAGAGGGTGATGTGGGACAAGGCTCGGTGGAGGGATGGCAGCACGCAGCCTTGGTAGATCCTCCTGGACCACGTTTCGGATTTGGGTTTTCATCCAAGAGCAAGATTGGGTGTGGGGTAGCAATGGGAGGGTGCCCTAACCGGGTGTTCTTGAGAAGATCCCCTTAGTTGCAACTTGAAGAACAATTTGGAGGGGGCCTAGAGTGCATAGGGGTGGATTTGTCCTGGGGTTATGGCCAGAGTTAGGGGAGTGATGTCAGGTGATTTTCATTTATTCCCTTTCTTTTTTTTTATAAAGTTTTCTTTTTTTTTTTTTTTTTTTTTTAAAGATTTTATTTATTTATTTGACAGACAGAAATCACAAGTAGACAGAGAGGCAGACAGAGAGAGAGAGGAGGAAGCAGGCTTCCCGCTGAGCAGAGAGCCCGATGCGGGGCTCGATCCCAGGACCCTGAGATCATGACCTGAGCTGAAGGCAGAGGCTTTAACCCACTGAGCCACCCAGGCGCCCCATTTATTCCCTTTCTTTATGCTTAACTGTATTTTCTGATTTTTCTAAAATGATCATGTAGCTCATTTGCATTTCTTATGCAGGAAATTAAACTGTAAATTTCAACCAAGGGCTAATAACTCTAGAAGCTCTAGAAATCACATTTCTCATTGAGGTCCCAGACGCCCATGCACTTGGACTAGGGCAGAAACAACAGAAATCAAAAGGAGTGGACAACTTAAGAGCAGTCTAGACGTCAAAATGGAGGAGTTTGAGCGTGTGCCCAGACTTAGGTGGTGAGGTCAGGTGGCTAAGGAAGATGTAAGCTCAGTTTCTCAAAAAGTAGTATTACGTTCTCTGGGAAGGGGAGGACTGGGGAGGGTCCTGGCTTGGTGTGGAGAATATTAGGATCCTGGTACCTGAATGCTAATGACTGCGAGAAGCTTTGTGTGGTGCATGTAACTGAAGACACCCTCCACCCCATGATCTCATCTCCTGGTATTCTGCTCCCCTGGAGTGCTGGGGGGGCGGTCCTGGGACTTGCTTCTAACCCAAAGAATATGAGAAAAGTGAGGACATGTTTGTGCTGTGATGATGTTGTGTTGTTCAAGACTCTGTCTTGTTGACACACGCACTGTGGTAACTCTCCCTATTGGTGAAGAAAGTTTTCGTGTTGGGGAAGCCCACATTGCAGGTAGCCTCTAGAAGCCGAGAATGGTCTTCAGCCAACAGACAGCAAGACACCAGGGGCCTCAGCACCAATGCTGCAATGAAATGACACTGCCAACCTCCGAGAGGGGGTTGAGGGGGGAAGCAGACCCTTCCCCAGCGGAGCCTTCAGATGGAGACTCAGCCCTGGCCGAGTCCCCATCTGCTTACAGCCCATAAGACTGTAAACAGAGAATTTAGCTAAGCCATGGATTCCTGCCCCATGGAAACTGTAAGATAAATGAGTACTGTTTGAAACTGCTAAGTTTGTGGTAATTTATTAAACAACAATATCGATAAACTCTGTAGGTGGCAATTTCTAGATCAAAGCCATCTGAGTTACAGAATATTTCAGTTCCAAGAGAGGATTTGGTCATTCTGTTTCTCCATGTTTTGGGGGTGGGGACTCGTTTATCTCCAGGGACCTCTCCTGACTGGTAAACTTTTTTGTTTCAAAACAGAACCCCCTCATCCCCTCTTCTCCTACCTCCTTGACTGCATATTCTCTGAGACTTTTAACATAGATGCTTTGGGGGCCAACCCTGTACTGCATTTCTTCACAGATATTGTCTGTTCCCTTGGCTTCAAGGGTCATTGCTACTAGAGTGACTCCTGAATCTTATCCCCAGTACCAGATCTCTTGAGAATTCTGTATTTGTGCTTCTAGCATGATTCTGAGAAGTTCCATGTAGCTCTGTGCCCATCATCCTGAGCTAAGGATGTCCCAGATTGAAATGATTATCTTCTCTCAACACCTCTGTTTCTCTCCTTAGCTGATTAATGTCTTTCTTGTTCTCCTGTTTACGTGGACTAAGCATCTTGGGCCGTCACCAGCTGTTCCCTTTACTTTGCGCTCCACAACTAGCCTGTCCTCAAGTCCTGTGAATTCTTTGCTTATAACCTTCACCTCACTTTTCCATCCTTGCCACCACCCTTTGATAAAAAAAAAAAAAAAAAAAAAGAATCCAGTGGCTTATTACCTATGGACTTACACCTGATCTCTTTAGGATACTGGGTTATGGTCTCAAACCTTATGTCCATCACTGCCCTAATGGCGCCCCACACTGCATTATGTATTGATCCCCAATTAGGAGCTGAGAAGAAGGAAATCTTTTCTTGTTACTCAGGAATCAGCCTCGCCTCTTTGACTACTACGACAGTTACCATGTATTTCCTGCCATATAATGTGACTGTCTGGATTCGTAATTATTTGCTAGGTTGTCATGCTACTAGGTATTCTCTAGAGGGTTTGGATCTGGGAGTCACCTCGAATCTTCTGGTCAGCATCAGAGGGTAACCAAGCCGCACTGATGCTGTCCACTCCACCAGTCACTCTCCGACATTTGTGTGCACGTAACTTACCTGCTGGCATGAAAGTTGTGATTCAGCCCGCCAAGCATGGCACTCGGGAGCCTCCCGCTTCCAGCAGCCAGGCTCCAAGCTTCCCTTCAACCCTTCTTTCTCCATTCTCCCTCCACGCCACCCTTTTGTCTGTTGGCCTTGTCGCCTCACGTTGTCCTGACTGGTCTGCCTGCTGCCCACCCCTCCCCACCTCTCGTGTGTCCCTCATAAAACTATGATCTAACGGATCATTACTTCTGCAGCGAACTCCCCAAAACAAAAGTGCTGTGCAAGTCAGAAACGCAGGGTCACCTCACAGACCGGGCCTGTGATCCGGGATGGGGCTGGGTATTTTCTTTCCATGCTTCCTTCTCTGCTGACCCCCTTGATGTGGCCACTTTACTACCCACCAGACCCTCAGGACTGATTTTCCTCTTGCACCAGCCCAACCCTGGCCTTGTATACTGTGGCTCTTAGATTTGCACACTGCCTTGGGCCTCGCAGTTACTCTTTCCATGTGTTTCTTTTTTAAGATTTTTATTTATTTATTTATTTGAGAGAGAGAGAGAGAAAGAGCACAAGCCAGGGGAAGGGGTAGAGGGAAAGGGAGAAGCAGACTTCCTGCTGAGCAGGGAGCCCAGTGTTGGGCTCGATTCCAAGATCCTGAGCTCATGACCTGAGCCGAAGGCAGACACTTAATCAACTGAGCCATCCAGGGGTCCTTCAGTATGTTTCTTCTTAAATTTCATGGTTGCCAGATCATGTGGGGTTATAAAGAGAGGGGCTGAAGAAGCCGAAAGGTGATTAGAAGAAATCATGATTGGGAAGGATAAATGAAATGGCCCATCGGTGACAACCAGCCTCACCTTCTTGCCAAGTGCTGTGTGGTTGTGCTGCTCTCTCGGAGCTGGGGGTCACCCCTGCCGTGGGTTTGCATTGGGGCTGGTGAGTCCCAGACACTGATACCATAGGATTCTTCTGTCGGTTGTGGGTAGCCCTGATGTCTAACTGCTAGATTTTTATTTCAGTTTAGTTTAGTTTAACTCATTATTTTTATTTTTACTGCCTCTCTGTTGCTCAGTATTAGATAATACATTGCAAAGAGGAGTGTCGTTCATCAAGTGGGCAGAGATCAGGGCAGGGCCAGTGTGGGAGACTCAGGAGAATAACAGGTGTGCAGGGAACAGGGGTGGGAAGTGCGGGTCCTGGATGGGGGGGTCCCACTCTGTCTACATGTCTGTAATCTTGGAAGGGTGATCCAGCCTGGTTGACCTTTCCCCCAGTACTCAGGGTTGGGGGTGCTGGTGGGGAAACAGATCACTCTTTAACAGGCCTTAAGAATGAGTTACTAGAACTGTGCAGAATACTCCTTTTCTTAAAAAAGAAAAAAAAAAAAACCAAACAAGCAATAAACTTTCCCTTCCAGAATCACACCATTGTGTCCTTAACCTTGAAGTTTTCTTCTGTCCAGTGAGTGGGTCTTTGTATGACCTTCTCAGGCTCAGGGTACAAACTGAAAAGTCACGAAGACATGGGCCAAAGGATTTTCATTCTCATCTGTCTCCCATTGCTGCAAAGGTTGTGAAATTCTTCCATGGGATGAAACAGAAAAATCATGACATAACTGCCCCCCTCACCCCCCACGTAAGGAACCAGCACTGCTTTCCAACCTGTGAATGTTTTCCTGTGTGTCCCCAGGGCCACGAGTGTTTGAAGCAGTTCTCACTGCAGCGCTTTCACTCAGCCCACGTCCCAGCCCCTCCCAGCCCACCCTCCAGAGTCGCCAGGGTTCCCAAGTAGAAACCAAGAGACTAACAAGAGCCCTGGCAGGGATGTACAACAGAAATACAAGAAGCGTAGGGTAAGGAAGGTGGCGGAAGGGGGGAGGCAGGATGGGGAGGGGAAGGTATTTTCAGCAGCAGCCGGGACTCCTGAGACCCATTTTCAAGACAGACACTTTGCTTGGAGCAATTTCTGTCTTTGTGCCTCTTTAATGGTCAGTGGTGCAATCAATAGCATGCCTGCTCCGTGGTTAATAATGCGGCTGTTAGGTGGCAGCAATGAGCCTGCTGGCTTTGGGATCCATGGGCTGACAAAAAGACCATCGAACATTGACTTTTTCACTTTTCTTTCTCTTTCCCCAGGGCAGCCGCTGAAGTCCTGGCAGTACTGCTGGAATCCAGTAAGCACCTCTTCTGGAAAGGGGTCATTTCTTTCCCTCCGAGTTCCGTGAGAGATGCTCTCTGTGTCTCCATGGCTCATTTTCAACCTGGAAGGCAATAGAGCCATTCCTGGGTCTTCGGGGGTGACACAGAGAGGGGTTATGGCTGTTCCAAGTGCCAGGCTGCAACGAGAGAGTGAGCATCTGTCTGTAGGGGTGTGCGTGAGTGCAATGCCCTCGAGGCGGCTTGCTCTAAAGGGAGTGTGTTGTCCTCTGCAGGCCCGAGGAACTCTTCAGTTCCTTCTGACAGGAGCACTGTTGGAATAAGGTCCCGTTCTAGCAGGATTGTTCTGTAGAAGAAAAGGTGATGACACTGGGCGTGTGGGAAGCAGGACTCTTGCTTCTGCTTCTGATCCCAGTTCATGACTCTGTATTCTTGGGCAGGTGGGTGTTGGGAATCGTTTGGACAGTGTAGATTCTAATAACAAGTTTATATTAAAAAGTTGGCTCTCTTCTCAGTCACTTGAGTGATTGCAAAAGAATAGCTCTGGGGGTCTGAATAATTTGAAGATTTTTTTTTTTTTTTTTTTTTTTGGCCTGGTAGCCCTGGTCTAATTACATTGAGAGTCAATTTCACGTGTGCAGTATAAGAGAAGGCACCATGCGTTTGGGAGCAAAGAAGTCTTAGTGTAACGTTTTTATTTTTTTTTCCCCTCCTTACCTTTTCATCTATTTTAATTTGGAGCCTTGGAAACCCGTTCCTTCAGTTGTGATATTTGTTTCTCTATAGGGAGCCTGAGGCCTGTGGGTAATAGGTGAACTTTAATAAAACTTATAAATAAATAAATAAAAATAACACCTTCTCCCCCAACCATAGATCTTTGTCAACTCTCAGCACAGAGAAAGAGCGCTGTCATGTAGCACTTCCTTTTGTAGGCTGAAGAAAAAGAAGAAATTAAAGCTTGAATTCATGTGGTCATTTGGAACATGATACAATACACAGGCGTGTTCACAGCTCTGGGGCCTGCAGGTGCAATGGAGGGGTTTCGTACAGCTTGGGGGAGGGCAGAGTGAGAGGTCACAGCCCTTGAGATAGGAGGGAAGAGGAGGTGTTACCTGTGGGTTACGGGCAGGTTAGGAAGGAACCTGCTTCAGGCTGGCATCTTGGTTCTTGTTAGTTATCTGTCCTGCCATTCCTGGTGATGATACCAAGTGTTTGGTGCTGGAAGAGTTCTGGGATTGCAGGAAGGAAGGGAGCTGAGAGGGGCCTAGGGAGCCAGTGCAATCTAGGTGGTGGAGGCCTTCATGTCTCATAGGAACAGAGCCCTGAGACTGGAGAAAAGCTGATTCCATATATATATATATATATATATGTATATACATATATATATACATATACACACACACACACACACACACACACACACACACACACACCTCAGCATACAGTGTCCTGAGACACAATGTACCTACCATGTGTGGAAATCTGAAAGCAGGCACATGCCTGTTATTAACTATTTCCATATGAGGCACCGGGCATGGACTCAAGGAAACCAAAAAGCAGTGACAACATAACAACTAATTCAGGCTTAGAACACGTAGCCAGGTTTCCGGCACACTGGCTGCTCACAGCAAACTGAGCACGCTGTACTAGGGACCAGCTTTAAAAGTTTCTGACTTCTACTTTGCCTTCAGAGCTCAGTCCAGACCTTTCCTCCAAAAAACTTTCTCTGGGGCGCCCAGGAGGCTCAGTCACTTGAGCGACTGACTGTAGACTTCGGCTCAGGTCATGATCTTGGGGTCCTGAGATGGAGCCTTGGGTCAGGGTCTGCGTTCATTGGGGAGTCTGCTTGAGGACTTCTCTCCCTACCCCTCTGCCCCTCCCCTTGCTATCACTGTCTCTCAAATCAATAAATGAATCTTAAAACAACTTTTATAGGCAAAGGCCATCTTTGTAGGTCGCTGAATTATTTGTGTCAGCACAGTGAAAAGCTAGGAAAAAAGGTGTGGACTAAACATTAAAATGAATGAATGATTTCTGAAGGAATATATATGAATGGATAAAATGAATGAATGATACTTACATGTATGAAAATGGCAGTACTCCCCTGTACTACCTGAACCCAACAACCCACACGTAGAACCAATGATCTTAACATTTGTTGTTCTGATGTCTACTTAACTATACTAATAGACTCTTGGGGACCTGACAGCCTGCTGTCCTCCACATATAAAACGGGTTTTATCATCCCATCAGAAGGGTGTATGGCGTTATTTGCTAATTCTGCTTAGTCGTCTGCACAGACTTTCTCTGGATCTTAGGTTCTTTATAATGTGAGAGAATTGGATGAGAGGTTCTCTAACATTCTTTCAATCTCTGAGTACTCTGACATCATATATCTCAGGGTCTCTAAACCTTGACACTCTTGCAGATTGGACTGGTTAATTCTTGGTTGTTGAGGCCTGTCCTATGCACTTGGAATGGTTTAGCGGCATCCCTCACCTTGACTCACCAGATGCCAGTAGCACTCTCAATTAGAAAGAACAAAATTGTCTCCAGACACCGCCAAATGTGCCCTGGGAGGTCAGAATTGCCTCCCATTGAAAATCACAGATGTAGATGGGACCAAACCCGTGAATTGAAGGCGTTTTCAAGGTTTCAGATAATCTCTCCTCAGATACTTTATTGGTATCTCATAGAAATGTTCTTCTTGCATAACTAATCTTGAATTCCCCAGCTTTGGTCTTATTCCTATGGGTTTAAAAGAGGTAAAAAAACTGATGGCAGAAGGTCACTTGTGGAAATGCAGAAATTACTTGGGAAGGAATAGGTTCTAAAGATCTAGAAGATCTTAGAACAAGGAGGGCAAATAGTTTCCATTACACGTGCCAGCTCCCACATGTGGGTGGAAGGATTCTGAGATCATATCTGAGCTCAGCAGGAAAGGTGTTTAAATAGCAAAGTTTCTCATGGATTGGGGAGGAGCAGTGACAGAACACCAGGTAGTCGCCATCTTGGTTTTACCAGCGTAAGCCAAGTGTCGTGTGGCATAGAGGGTCTGGGCAAGGATGGTGCTGCTCCACATTGGCTGGGGCTGCTGTGCGGCAAGGGAATGTCATGGAATTCTCTAGTTGCTTTGTATGGTCTTCATGCACAGTTAAGACCTGACATGGAGTGTCTGTCAGTTTGGATCCCAGGCGAGTTTGTTTTCAGCTGGACCTAATTTCAGGAAGTCAGTTTCTGCCTAAAATTCAAACCCTTACCATCTGGCAATGGATATCTGGGAATGTTTCTGTGACCCTTTAGTTTTTTTTTTTTTTTTTTAAAGATTTTATTTATTTATTTGACAGACAGAGATCACAAGTAGGCAGAGAGGCAGGCAGAGAGAGAGAGGAAGGGAAGCAGGCTCCCCGCTGAGCAGAGAGCCTGATGCGTGGCTCGATCCCAGGACCCTGAGACCATGACCTGAGCCGAAGGCAGAGGCCCAACCCACTGAGCCACCCAGGCGCCCCATGACCCTTTAGTTCTAAATGCATAATCCTTTCAGCTAATGATTAGTCTGGTTTTTGTTTTTGGGTTTTTTTTTTTTTGTTTTTGTTTTTTTGCTTAGTCTGGTCTTAATGCTTGCTTGTTGTGTAAAAGTTGGCCCTGTAATGTATCTCTGTGATTGCTTCACAAAGAAGGCACATTCCTCAGTCAAAATAAAGCCAGAAGGAAGTATCTTTCTACCTTGAGGGCAGTCACTGCTTCTGTGGCAATAAACTTGGGTGGGCTTGGGCATCTGAGGCCAGTAGGGTCCTTTCTATACCTAATGGGTATAGAGAGTGGCTGGAGGCAATGCCCACCAGTATCAGGGAAAGCAGGACCAACTTGGAGTTTGCCCACCTTAGCCACAAAAAGAGAGGGAAGGAGCACCTGGGTTGCATAGGACACTTGTTGAGTAGCCTCAGCTGTCTTCCATCCCATAGCTACTGTACGAGAAGCCAGTGTAGGGTATGTGGGTGGCGAGAAGAGGGAAACAATCCAGAAGACATCTTTTGTCTCTTTCCCTTCCTGAGCGATAGCAGGCAGAATAAGCTTGGGCGTCCCAGACTGCTATTCCAGTTGTCTCCGCAATTTAGGACTCCCAACAATGAAAAGTCATTGCCCATTCAAGGGACCTTTCTGTACGCGCAGGGGCTAGAATGGTCTAATCCAAATCCCACACCGTTCATGGCATCCATTTCCCCACTCTACTCACAGGAGCACAAACCCTACTTCAGTTTCCCTGTGCAGAAAGTGTTACCCTTTGATGCGTTAGCCTACGCAAAAACACTTAGCTTTTCATTACCAAAACTTAATAAAGGCTTTGATTAAGAAATAGTGCTTCTAGTGCAGGCAATTTTTTTTCCTCTAATAAGCCCAAGCAACATATTGTCCTTTGTCTCTCTCCATCTTGTGCATTGCCTCCTGTCTGCCTTTCCCTCTGCCTGTACCCCATATGTTTTCCTTTTTCCCCTCATCCTCTTTTCCTTTTCTCACTGTCTGCTCTACCCCCCCCCCCCCCCGCCTCACCTCTTCCTCTCTCTTTTCTCTCCTTAACACCCCTTCCATGAGCATTAGGTATAAACACAGGGTTGAAAACTTGCGGCCCTTGGAAATGGCACTTGAATGAGCGTGTGGCAGTGGTCTCCCGCTTCCTGATTTGCACTGGCTCCAGCCACGAACCTTTAGGTCATGCCTCAGTGTTAACTTTGCTGCTCAGATTTAAAGGTCACATTCCCACAACAAGGAATCACCTGCTACACCTCCTGGTCCAGGCTCTAAGTCTCAAGAAGAAGAGAATGGTTTTACTTCAGACTACTCCCTAACTTAAGAATTAGCCTCTAGAGGAGTCTGGAAGTTGGCAGAAGTGAGGGCGTGGGGAAGGTGGTAGAAATAGGAAAGTAAGTTAATAAAGGAAGGGGGATGAGGTGGAGGGAGGGAAAGATATGAGGGTGCTAATGGGAGGTTTGGCAGGGAGGTGACACTTGTCACACGTCTTCCTAGTTAATGTTCTGGCCGGCTGGCTCCTGGAACGGGCTGTCCACCTGTTGTGCTGGGAATGTGGGAAGGGAGGGCCTTCCAGTGCCCAGAGCCCTGACCCTGTAGATTACACCCTCATGTTCTCAGTGACCACGTCTGCCAAGGCCTGGCTGTCAGCAGGGCAGTGATGGGAGGGCATGAGGGCCAGACAGTTGCTTTGCTCCAAAATGTCAAAGAATGAGCCATTTTTGAGATGGACCCACCTGAGGATTTTGTAGGACTTATAGGAGCTCCAAGGAGTTCTCAGAATGACGGTCTGTATTGTAGGATGGTTGGCACTGTGATTCCTGTGATCCTGTGATGACACATAAGTAGCAGTGGGTCAGCACAGCCTTTGGGGGACTCACATGTACCGTCTGTGTCCCATGCGGTCTGTCCTCCTGTAATTTCCTCTTCTGTTACTGGGCAAGGGCCATGGGGTCAGACAGAGCTGGAAAAAACCTTTGAGGTTGCTTAGTGCAGTGGTATTCAATTTTTTTTTTTTTTTTTTTTTTTTGTAGAGAGCTCAGAGCCCTGTCTGTCCATTTTCACTGCTTTTCCCCCAAGATGGCCTCACAGACACATTGACAAAAATACAAGGCCCTTGAGAACCCAGGCAAAGATTGATCTTTTTTTTTTAAATTAAAATATACTTGGCATCATAAAACATGGTATAAATGTAATAATGCACGTTGACTTGATACCTTTATGTATTGTAATATAATTGTCATTATAGCAATAATTTGCACCTCTATCCTGTCACATAATTATCAATTCTTTTTAGTGGTTGGAATAATTAAGATAAAATCTTCTAGCAAGTTTGGTGATTATCATACAGTGTTGTCTATATCCCAGAAAACTATTGGCATCATCCACTCCCGCCCGCCCATCTCATTTTCACACAGGGAAACTGAAGAGCAGAGAGAGGGGGTGACCCCACCCCCTGCCCCCAGATCTCTGAGACTTTGAAAGGTTCCTGTCCTGGATGACACTGGCTCCTTCTTCAGATCTCAGCACAAATACCTCTGTCTGGGGTTTTTTCCCGAATACTACACCCCCCACCCCACCTCTGCCCAGCGTTAGATGCCCTGTTAAACCTTTTTATAGAACCTTGTCTTTACTCTCCTAAGAACGAACCATACTGTAATGAATGATTCCTGTATCTTTGCCTATGTGTATGTGTGTATGCATTTTTCCTACCGGGTATAGCTCCATGAGGGTTGGGAGTCCCTACTCTATTCTCCATATTTTGCACTGGGCTGTGCCCAGAGCTGCTGCAAACACATTAATGTTGCTGGAGAAAGGATTCCAGCTTCTTGATTTTTTTTTTTTTCAATATACATTTGTGAAGAGGCCAGCCCATTTCCTGTTCCCGGAAAGAATCAAATTGTGGTGTGATTATAGACTCGATGTCTCTCCTTCCGCCATATCTTTTGGAGAAGCGTGCAGTATATTTCTGTGATGAACCAAAAATCTGCTTCAAATAATATTGATAGATCTTTGCATTTGTCGCACCGGGATGGACTGCTGCAATCGACTTGGTATGAGTGCAGAATAACAAGCTACATCCATCACAGGGCCCGATTGAAATGACAACGCAGATGTCTACAGTTTATTGAGTTCTTAGTGTGTCAACGATTCTATACATTTAGCCTATGAGGCAGGCATTATCATCCCTATTTTACAGTCATAAGGCCTAGGGTTTGGGGAGCTTGTGTAACGCACACTGCGTGTGGGCTGGACCACCATGCCTGTCTTGATGCCTGGGGCCTGAGCCCTGTGCCTTCCAAGAAGAGAATAACAAGGATAGGCTTATTGAGACCAACAGCTGAAAGGCAGCTACATAAATACTTTCTAAGTATCTGAAGGATTTTGGGGGGGGGCGGGAGAATTTGCCATTTAGTTGAGAAAAGAGCAGTGCATGGACCCATCCCATATAAGCATCGGAATGGGACCAGCTAAGAGTGGCCCAACACAGCAGCATGGCTGTGCCAAGGGCCAGAGTCTCTGCTGTGAGGCAGAGCATCAGGGCGAACCTGATGAATGATGGGGTGAGGGAGAGGAAGGGAACTGGGACAGGAAGAATCATAGACTCCCATTATGTCATGCTGCATTCAACTTGGCACATTGTTCCTCCCCTACCTTGGCTCAAAGTTCAGACCTCCCTGCCAAATATTTCTATCGTTTGCACAAGTACATAAAATATTGTTGAGGTTTAAGCTGAAGGGATACTGCCTCTCCCCCGTGCTCCCCTTCACTGCCCCCTTGGTCAGACTCCGCTGGAGCTGGGTGGGCAGACGTGGACTGGCCAGACGGCAGCATGTGTAGTTCCACTTCTTGCCATGTGGTGGTGCTGTTCTTTTAGTTATCTTGGCCGCCGCAGTGGAATATTTATTTTCAGTGAGTAATTTGTTTATCAGGAGGTTATTTTAATCTAATTTTGGCCATATTTGCTATTCCACACTATCTGTACTTCCCAGTGTTAGCAGCTTGCATGTCTTGAAGGAAATTAGCTGAAGATGGTCTCAGAGGCATTTGCTCAGCCATTATTTAAGGGAGCTGGAGGAGGCAGGGTGAGCGGAGCCCTGGGTTGGAAAAGCCGCTGGAATTTGTTGCATCCCCAGTGATGTGAGCATGATTGAGCAGGACTTATGGAGGGCAGGGAGCAGCCCCAGCAGCTTTTTTGAGGGCTGCCTCTGGAGAGCAGCAGCGAATCTTGCTGTTATCTTTCCCCATCTCCCTCACACCCTCACACCCTCCTGACAACCTCTATCTTCCTCGCTTTTGCCGCCAAGGCCAAAGGCACCACTTAAAGGAAATGCCTGTCTGCCTTCCCACGGCCGGCAAGCATCCCTTATCCACTTAATAATCTGCTTCTTTAACTGTTCACTGCCGCCCCTGCAGGACGTAGGAAGCTGGGTGGGGTGTGGAAAGAGAATGGACTGGGATCTGCTGAGAGTTGCCCAACACAGCAGCATGTCAGTGCAAAGGGCCAGAGTACTTTCAAGGAACAGTGATCATGACTATTGATTACAGAGCTCCAGCACTTACTAGGCACCTTCCATGCCCATTTTACATACAAGGGAGGTATAGTGAGAAAGGTTCATGAATTTTCCCAAGGTCCCCAACAAGGTCAGCAGAGAGCTAGGATTTGAATTCAGTTATGACTGTCTCTAAAACAGAAAACCTTGGGGTGCCTGGGTGGCCCGGTCAGTTAAATGTCTGCCTTCAGCTCAGGTCATGATCCCAGGGTCCTGGGATCGAGCCCCGCATCGGGCTCCCATGCTTGTGTTCCTCTCTCGCTGTCTCTCTCTGTGTGTCAAATAAATAAATAGAATCTTTAAAAGAATAAAACAGAAAACCTTTATCTTTCAAAGCTGATCTGTGCCTTCCACATGAAACTGGGGAAACCTAGACTCTGCTTTTTGATGCCCTGTGTGCTCTTAAATTACTTCTTCATCGTTGCACTTGATTTCAGCTCAGCTCTGCAAAAATGGGAGGGCTCCACAAGATGAGTAGTTTGAGAATGACTTAGAAGAAGATCCCTCCCCCCAAAAAAAGAATTGAGGAAATGACACATCTTCAGCAGATAAAATAGAAGCAGAAAGGGGAGGTCCTGACGAATGATGGCCTGTCTCTCCCTTGCTACCCCCTCTTTCCCTGGCTTGCTTTATTTATTTGTTTGTTTATTATTGGAGTGTAGTTGCCAACTCTTCTGTTGGTTTCTGATGTACAACATAGTGATTCCACAATTCTGTACGTCATGCAGTACTCGCCGTGATGAGGGCAGTCACCCTCTGTCACCATCCAACGTCATTACTATATTATTGGTCATATTCCCTATGCTCTACTTTTTATCCCCTTGACTTACTTATTGTATAACTCCCTTCTGTGGCTCTTGATTGCCTCCGAGAAACTTCCGTGGAAGGTCCTCGGAGCTTAAAGGAATCAAGTTTGAAAACTTCTGAAATAATTATTCACAGGACACTCTCAGAGCTCAGTCTGTTGTCTGAGATTGTGGTTTTAAGATGTGTGGACATGCCCTTCAGGGAGTTTGAAGAGTCTGCTCGTTTTTACTATGTGGTGGTCCTAAGGAAGGGCTGATGTGACTCGGAAAGATCCAAAATGTTGTGTTCATTATGGAGCCCTAGTGGAGGAACTTTGAAGGCTCTTGGGATTAAGAGACTTAATTAAACAGCTGAACCCGGTCTCATTAAATGGGAGAGTTTGAGCAGCCGGTGGAGATTATCATGGTTGGTAGTTCGGGCAGGATGGTGAGCCTCCCAAGACAGCCAGGCCATTCACGGTACCAGTATTGCATCCAATGGATGTGCACGTGGTGTTGAATTTTTCCTGCTGGACACAAAAGTGTTGGCTACATAAAATATTGGAACTGGTCCCGGTTCTTACACCATGCGGGATACTGTCTTATAAGAGGTGGTCTTGGACTCAGGCGGTCATGTAAGACTAGTTCTGTATCCAGAACCTTCTCTCTGGCTTGATGATCTGCCTGTAGGTTTGGGCCACGATGTTCCTTTGCCAACAGTGCGAAGGCCTCCTCAGGGAGGCTCAGGGTCACGTATGAAGGGTGTGTATTTGCTAAAAGCTCAAACCTCTTACTGTCTGAGGGGATAAGACCTGGTGGAGAACAGTGTTTGCCCTGTGGTCTCAAAGCTGGCTCTCAGGAGACTGTGGATTCCAGTCTGAGCCTCTCGAGGTGCATTGCTTAGTGACTGTGCTGGACCCATCTCATCCTTAAGGCAGGGAACACGATACCCTCCAAGGAGATCTGGTAAGATTTAAAAAAGGTGCTGGACATGTAGTGGGGGGGAATATAACACTAGACCTTAGTAAATCTCTGTAAAGATCATTTCTCACTTTCCTATCACCACCATTTTGGAAAATCCTGGGAGTTTCAGGAATCGGTCCCATAAAAGCATAAAGCTTGTTGCAATGTAAATTCATCTTACATCTGCCCGAGCATCCGAATGATGCATAGCTGTTTTCAGCCTCTGTTCCCTCTAGAAGCTGTTCATTGAATGCAGCATCATTGAATGAATTGGCCCGTTCAGTTGACCCACATACCCTCATTTCCTTTCCAGTCTAGGGAATCAGGGGTTAACATTCAGGATTGCTGAGCTCTCAGTGTTTCAGATTTTAGAACTTGTATCATCCTGGCGTAATGAATGACTGGCTATGGATCGACAAAGATAGAGTATCGCAGAGATTTAAAGAGACAGACAAAAAGATAAACATTTCCCCACTCTGAAGGGGCACAAGGGCTCCTTCACCACATTCAGGATTGACTGTACAATTATTCATTTATGCCGAGGTGTGAGTCCGGTGCTTCCTACAGGCGTCTGGTATTAGCAGTTTACAAAGCACCTTTTCATGTATGATCCCATTTAATCTTCACGGTCTTGCAAGACAGGTAAATATTTAACTGTAGTATAGCAGTGGTTCTCAACGGGAGTTTTGTCCCAGAGGGGCCATTTAGCGAGGTCTGAAGATGGTTTTGGTGGCCGCATCTGTGGGGTTGGGGCTCTTGGGGCATCTCTGGGAGGCGGAGCCCAGGTATTGCTGAGCCTTCTCCAGTGCACAGAACAGCTCCCCCTCGCCGGGGAAGAATACTGTCCAGCCCCGGAAGGCAGTAGTGCAAGGTTGAGAAACTTCCGTAGGGAAAACATTGGGGCCCAATGGGTTTGACTGACTTGCCCAAGATTTCGTATCTTTTTTTTTTAAATTAATTAAGAAATAAAATTTGGCCTAATCGAAATCCTGTGCAGAAGCACTGCGCAAACACGGATGACAATGAGGCTGCTCTGGTGGCAACGGGAGTTAGAGATCCCTTTTACCCTCTCCCTTAGCCCCTCCCCCAGTCTTAGGGGCACACATCGTGGCAACCACTGCCACCCCCCCCCCCCCCCCCCCGCCCCCCCAGAGACCCCGCCCCCCCCCCGGGGCCCCCCCCGTTTTGGGGTTTCCCCCCCCCTTTTTCTTTTTTTTTTTTTTTTTTTTTTTTTTTTTAATAGGGGGTGATGGCGGCCTCCTTGTGGTGCTTTAGCAAGATGTTGGGCCGTGGAGGCAGCTGGAGGCATAGAGGCCACTGTGGACACAGTCTGGGTGGTAGGAGAGAGGACCAGATTGGATCACGGGGGACCGGAGTCAGGTTGGAACCAGGGAGCACAAGGTTCTGGCGCCCCCTCCTGGCCCGGAGGCGTACTGCAGCATAAGCCTGTCGCAGGCTATGTTTGCAGGGCTTGGCAGGTGCGTTTTCCCCGACAGTCTGTTCCCAGCCAGAAGCAGGGGATGCCGCCGACAGACTGATATCTCTCGTATCAGTCCACGGGGGAAGGCAGTGGGGAAGGCCTCAGCTTTCTCCTAACTGGTGTTAATCCTGGTTTTCTTTGTCAAGTGTCAACGGATAAGTTGACAGTGGAAAGACAGTCAAACCAGGAAGGTTTTCTGCAGGGACCCAGAGGGGACAGTGGCTTGTCTTGGGCCTTACAAGTACTTCTTTCCCTATTGAAGTGTAGACTCAAAACTCTGGATGGACAGGAAAACTGGAAACATTTAGGTTTAGGCAAAGATGGTCATTCCTAAGGGCTTTCTTGCAGAGATGCCATAAACAAGTAACCAAAAGGAGAGTGAGGGAAAATATCAGCGCGATGTACCCCCCTCCACTTTTGCAGAACCTACCATGATGAATGTCCAAGTGGTGGAGGTCAGGCATTCTGATCCCTGCCCTCCTTTGCAGTAATCCCCTATTGTTCTCCCTCAATTTTTTTTACCTGGCTTTAGCTGCAGACTTTATTTGTACTCACCAACTTTGCACTTTTCCACTTGCTGGGGCTCTCAGGATTTCTGGAATTTGCTGCCACCAGAGCTCTGTTTCTTGATTTCTTCCTATCTTTCAGGTTCAGTACTAATATCCTCTCCTCAAAGGGTCTTCCCTGGCCACTCAGTCTGGAGTAGCTGTCCCCTGGTCACTCTACCATTGCCGTTTGAAAATTATTTTTAAGATTTATTGATTTATTTTAGGGAGCGAGAGACAGAGAGAATGAGGAAGAGCGTGCATGTGAGCTGGGGAGGGGCAGAGGGAGAGAGACTCTCAGGTGACTTGCCACTGAGCGTAGAGCCCAACGTGGGGCTCAATCCTGGGGCCCTGAGATTTAAGATCTGAGCCAAAACCAAGAGTCGGATGCTTTACTGACTGAGCCCCCAAGCGCCACATCTACCATTACCGTTTTATTAGCAACATAGCACTTGTCCACTTTCTGAAATTACCTATATTTTCTTTGCACTACTTGGATCTGTGGCTCTCCATCTCTGCCCCTGCCCCCCACCACTCCCTGCCATGGGAAACAAGCCCCTGAATAGCAGAGACATGGTCTATCTCATCCCTTGCTGTAGGACTCCTGTGCCTATAATAGTGCCTGGCCCATGCTGGCACACAGTACTTGCCAAGTGTTTGTTGAACGAATGAATGGTGGTGCCTTGGGTTTTGGGTGAATGAGCCTGGTTTTAGTTGACAGTTTACCGAGTGCCTCACCACCGCAGGATCTGGCTTTCAGGACAAAATGCCTCTGCACGTTTGCTGATGCACAACAAACCTCTCAAGTGATAACCCCTTGCGGAGAACAAATTTCAGATAGTTTTCAAACTAATAATGTTGAAAAATCAATCATAGTTCCTCAAATCTAAGCTGTCGTTGACTGTAAGATGCACCACTTTTTATGTGCCATGGAGTGAAAAAACGCCACCAGTTGTAATTGCAACACCGTTTTTGGTAAGAGGCACTTAATTTTGGAAATGCTAACCTGGGAAAAAAAAAACACAAGCCTCGGAATGGATAAAGCGCAGGATGTGATTGATCCTTCTCGTGGGATGCCAAGTACTGAACCGGAGGAGTTTGGTGTTCTGAGTGTGTCCGCGATGGTGGTGGTGCCCCCTCCTCTAGCATCACAGCCCGACGCCCTTCCTTAGACTTGGTTCCCGCCGAGGACCCGTGGGAGAGGCAGGTGTGGAATCCGAGGATTTCCTCAGAGTGGAGGAATGCCTATGGTTTGGGAATGTCTCTGTGGAGAGGTATTAGAAGGAACTGGTGATTAACGCACAAAAGCAGTAGAAGACTCTAGATTTAAAACTGCTGCGAAGGACATTCTCTAACGCTTTCTATTTCTGGGGCTCATGAAAAGCCTCTTCCTTTTTTTAAAGGCAGTCAACAGGCAAACAAGATTTGCCTGAAACTAAAATTTACTGATAGTCAAGTTCCCTGATACACAGCTCTTCTACAAAGAGGAAAAAAAAATGTATATACCTGTAAGTTAATTCAGTGTCATTATTCTTATTTGGGCTAATGATAATCGAGTAGAACTTCCAGGATCAGTGACATTAAGATTAGTTATGCCTCAGTACACGGATGGCGTCTCCTCCCCTGTGAGCGAGCCACGGCCGCAGCTGTCTGGGGGAGGGGCCAGGAAGAGCTGCCTCAGTCTCTCCTTCCCAGCAGGACCACACTCATGTCCGGTCCTGAATTCCGGGCTGGCCTTGTTGAGTCAAGGGCTGAGTGACAGGAAGACTCCAAACTTCTCCTCCCGTGACCTGAGGAACTATGTGCCACGTCCTGGGACCTTTAAAATCTTGTCAAGTCTCCAATTAAAAATAACTCCCTCCCTAATTTGGGGGCTGGTGGGGGGGACAGAGAAGATGGAGGGGAGGGTTGGGTGGAGGGGCTGAGCCAAGGTGACATCAACAGAAAGCCACTCCCCTCAGACACCTCAGGCTTCAGGTGTTCAAAAGGCTTTATCTCCAGTAACCTTTCAGAAACCTTCCTCAGGAAGTTGGTTATTCTGGTAATAGGTAAAGGGCTGCTTCTGGGTACAAAAAAAAGTGTAAACTGTCATCGCTTCATCATCAAAAGCTTTGGGAGTAACAGTCTGGGATGTAAGCTTTGGAGGCAGATGGGGACTCCCATTGGAATCCGGAGAGGTCATTTGTAAGCTCTAAGGGCTTCGGGAAGTTGTCTGACTTCTCTCAGCCTCTACACCTTCATCTGTAAAAGGAGGAAAATAGTGCTTATCTCAAAGCATTTTCATGAAATAGATGAGATAATCATTTAAAATGATTAGCCCAGTACTGAGCACATAGAAAACATTCAGTAAATAAATACTCTGTAATTGTAACTGGTGTTATTATGGCAAAGTAGGCAGCCTGTTGTTCATATAATATGATTTATAAGTCTTGGTAAAAGCCTGCTTTGTCCAGAAATATCTTCTAAATTGACTCCCTGAAAAGACTACAAAAGTAATGTGTTGCAAAGGCAAGCGTATTAGCTGTCAATACCTCAAGTTTTAATAATGTCTCAAAGGTGGCGTTCTCAGGTGGTTATTACAGAATAGGAGTGCCATGTCCAAAGTGGGTCTCTCAGTGTGGATTCCTGACAGAGATCAGGCAGTGTTTGTGATGGAATTGCTCAGGGTTGAGGGACACAGTGCAGAGAGGGTTTGGAAGCAAACCTTGATGAGTAAATGGGAGTTTGATCAGCCCAGCAGAGTGGTCTTTTGCTCTAAGAAGGGGCTACTATCCTGAAAAGGATAAGCTGAATTGTTAGTAGTTTATATGAATGAGATTTTCCTGAAGTTCCTGAAAGAAGCGGTAAGGCTATTTAATTTCCCTAGGCAAGAATTCCTTGAGATGGTAATGTCAGAGTCCACTGTGTGACTGAAGATGATTTTTGCTCTCAAGAGTGATGGGAACCCGGAATCCTTGTGTTTATTCCTAGTCATCTCTGCCTTATCCAAGGCAAGGGTGGGCTAGTCACCTCTAGAACATTATCAGTTAAGAGGATCTTAGGACACTAACCTGTCTGCTAGATAAGCGTTGGTGTAATGGGACCCAACTGAGGTAACTTTTGCCAGAGAGGGGAACAATAAGAGTCTACAGTATGGGCTTTTCTGCATGCACTCCTGGGATTAAGTGAGGTGTGACCCTCAGGGTGTCTGCATGGGGGTGTCTAAGGACAGATGGGCAGCAAAGTAAAGCTGGTGGGATATTCTGGGGGGAGAAGTCATTACGTAGAGATTGAAGAAACTTGATATATTTTATTTATTTAGGAACTTTCCCTTGGGCAGTTGTCACTGGTCAAAGCTATGTGAAGTTTGATGTCATCCTTATGGGGAAGGGGATTATCATTCACGGAGCACCTGTCCTGTGCCCGGTGTTATGCTATGGATTCATCCCCTATAATAGACTTGGGAGGCTGATGTAATTAATCTTTTTTAAATTTTGCTTTAGTCTTTGCAGATGATGGCAATCTAGTTCAGGCTGGCTAATCAGCTTTAGGAGGGTTACACAGCTAGGAACTGGTAGGACTCAAATTCACAGCAACAGCTCTGTGACTCTGGAGCTCCTATTCTTGATGAGGCTGCCACAAAGAATATGTTCACACCTTTGAGCCTTTGGCACTTTGTTGTCTAACAATAGAGGGGACGTTGGAATAATAAATGGATTTTGCTTCTGTTGTTAATGACAGTCCTAGCAGTCAATAGGATTTGAATGCTGATTATGTGCCCGGCATTGAGCTATCAACGTTATATGTATTATCTCATTTAATGTTCTCAACAGCTCCCGAGGAAGGGATATTATTAGTTTTGTTGTTCAGATAAAGACTTAGTGATAGGACCGAGAACCCATATGTCCCAGGCCACACGGCTAGAAAGTGGTGGAGCTCCCGGCCAGGTATGAGGAGTCCCAGAAGTCCCAGTTGACAGCAGGTCCAGCAAGGCCATGCAGGGTGTGTGTGGGACTACGGGAAGGATGAGTTTAGAGTCTGCACTAACTTGTATGTCTTGTTGGAGAGCCGTTGCTCTTCATTTGTTGGGCTCATTGCTCTGCTGCACATGCCTACTCGGCCTCTGTGAAGCCATCGCTTCACCCTCAACGGGCTGATGAAATCCCCAGATATGGGAAATGAAGAGCAGAGAGGAAATTTCCTTTGGTTTTGCCAAGGGGGAGTGGCAGAGGAGTGGGCCACTGGCAGGTGTTATAATCTGGGCCACAGAGCATTTCTCCACTAGCCCGTTGTGGGGCGGACTATGCCCCAGGAGACATTCCATCTTTGAGTCTTGAAGGTGTCTAGACTTTCCTCTTTAAAAGACAAACATCTTTGTAGAGATGATCCGGATCTCAAATGCCTTTGGGGATAGTAGGCAGGTGATTCACTTTGGAAGGGGCGGGGGTAAGGCTGAAAAAGGTGAGCTGGTTGCTATGGCAACCTGGGGACCATTGGCCCTGCCCACAGGCATTTACAACATGGTGCGACCAACAGTCTACGAACCTGTCAAAAGGTAACATTTTTTTTTACCCCTCCTGATTAGTAGAGTTCATCGTAGAGAACATGGGGAATAAGGACTACAGAAAAGACTAAATCAAATCTAAAAAGTCTAAAGCAAATAGAGTCCTCACTCTCTTCCTGCCCCTTAAGTCCTAGTGCCATCTTGGCAGAGTCCCCTCTAGTTATTTATTATTTTCTTTTTAGCTGAGTGTGAAAATCTGCTGCATCAGTGGGGTCTGCACTAAAGAAAAAGCGAAACAAAACCACATTTGAACCTCAGAGAAGAAATACCTGAGGTGAAAATAAGGCTCTCACTAGGTCAAATTTCAGACTGATAATTAGCTACAAGGAAGACCTCCTTCAGGAGGATACAATCTGGAGAGGCAGCGGCAGGAGGATATGAAAGGATGGATGGGAGGGAAGGTCAAGGCTGTGTCCGTGGATTTGCCAAAGCCGGCCAGAGAGGACCGTCAGCAGGATGGAGAGCGGGCACCGAGGGTAGCCTTGAGAGGAGATGGGAGTGTGGAGTGAGATGTTAAACTCGGCGCCTCTGTCCCTCCGATCCACATCCATCTACTAGTTAAGATAAACCATCCTACTGGGAAATTAAAAAAAAAAAATATGGAGCAGGAATTTCTTTCCAAGAAAACCTTAGCAAGAATCCCTTTATATATAAACAGACTTAAGGGTAGCAGATTGGGTTTTGAAGGGGGCCGGGGGACCTGGACCCCTCTGTGGCTCCAGATCTGCGCTCACCCAAAACCTTTTCTCCTTGCTCTTCGAACACCCTTGGAGAAGTGTCATTTCTCTCTCAAATCGTCTAGAACTCCTGCACGTCGCTGATCTCGGTGACCCTCATTTCCTTCTTTGGCTCTCCTCCACATTTACTCCCCTCAGTTTGCTGAATCTCCTCTTGTAGGGTTTTGGTTGCGTACTGACGTGTGCAAAATTCGGTGAGCCATTCTGAGAGAAAGACTGGGGGACGTGGGGATGGCGGGGAAGGGGGTGTAGCCCTTCTAGATGTTAGTAAACCTGGCTGCTTGCAGAGGATTAACAGGAAATCATGAATAAAATCATTAGGATTTGATAACGGCTTTTTCTCAGAGACAAAGATTTTTTTGTCATTATCCCCCGCCAAAAGAGTGGGGGATGAAGGTCATTAAAGTAACATGTTATTAGTCTTCTACTCTTAAAACAGGTAAAAGACAAACGTTCTTAACCTCTCCCTCGCCTCAGGACCTCTGTGCAGTGTTTTTTTTTGTTTGTTTGTTTTTTTGCCGTTCTGGCGTTTTTCCAGCAGGCAATACTCTAATACCTCCTACTTAATCCCCAATTTTCTTTTAAACATCAGATATTGGATAGGCTGGAACCTCATTTAAGCAGTGAAGGACTCTGGCGCTCTGTGGCTGGAACTAGCCAAGGAGAGAAATATTTTTTTTTTTTTATTAATAATTTTATTTTTTATAAACATATATATATATTTTTTTTTTCCCACCAGGGGTACAGGTCTGTGAATCTCCACGTTTACAAACTTCACAGCACTCACCATAGCACATACCCTACCCAATGTCCATAACCCCCCCCAACCCCCCTCTGCCCAACAACCCTCAGTTTGTTTTGTGAGATTAAGAGTCACTTATGGTTTGTCTCCCTCCCAATCCCAACTTGTTTCATTTACTCTTCTCCTACCCCATTAACCCCTCATGTTGCATCTCCTCTCCCTCATATCAGGGAGATCATATGATAGTTGTCTTTCTCTGACTGACTTATTTCGCTAAGCATGATACCCTCTAGTTCCATCCACGTCGTCGCAAATGGCAAGATTTCATTTCTTTTGATGGCTGCATAGTATTCCATTGTATATATATACCACATCTTCTTTATCCATTCGTCTGTTGATGGACATCTAGGTTCTTTCCATAGTTTGGCTATTGTAGACATTGCTGCTATAAACATTCGGGTGCACGTGCCCCTTCGGATCACTACGTTTGTATCTTTAGGGTAAATACCCAGCAGTGCAATTGCTGGGTCATAGGGTAGTTCTATTTTCAACATTTTGAGGAACCTCCATGCTGTTTTCCAGAGTGGTTGCACCAGCTTGCATTCCCACCAACAGTGTAGGAGGGTTCCCCTCTAGGAGAGAAATATTTTTGATGCAAAAGAATAATTCAGTAAAGGAGGTAATGAAGGAGATTTAAACCTTTCACAAACACATCAGTGGGCAAATAAAGCTCATTGCTCTCAGTTCAGGGTCATGGCTGAATGAAATGTTGTAAAAGTGGGGGGAAAAAAAACACCCAACTGTACAAATGGGTCAAAAATCTCCATGGGGCTCAGCCAAGCCTGACAATTTAGAATTTGACAAACCTGCAGAAAAAAAATTTTTTTTTTCCCTTTAATATGAGAAAACCCCTCTGGAATAAAGCACTGAATTTTTATGTTATTTTTTCCACTTATGTGCACTTACACGGTCTTAGGGAAAAATCTGACTTTGAGCTGAAATTTTGCTTCTCCAATTACAGCTCAGGAGATCTCTTTCATACACATTCTCGGCCAGAGGCCTTATGTTGTCGCATAAGCCGGCGTGAAGGGTTTGGGTAATGGAGAAACGCAGTAGTGAGAGCAGAGCTGTAAGATTTGGGCATTCATGGTGACAGTCCGTCTGTTACAGTCCTGCGATGTGCCTGGCCCACAGGCACAGAGGTGACCAGCCACCTGCTGGAGAGATCCCGGCTCTGACACGTTTGTCCACTGAGCCCGTAGCCCGGCTGAGGAGGTTACGCTGGAAAGGAGCGTGTGTTAAGTGCTGAGAGAGGTCTCTTGGACCATTCTTCCCTCTGTGTGTCCTCAAAGAGCATTTAAAGCAGGTCTTGGGAAAATCAGGGTATCGCGCACTTATCCCACAGGATGTGTGTCTCATGGGAGGTCTCCACCAGGAGCCTTCAGTAAAAAGAAAAACTGCGCTAGTGAAGATGTGACGAGAACCAGGAAAGACCTCTGTTACGTTTCCCCATCAGATGGAGGAAAGCCCCATATCACATCCCCGCCAGGTGGACTTCCAAGCACCGTCCGAACATTGTCAGGGCCCGTTTTCCAGTACCACAAGGAATCTGCCTTCTCGTTGGGTAGCCTCAGCTATGAGGAATTCCTCCTGGGGTGGAGCCAGACCTTGAGTCTCCAGAAGCGGACTTCCACGCTCTCTAGGAAAACATGCAGCACATCTGTGACATGCAACAGCCTTTCAGCCATGGTGTCTCATTCAGTGACTTCTTCCCAAGCGAAGTCTGGCGATTTCCTCAGCCCAGTGACTGTACCCTAAGTCTGCTGAGATTTAGTAAGGAGGAATGGAAATCTGGTAGAAATGTCTCTCTGAGTCTCTCTCTCTCGCTCATTCTTTCATCCTTGCCTCCCAACACTATTATAATTTATTTCTGAACTTTCAAAGGATAAGTTACAGGCATTCATATGCTCCAATTATGAATTTCCTAAACATAAGGATTTTCTTTTCCATAAGCACAGTTTACCAGAACTTAATATATATTGATATAATACTATTAGTTTATTTGTAGACTTTATTCAAATTTTACCGACTGTTTCACTAATGACTTTTGTAGCCAAGGACAAAACTGTTTCCTGGCCCAGGATCTAAATTGCAGTTTTGCATTGTACTTACATGTTATATAAATCCTTTAGCTCCCCCCTCCCCTCCCCTCCCCTCCCCTCCTCTCCTCTCCTCTCTTCTTCCCTCTCTCCTTCCCCTCCCCCCCTTTTTTTCCCTTACCTTGACATCTTTGAAGTGTTATCAGTCAGATGACTGGTAGCATGCCCTCATTTTGGGTTTGCTGATTTTCCTCATGGTTAAATTCCAGCTGTGCATTTTGGCCATGAAGACCATAGAAGTGATGCTGTGTGCTTCTCCATGTGATGCACAAGGTGATGTTCACTTTGATCACTTGAGTAAGGTGGCGTCTGCCCGTTTTCTCCAGTGCAAAGTTATTAGTATCCGTTTACGATGAGTGTCTCACGGGAGGTGCGCCGGACATGCCCAGACGGGTGCGGCGGGAGGAGCCCATGATTTGACATCCCTTTTCCACTGGTTTCAGAGTCCAACAGCCGCAGGGCCGTGAACAGAGGCTACGTCGCCAGCTTGCTCAGGCTGCATCTGGACTGGCACCACCGGGACACCGCCAATGCCCACGTGTGGATCCGCCGGGCGCTGCTGCTCTGCCTCAGGCACATTGCCAACCTCCGGTCTGGCAGGGAGGCCTTCCTGGCAGCCCAGGGCATGGAGATCCTCTTCAGCTCCGCCCAGGTAATTAGCCCTGGGGTCACCTCTGCAGGTGGGTGACACCTGGATGGAACACAGGTGCGAGACACTCAGTACCTCTCTTGCTGCCTGCTGTGGGCAGAGGCTCTGGATTCAGCCCCTCATCCGCTCATTCACTCCCGCACCGGTGGACTCATTCATTCCGTTACGTGTGTATTGGCTGCGCTGTGCAGTGCGGTGTCAGGACAGTTCCCGGCCCTCGAGCTCGACACTTGTGCAACTTTGAGACCCTCTGGGTCTCAGCTTTCTTCTTTGAAACGAGGGAAATACTCAAGCCTGGCTTGCGGCGCGGCCTGATTACGTTAACGTAGAGATGTGTTGGATTTAATGGAGTGCTGGCCGTGACTTGGCTGGTTTAGGAGCGTGAGCGGTTGCTGGAATTACTAGCACTGTGGAATCTGGAGGTGAATGCGACAAGCAAGACCCCGGATCTTGTGGGGTAAACATTCTAGCAGGAGAGCCAGACACTAAGGAGGCAGCAAATTCAACGAGGAGGGTCATTTCGTATTGCTCCCTGATATCAATTAAGTCAGGCCATCCGCGGTGACTCCCCAAGGTGGAGGGAGCACGTGTTCTGCGGGAGGGGCCGAGTCCTCGCTGAGCAGGTGCCACCTAAGCTGAGACCTGAATTATTGGAAAGGCCGGTCCTGCCAGGTTCAAGAGGAACAGCATCCCAGGCAAAGGGGAGCACCTGCGCGGGCTGGGACTGCTCGGTACCCCAGTGGGATATGTAGTCTCTGGTTTCCTGGATTTCAGCCCTTACAACGAAGTCCTTAAATGCACTTGCTTAGGACTAATTTAAACATCACAATGCGAGGCTACATGCTCCCTCTCTATGGAGGAGGAGAAGGCTTCCTGAATATCCCTCATCTGCTCACTCCCCTTCCCTGGGGCTAGGGGCCAGCAGCCCTGCTTGATGCGCATTGAGGCATGGAGCTCCCTGCTGTCTTCCCATTAGCTCCTCTTCTCTGCACCCTCTTCCTTGGTCTCCTCACTCCTCTCGGGACACCCTCCCCTTTTTCTGTACCTGCACACATCCGAGGCAGGGAAGCACTCGAGAGTGCTGTCTTCCAACCGTGGCATCTGCAGACTTTGCTATTAAAACAGCATCCCCCTCTCCCCTGCGTCTGGACAATAACGTCGTCCTGGCCTGCAAACTGGCACCTGCCTTCTCGTCTGCTGTCACCCGTGGGCTTCTTTCCATCAGCGCAGCTTTCGCAGCCTCTCTGTCATGAACGAGCTGCACGGAACCTTCCTTTTCTCTGGACGAAGCCGTGCTTGGAATGTCTCCAAGCGTCACCGTACTTTGTAAGCTGTGCCCCCCCCCAAATCTCGAGTGAGACACCCCCGCCGCCCCTACTGCTGATGCCTAGCAACCCCCGACTCCAGCTCCTGCGCTCCAGCCAAGTCCTCTGCCTCCTTTGGCTCTTTCTCTGCTCTGGGTTAGGAGGAATTAAAAGGGCAGGAAAGGAAGAAAACAGCCCTGTAGTACGTATCTGTGAGAGGGAGGGGGTGCAGAACGTAGCAAGAGAAGCACAGACACGAAAGGGCCCATGAGCCTGGAAACAGGGTGTACGTAAGATCTGTCTACACGTCTCAGGCTTGCTCTTTCTCCTGGTGCCGTAGACTACTGTCTGGGTCCCCCAAACCCATGTGCCGAATCCCTACTGCCCAAAGTGATGGCATGGGGGAGATGGGGCCTTTGGGAGGGGTGAGGTCATGAGGGTGCAGCCCCCAGGAATGGGATGTGTGCCCTTACTAAGAGAGGCCCCTGACAGCTCCCTGGTCCTCACTGCCTGTGAGAACTCGGCCATCTCCACCAGAAGGCAGGTTCTCCCCAGACAGGGAACCTGCTGGTGCCTGAACCTAGACCTCAGCCTCCAGAGCCGCGAGAAACAAGTGTGGACTGTTTCCAGCCCCGGGTCTGTGGTGTCTTTCCAGGGCAGAGCGGGCTGAGACAGCCGCACCCTGCCCCGAAGGCCTCGCTCTTTGGCTGATCTGAATCCGTCCTGTCCATCCCTGGAAACCATGACTGCAGTTCATCTCCAGCAGTTCTGAGTGAGCTCTGAGTGTTTCTAGGCAATCGTCACAGCCAAGAGTGGCTGGAGGAACCTGGGAGTCTCCTGGGGCTGCCAGAACGGAGCACCACAAACCAGAGATTCATTCTTTCCCAGGCCTGGGAGCCGGAGTCCCAAAGCAAGGTGGCGGCAGGGCTGGTTCCTTCTGGGGCCACGGAGCGGGGGATCCTGCCCCAGGCTCTCTGGTAGGTCCTGCTCGCAGATTCTGCTGGTGCCTCTCAGCCTGTTGGAGCGGCCCCTCATCTCTGCCTCCAGCTTCACAGGACGTTCTCCCTGGGTGCAAGTCTGTGTCCAAATGCCCCCTTTTTCAAGGACCCCAGTCCTATGGGAGTAGAGCCCACCCTAATGGCCTCACTTTAATTTTTTTCCTTTCATCTTTTGTTTTAAGTTTTTATTTCAATTCCAGTTAGTTAACATACAGTGTAATACTGGTTTCAGGTGCACCATATAGTGATTTCCACACGTCACCGGGTGCTCGTCACATGTTCACTCCTTAATCCCCTTCACCTGTTTCCCCTCCTCCACCCACCTCTCCTCTGGCGACAAGCAGTGTATCCTCTACAGTTAGGAGTCTGGTTCTGCAAACAGAATTCTATTTTATTTTAATATTTTTATTTTGTTTTATTTTATTTTAATATTTTTATTTTGTTTTATTTTATTTATTTTAGAAGATTTTATTTATTTAGAAAGAGAGAGAGAGAATCTCAAGCCAACTCCACCCTGAGTATAGAGCCCATTGTGGAGCTCAGTGCAGGGGCTTGATCTCAGGACCCTGAGATCATGACCTGAGTGGAAATCAAGAGTCGGACCCTTAACCGACTGAGCCACCCCTCTACCCAGGCAAGCAGGATTTTACAAGCAGTTCTCGGCAGGTCAGTGAAGACCTGGGCTGTTCAGTAAATGAATTCACAGCAAGCTCCCAGCCTCCAGTTTCTTACGGGAATGGACACAGGATATGAACGGAGGCCGAACCAAGCCTATGTGCCAGGCTGCTCTAGCCTGTGGGGCCTCTGCACCCGGGCTGGGCGCCGGAAGCCCAGCACTGCTGTAGCTGTACTGATTCGAACTGCCCATCAGTCCTCCCCTTTCTGCCAAGGAAGGGACTGCTGTCCTTGGATGGCCAACAAGGGAACCTGGGATCTAGTCTATGTCATTGTGGTGGCTGTTTGCAAATTCCAATGATGATGATGCTGGTGTGCCCATAATAGCAAAAGACGAGGAAGAGACAGAATCAGAGGGATGAGGAGGAGAGGGAAGGGGAGGGGGGAGGAGAGAGGGGAAGAAGAAGAGGAGGACAGAACTCTCTAGACCATGAAAAGAAATTCTGATTTCATTTCTATCAGGTTTGAAGCAGGGGAGTGACGTGATACGATGTATGCTTTTTGTTTTTTTAATTGTGATAAAATCTGTACGACATAAAGTTGGCCATCTTGGCCATTTTCAAGTGTACAGTTTGGTTGTATTAAGTGCACCCACACTGTTGTATAACCGATCTCCAGATCTCTTTTCATCTTGCAAAACCGAAACTCTATACCCATTAAACCGATTTATGACCTTGAAGGACCATTCCGGCTGCCATTTGGACAGGAGGGTGTCCGAGGGCACGGAAAGAAGGAGGGGGACGGGGGTTAGCTCAGGCAGAGACGCGGATGGCTTTGGCTAGTTGGGAGGAGAACTGGAACTTAAATCAAGGCTTTCTGGATTTTTCCACTAAAGTGTCTCATTTTCTTATTGTGAAAGTTATTACTAGGGCTCTGTGCTGAGTAGCAGTGGCCTTCTGGGATCTCCTTTTGCATTCTTAGGAGATTTTATGAGCTTCGTGCTGCCTGTTGACATCTTGCTAGCGACCACTTACTGTGCAGTTTTGGACAGGCACTGCCTATTTTAACTCTAATTCACACACCTCCTTATGACAGAAGTTCTGTTAGTATCTCTGCTCTACAGACGAGGGAAGTATAGCACAGAGGGGGTGTAGCAGCTTGCCAGGGTGAAGCTGTTCGTGTTCATGGGCCGGGACTTGAATCCGGGTGGTCTTGCTCCAGGATTTGAGCCGAGTGCTATACAGCAACCCCCCACCCCCTGCCTGCCAAGACCCCCAGTGGATGCCTGAAACTCTGGAGAGTACCAAACCCATATCCACTCTGTTTTTTTCCTGTGCAGTCATGCCCGTGATAAAATTAATTTATAAATTAAGCACAGCAAGAGATTAGCACCAGCAACAATTATAAAATAGAACAATTATAGCAATATGCTATTGTAAAAATTGTGAGGATATGGTCCCTCCCTCTTGAGATACCTTTCTGTGCTGTCCTCACCCTTCTTGGGATGATATGAGATGATAAACTGCCCACGTGGTGAGATGAAGTGAGGCACTGGGACGTAGCGTTAGGCGGTCGACCTTCTGACGATACTGCAGAAAGAGCGTCGTCTGCTTCCAGACTGGGCTTGACCGCAGCCACCTCAGATCTGGGAATCACAGAACCTCGATAAGGAGATAAGGAGCTACTTTCCTCTCGCTTGCCCGCATCTCACAGAAGTAGTGTATTTATTATTCCAAAGCTAATTCAGAGACGTTAAGTGTGAATTGAATATGGTAAGCGCTGTCATATTTCATCATCTTTTCCAAGTAGCAGGTGTATTATTGGAAGTGATGGGGAAAGTGAGCGAGAAATTTTCACCTTTGCCCCCAATTCTGAGACAGTTGTTCCCAGGGATCCTGTTTCTTGGGGTTTCGTCATCTTTGATGCAGAGCCGCCCAGGTGCCAACCCTGGGATAGCAGGAGGCTGAGAGCGAGGCCCCCTTAAATTTTGCATCCAGAGGGCATCCCATGGGCCACCTCCCGCCCTGCCTTGGGGGCCGGAAGTACCTGTCCCTTAACACTAGGGAAACCTTGGCAGGTGAATTTGGAAGCAAGGATGATTTTAAAATTCATAAAGGTTTTCCGCAGACTGTGTTTACTACACTGTTTCCCACCAACCTGATTTAGGCAGTCATTCACTAAGATCCTAATACCTTGGTTCTGTTGATTTTATGGTGTGGCCCCACCTATCAGGACAGGTGAACTTGCCTCCATCCTTCCTCTCACTGGCCACCTGCACCATCCCATGCAAAGTAAAACACAGCATTATTGCCACATTCATCAATAACAGTACCAGTGACAATCACAGACACAACTGGCTTCCAAAATGCTGGTAATTTTGACAGTTCCCTGGCTTGTTCCTGGCTCCGTGCTTCCTAAGAATAAAGCTCAGAACCTGACCCGTGATGAGCCATCTACCCTCCCTCTCTCCCTCCCCCAAACTCAGTTCTTGCTTTTTCCAATAACAGTACTTTTCACAAAGCACTAGAAATCATTTGACCAGTCTCAGGGATGAGGTAGCCTTGACTGATTCCTTTTCCATGGAGAGTGTTTCCTGCTGTGGGTTCAGGACACCTGGTGGGAACCATTTGAGCACACCAAAGGGGAAATAGCATTCTTGATTGTGTTAAAACATTCTTGGTTTGAACATTGGGCTAACTGGTTTTTGCTTTTGTTCTTGTTTTTTAATCATTTGGATAGTTTGAAATCATGGCTAAAAGTTTGTTAAATTTTTTCTCCTTTTTTTTTTTTTTTTTTTTTTTTTTTTTAATGTGGAGCTGCTTATAATGTGGGCCTGGAGATACCGTAGTATGGCGTCATCACAGCCCCTCTCCCCTGGGACAAGTGCTCAGCATCCTCCCTGTCTCCTACTATGACTTGTTGGCCTTAGAGCTCACTTGGAACCCCTGGGAATATCAGATTAGAAGCTCACACTTGGCAACTTTCTGCACAAAATCAGTAGACAAAGCATTTAGTAAGAGCCTGAAGAAAATGGCCTAGTTTTGCCAAAGAGTTACCGACTTACCCCCAACCCTCTCTCTCAATTTAGTAAACTTGTTTTTGCATTTCTCAAAGTGTCTGAAAAGAAAGGTCTTGTCAGGTTCCATCAGTATCAAAATGTTACATCTGCAAACCCAATTTTCCTTTGCTTTGGGTAGCTACCAAGAGGGATCAACACCGTGGGCTCTGAGAACAGGCATGTTATTTAATTTAGGTGCTTGGGATTTACTTAGTCTTTTTTTCCAATTTCATATTTTATCTTTTTCCTTTATGGTTTTCTATTCAGGTAATAGCTGAAAGAGAAGAGTAAGCCTTCCATCAGTTTGGCTACTCATTCTCTAATTTAGGCAGTAATTCACAATGACACCATGATGGCTGAAGGAAGTTCCTCCCCCACCCTTTCCTGGGCTATCCTGGACAATGTCTTCCCTTAGCCACAGCATCCCCTGAAAGACTTTTGAGTCTATTTTCGGACTTAATTCCTTCCAATCACATATGAGCTGTGAGAAAGAAAGAAAAATGTTTCAGATGATGCCCTGGGCCAAAGCAGATTTTACATTAGACGGAATTCTCCGTTAGAATGTTCCACATAGACCTTCTCTGTTAAGGATGTTTGCTGTCCACATGTGTAAGCCATGACTGGAACTACCGATCTAATAAGGGCACCCTGGGTAAGGTGTCGGCGTCTGACAGGGTCTTCTCTTTATTCAGAACCGCCTGGACGACAAACGCTTGGAGCCTGTCATCTCCGTCGTGATTCAGATCCTGAGGCAGTGTTACCCAAGGAGCCCGCTTCCCTTGGTCACATCCACCAGCACGTATGCCTTCCCCGTCCCGGGAAGCATCCCCCCTGAGCCTCCGTGTGCTCTAACTGAAGGTAAAGCCAGTGGGCGACGATGAGCTTTCCAGCCAGTCTTGCAGGTTGGCAATATTTCAGAGGGACGTAGATGAAAGTAGCATCAGTGCTTTTGCAGGCTAACCATAAATGTCCAAGAAGCTAATTAGAGAAGTGTATGAAAAAAGCAAGCTTTCCATAGACGGAATGAACAGATACTAAGCTCACTTATTTTGTTCTTAATTATTAACTGTAGCCACTTTGCCCGGTAGCTGTTGAATGCCTGTACAGTCATCTCAGCTAATTAAAAAAAAAAAAAGTATATTCTCGGTCCCATGATTGAGGCTCTCTACTGTACTGACTCACTCTGGAATTAATTTGCCTTAAGGATGAACTTGAAATAAAGCTTTGGCTAGTTACAAGCCCATGCTAGTCACATTACATGCTTGAAAGTATGATTATTTAATCTCCGTGAAGAATTTGGTGTTGAAAGATTCTAATGCCTTTCAACCCTGCCCTCCTTTCATGGAACAGAGTTCCCTTGGCATAATCTTGCCACAATGGCCCTGGACACTTTCTATGGTCTTTTGTTGTAACTAAGTCCTTTCTTATCAAAATTAGGGAGTCAGTCAAGGTGCTGAATTATAGGAAATTTTGCCTGTATGTGATCTCTAAACTTTGGTGATGTTGTTTGAGTAAATAGTTGTAAGTTGGGCAGGGCAACCCAGAATGGTGTTCATGTGTCTTTTTTTTGTTTTCTGTTTTTTTCTTTTAAAGATTTTATATATTTATTTGAGAGAGAGAGAGAGAGAGAGAGTGAGAGAGAGCATGAGAGCTGAGAAGGTCAGAGGGAGAAGCGGGTTCCCCAAGGAGCCAGGAGCCCAATGTGGGACTTGATCCTGGGACTCCAGGATCATGACCCGAGCCGAAGGCAGTTGCCCAGCGAACTGAGCCAACCAGGTGCCCTGTTCATGTGTCCTTTTATTCTGCGCTCACTCTGCCTTCGACGTGGGGCAGTTTAGACTTCATGGGATGGTGCTTCCCCGTGCCTCTGTGTGTATAATTTGCAGGTGCCAATAAGTGTCAGGGTGTTGGGGGACAGTGCACTTGATAATGAGAAAAAGGAAGACTAGCTACTGTGTGGTGAGAACCCAGATCCGAGGCACAGGGGAAGCCGCAACCATTTTCTCCCTCTTTTTCCATGCAGAGGATTTTGAAGATGATGCTGATGAAGAAGTGGATAAAGATTCAGACTCTGAAGATACGAAAGAGCAAGTAGGTACAGCAGCCCTCACTTCCAGGGCATTCCATATTCACGTGGTCCAGAGGGATACACGCCTCTCTGTGTCTAGCTAAGACCAGTGTAACTTGTAAGGAGACACTTCTGTACTTCCACGCCAATGCCTGGCACACAGTGGTGCTCAATAAATGACAGCTACGATTGTCCATTTCCACCCTGGTAGGTCCCGAGCAACGTCTCATTGTAAAGTTGGAGGCCCTCCATTACCGAGGCACTAATGTCTTGTCAGGATGAGCCTCTCGATAGACCCTTCTGGTTGGTATATGTAATCAGTGCGAATGGCATCCAGGCAGAGACCATGGAAACATTTCCTAGGAGATTCTCTCTGGTCTATCTGTGCTTGGATCTCCTGTGGTGTTCACTTCCATTCACCTCCCAGTCTGTGCGAACTGTGCTCACTCAGGTATGTGATGTGTACGCGGGCCAGCAGGGAGGGGTGCTCTTTGGTCTATGTCCCATGATGACCCATGATATGTAGAGCAGAGGTTAGCAAACTTTCTGTAAAAGATCAGACAAGGTTAGTCTAGGCTTTGTGGACCTACAGTCTCAGCCATAATTGCTCAGCGTCACTGTGATCGCACAGAAGCAACTGTAGACAGTAGGTAAGTGGCTGGGCACGGCTGGATTCCAGTAAAACTTTTCTTGATGAGAAACGGGTAATGGGACATAGTCTACTGACTGCACTTCTAGAAAAGGACTTTTGTCATTTCTCTGGATAATTCTTTGCTATGGGCGATTATCCTGTGCATCGTGGGATGGTTGGCAAAGCCCTTGGTTTCTCCTCACCAGATACTGGGAGCACCTACCCTTGGCCTCTCCCTCCCCAGAAAGTCATGAACCAAAAATGTTTCCAGGAATTGCTGAGTGTCCTTTGGTGGGGGGAGCAATGTCACTGTCCCAGAATAATGACAATGTATCTCTGAGTTAGAATTCTGCTTCTGTTTCTGTTGACGGAGATGGATGTGGACCAGCTCTTTCAAATTAGAGCCCCTTAAATTTGTCATCTGCAAAATAAGATGGAGAAGTAGATGCTACTTTTTATAACACTCCTGGAGATGAAACCTGAATTAAAAAAAAAAAAGTCTATCGTCTGTTTATTTGCCTGTCATCATCTATCCATCCATCCATCCATCCACCAACCCACCTCCTCTTTTCCTTCTCTTCCCTCCTTCCTCCCTACCTATCTGGAGAGTTCTCTGGAGTTGAGAGTTCTCTATCATAAGATGGTAGCTGCAGGCTCGTAGAGGCTATGGCTCAGTCTCTAGGTTAAGACTGTAGGTTAAGAGTGCTCAATCTCTAGGATAAGACCGCTATTGACCCTTCAGTGTTCTCAGGGTTTTGTTGATAAATGGAAGCATTTCCGAAGTCATCAGTAGTAATTTGGGTCTTTGCTGTGGCCTGGCAGCACAGGCCTATTGTGTACTCTGAGTTATTTGAATAATACAGTGCTGCGGTGATCATTCGTCAATGACACTTTACCCTACCGTCTTCCTTGCTCTTTGATGACTGGCTGTCTGATGCAGAGTGCCGGTTGCCTCCTGTATCTAATGTGCAGGGACAAGCGGCATGCCTGTGCCTGACTCCGGCCATTTGGAATGGAGTACTCAGGACGGTCTCCTTTTTCCCCACCGCGCTGCAGATGATGGTGGGTTGGGGAGGAGAGAAACCCAAACAAATCAACAAATCCAGCTGGGAAAGCAGCACAGGACAAATCGGTGAGGGCCTGGAAACTATTCATCAAAGTCTTCGGGCCAAAAGGAGAGGATGAGAAGTCAGTGTGTGAGCGTGAGTTGTAGAGAAATGGGGCACATCGGAATCAGGGCTTGGTTCTGGGGTGTTGCAAAAGAGCAAGGGAACTGGCGCTCCAGCAAACTGATTTTCCTTTGTGAACCCAGAAGCATTTGCTGCAAGAAATGTGGGCAAGAAGCCAGGAATATTTGTTTCTGGTCATAGATCTGACCCAGGCTGTTAACTGATGGCCTTTTCATTTGAAAATTCTTAGTTAATAATTGGGCTCAGCTGTTTAGAAAGAATGATTAAAAGGAACTTTTGTAAGGGTCTTGAGAATGGAAAGTTGGGTGCTTTTCTCTGAAAACTCAACGTCAACATAAGAAAAGAGAAACTTACAAGAAGTACAGACCAGATGTTGGCTATGTTTTTTTTTTTTCTTTTAATATATATTTTTTATTCTTCACAAACACAACTGTTAGACTTGGACAAGCTCTGAAGAAGAGGAGGATAAACAGAGTGACCTCAAGCTCTCCTCTTCTTTGCTTCCTCTTTCCTTCCTTTTTAGTTTTTTGTTTCTTGCAGGTACTTCCTTGGCCGTGATCCATGTAAGAGGCTACAGGCTAAGTTCCTGGGGATGGTAATATGATAGAACAGCAAACGAGACATAGATTTTTATCTTCAAAGAGTTTGCAGTCTAGTGAACTTGGAGATTGTCCCTACCAGAGTTCAAGTCACCATCTTTGAAAGGGTGGTCAGCTCAAGTGTAAGCCTGGGGAAAGTCAATCATATTGGAAGGGTCCAATCTGAGGACGAAGGACCAGAAAGCATGATCTGGATTATTTGGGTCCCAGAATCCTAAATGATGAACCCTCTCGGGGGTTGCTGTGAGAACACGGAGGCAGGCCCATCGCTGAATAAGTATAAGTGGCCTTTACAAGAAATACAGAAGGAGGGGAGAACCCACCTGAGTGCCTAGATACTCAGAGACCAAGATACAAAGCTTTGGGGGACCATAGATGGTCTCTGTTACCACTACTCTACTTCGCTGTTATACTGAGACACCAACCATGGAAGGATGTGGCTGTGTTCCAGTAAAACTTTATTTACAAAAAACCAACAGTTGCTTATAGTTAGTTACCTCCTGCTCTCAAGCTAGGTAGGTCTCCCAACTCCATGTAGAATGCATTAGGCAACACCTCATGGGCTACACGACACTCCTTATTCCAGACATGCCAGCCTTACTCGCTAGTGGTGCCAGATTGGGTTTCCATTGGTACCACTTCCCACAACTTCCCACAACCCACTGCCCCTTTCAATATATCCATGGCATTTATCACCATTGGAAATTACCTTCTTCATTTGTTTGCTGTCTTCCTTCTCTCCCCAGAAGGCAGATTCCACAGGAACATCGACTTTTGTCTGTTCCATTACCACTAACTCTTCAGTACCCAGAATGGTACCTGCTCATAGTAGGTGCTCATTAAATGTTTTTGAGAAGACCAAGGGACATAAATGGAAAGGGGGATAGAAGAATAGGTGCAGTGATTGTCATTCTGTGGATGCTGGCGGTGGCAAGACACAGAATTCTTTCATATCGCACTTTACTAATTTTTATATAAATTCGTTATTTACGGTGAGGATTGATAAATCCTGAAATGGATGCTGAGGAAATATGTATACATTCTTTCTTTTCTTTTTTTTTTAAGATTTTATTTATTTATTTGACAGATCACAAGTAGGCAGAGAAGCAGGCAGAGGGAGAGGGGGAACCTGGCTCCCCGCTGAGCAGAGAGCCTGGTGCGGGGCTTGATCCCAGGACCCTGAGATCATGACCTGAGCCGAAAGCAGAAGCTTAACCCACTGAGCCACCCAGGCGCCCCTACATTCTTTCTTTTCATTAAGAAGTATACAACCTGTCATCTTGAATTCTCCTTAGCATAGGCTAGCACTATAATTTGGAATCAAGGAAACCATGTCCCAAGTTTCTGAAAATTTGCACATGTAGTAGCTTGACTTGATGCTTCTCAGGGTAGCTGTCTTGAGTGTAATATATATATGTCTATATCTATAAATACAGATACAGATATAGACACATAGATATATATTTAGATATTATATATATATCTCTATATTCCATTATAGGATGATGACTTGGAAACAGATGTGAACAAGCTGAGAACCAAACCTGGTCTTGACCGACCCGAAGAAGAGCTGAGGCAGTATGAGGCCATGTGTCTGGAGCTCTCCTGCAGCTTCGAGGTAGGGCATATGCCGTGGTTCTGCTCCCTGGTCATGCATGGTGGGTTCTTAGCAGAACCTGAGAGGCCAAGCAGGAGGTCTCCAGATGGAGAGCGTTGCTTATCCTTAGCAATCTGCTTCTGGGGTCTTTCTGAGAGTGAAGCAGAAGGCTAAGCAAAATGTGAAAAAGGGGGCCGAGCTGGATGCAGGCAAGGCACCTGGCACCGAGATGGGCCTAGGATGACCGTGCGCACCACCACCTATTGTCCGGAGGACAAAGTGCCTTGTCCTCACGTCCTGAAAGTGCACTGAAAATTCTCGGTGATTTCTTGTTCCCCTGCACGATGGGAAAGTTGTCCTGGATGGCTTTCTGAAAGTGGCCTGTCTGATTCCAGGGTTTTTTGAGTAGAAACAAATTGAGAACCTTCCACCTGGTGAGGTAGTGGCTAGTTGCTGCTCCCACTACGGTTGCTGTTGTCAAGATTTTAGACCTGCCTTTGGATCTCTATTATTTTCTTATGGCTCTTAGGATAGCATGAATTTGCCCACCTCTAAGCATACCAGCTAAATCCCACGGAGAAGGGAAGCAGCATATTCTATTTTAAACCAGAAAGCCGAAGGGGATCAGTAGGTAAAAATTTCAGCAAAGAAAATTTCAGTCCAGTGTAAGGAATACTTAAAAAAACAACAACAACAACAATCAGAATGGTCCTGAAGTGAAAGGTGCTACCTTGGGGTGTAATGAAAATAATGTAAATAAGTTTGTAACCAGGCTGTAAGTTTTGGGGATGTTCCAGAGGGCATTTGTGTGCTGTATAGAATTACCCTAGACCCACCCAATGCCCCTTCCAAACATGAGTTTCTGTGATTCTCCCATTTCTTTGATTCTTGAAGCTAGCCTTTTCTTGTCTGACCTTGGAAAAAGCTTCTTAATTCACAGGATTTAAGCTTAACTCTGTGCCCAGAGAGTGAGGACAGAGGTCACGTTGTATTTTCTATCAGGAAGGAAACACTGACATATTCTTTTTCATTTTAAACCTGAAGGAACTTGAGTCTAAACCTGGAGATAATTTGAACTTTGAAGAGACTCAGGATGCCGAGCACTACCACATTCCGCCTGTGACCTCCGCAAAGCAGCATTATTTGACTAAGGACCAAAGCTTCTGGGGGCAAGAAAGAGAAGACATGGTCCAGACATCTCTTCTGAGCATGGTGAAGATGGGAAGGTCCACCATGCATCCAGCCTCCAAAAGAGGCCCTGGGATGAATGCATACCAAAATATGCAGTCAAATGGTCTTGGGATAGATTCTTCTCGAAGAGAAGTCCCTGACATTCAAGCTTCCCTTAAACAGGAATCTTGGGACATAGACGTGATTTCCTGCCCAATGATGAGTGTCTCCCTCTCCAATTCTGCTAGGCCTACAGAAACTGCTGAAGTAATAGATAAGCTTCTGCAGACACATCCCAAGCATATCCCCTTCCATGACCCCCATCTTTATATGGCCAAAGCCAGAAGAACCAGATCTGTGGCTGACTTCAAGAGGATGGCATTTCCTGACCTCTGGGGTCACCGTCCACCTCCCTCTGCTCAGTCCATGCTGGAACGCAAATGTGGAGTCCAGAGGTGATATTGGTGCTGATTTGGAAGCTGTATTTTTCTCTTTAATATTTTAATCGGCAGAATGGTTTGTGTAGAGAGTTCTGCTATCTTTGGAAAAATGAGAATCAGTCAGGAGCATGTTCAAATCCTTTGGGAAGCTTTTGCCAAACGCAGAAGCTTGCCTTCCTCCCTGGACATATCAGAACCACGTGTGGGATAGTGGCAGGCAGGTGTTAACAGAAAAAGAATCCCTTTGATGATTCTAATGCAATCCTGTATCCCAGAATGCTCTGCGGATCATAACAGGGAAAGACAACCCAGTTTGTCCAAATCCTGGGATTATTCCTCAAAGGAAGGTTCTCAGAAACAAACAAAACAAAAACAAACAAACAAAAAAAACCAAAACCAGTGTGGATTATTTGGGATCTCTCTCTCTCTTTTTTAAATTCACTGTAAATTGGTATTGGATCTCTTGTTGAGGAAAGTTGGTGGCGTACCCCTATCTCACAGTCTCAACCTTACAAAACCTGGCTTGGCTGGGAGAGTAGTTCTGCTATAGCACTGAGGACTGGAAGGAAAATATGCATTCTCTAGGACAGAAACTTTAGTGGGAGGTTACTCCCAGAATGATGGAAAGGGAGCTTTGCCTTTGGATCAACATCGCGAGATTAAAATGTAAATGGCTAAAGCCAAGGAAAAATGATTTTCCCTGGAAAACAAACAGACAGACATTGACTATGCATATGTTAAGTCAACGGGGCCAAGTGTGCGCACCAGAAAGTTTCAGGAACTTATTTCATCAGCAAGTAACTGCTCGGGCTTAGGCTCCTGCTGACAGTTCTGACCTTACCCTTTGCCAGGCTCAAGTTCCTGAGAGCCACAGCACAGGGTCTGGCCCAGCGACACCTCCCCCCTTGAGAGAACATCTCCCCCTTGAGCCCAGGCCTCATGTCTACGTCCTCTCTCCTCCTCTCACTCCACCCAAAAAGCACGGATTAGAGATTCAGGCCCATGATCCCTTGGGCTTCCTTCTGTCCTCTTACTTAAACTTCCTGACACGGGTATTTTTCAGACAGAAGATTGATCTTAATTTTCTGGGGATGACAGAACCCAAGGACTATAAATGACTCAAGAGTTCAGAGGCTTCCTGAAGCCTCGCAGGCCTTGAGGATGCTAACAGTCAACAATCCTAAAGTTTCCCTCAAAAATCGTCTCTGTGCAAAGGACGCTGTTACTCTCACAGCCAAGACCTTTGGAGCCCATTAGTGCAAGTGCTCTTGAAAAAAATTCCCCCTCAAGTCACCAATCTTCCAACTAAAACTCTGGAATCAGTCCGTTCTCCATTCCTGCTGTAGTTTCAGTTTTTGATAAGGAGGAAAGGAGGGCAAGGCTGTGCTTTACCCCTGGGTTGGGGCATTATTAATTTTTTCGTTCATAATTCTCTGATGACTCTCAAGGCCCTTCCCGGATGGCTGTAGGATGGACGGGGCAAGGAGTGAGAGCCAACCCTTCAAATGTTTCCAATTTTCCTTTCCAGGATCAAGATATTTGAGGATGTCCGGAGGCTCATTCAGCCAAGTGATGTTATAAATAAAGTTGTCTTCAGCTTAGATGAGCCTTGGTAGGTGGTCTTGAGTGTTCGTGGAATGTGGAAGATGTGTGTGTGGGGGGGTAGTATAGAATACCCTCTTAATGACACGAGAACAAGCGTGTTTGATGTTAGCAATCCATCCCTTCTCCCCGAAACACGGTCAGAATTCATGTTGGAAGCTGTGAGAAAAAGCTTATCTCTCAGAAATGTCAGGCTATGCCCAAGAATAGCAGTAACGCATGTGTTCACATGTTTCCTATTTCATTACAGGCCTTTGCAAGACACCGCTTCCGACTGCTTGCGGTTCTCCTCCAAGTTCGAGTCAGGAAATCTGCGCAAAGCCATCCGAGTGCGCGAGTGAGTACGGGAACCCAAAAGGTAGCTCCTGGCAGCTTAAGGGAGCGGGTTGTGCCTCTCTCCTCCCTGTTCTCTGTACAGAGGTCTCGCATGGGTCCTTTGAAAACAGTCCTGGCGGGAGTGTTTATACCCGGGAGAGGTGGCAAACAGGGCACAGGAAAGCTTGCCCCTCAGTCCGTTGCTAAACGTCTGCGGGCTCACCACTAGGGGGCTCACTGGCTGATGTCGCTGCCAGGAGGCTACTAGAGGTGAGGGTTATGAATTCACCTGTGTTGCAGATAACGGCTCCATCCATGGGTATGGGAGTCCTTTGACTGGGATGTTGGTACCTACGTTGATGTCGGGGCTTGTTATGTTCACACAGCAGGGTACGTGGGGCCCCCTGGTCCTGTATGTTTTCACGTCCGTTGCTCCCATAACTGTGGACGTAGGTGGCAGGAACGTTGGGCTCCCCGTGGAGAGGCGTGTTAATCTTCGTTCAAGGGCATGTGTAGTGCCATGCCTCTCTGCCACGATCTCTCAATCAGCTTCTATTACTAGACCAGCGTTTCACAGGCAAGGGGAGGCTAGGGCTGTACAAACTACACAGAGGGAGAGGACACAAAGCAAAAACTTCCGGCGCAGAAGAGAGGACTATGGTATCATTCTTCCCTTGATACCAGTGTGAACTCTATTTGTTGTATGCCAGAAGTCAGGATTTGTCTCCATCTTCTATGGGTGAACTCCTGAAGACAGCAGTCCGGGACAGTTAATGGTGTGGGGGGTCACACACTCTGGAATCAGAATGCCGGGGCCACCTCACCCCTATCCACCAGGAGACTTCGAGCAATTCCCTGACTCTACTCCCTGCCTTTTCTTCCTCACCCAGAAAATGGGGACAGTGATGGCACCCACATCATAGGGATTTTTTTTTTTTTTTTTTTTTTTTAATGTGAGTTAGCTAAAAATACGTCACGCTCTCAGAATAGTGCCCGGCACTCAGTCAGCATGAGCCTGTCCTCAGGGCTGCATATTGGCCGTATGCAGTGCAGATACTCAGCTAGAACAGCCCGTTTTGTAGCTATCTGAGGAGTCATTTTTGAAATTCTTTTTTGGTGGGGGAGGGCAGATGAGCAGTGTTCCTTTTCTGTTGTTTGTAAATGAACTATTTCAAGGAAGCCTGACATATTAAACAAATACAGGTTGAGCTACGCGGGCTGAAGAGAGAAAGGCAGTTCTGTTAACATTGCTTCTCAGCCTTCTTCTCTCTCTCTTGCCAGCTCAGCTTCTACATCCTGTGGTAGTGCCTGCTTTCATTACTCCGTTTCTCTCTATATCATGCTTAAGGGATCCGGGAGAGAACACCTAAGCTGGAGTCTCCTGGGGTTAGGGGACAGTGGTCAGTCCATGATGTGTCTGCCCTGCTGGTCTTGCTCTGATCTCTCTTCAGATATCCACCTTTGCCAGAGGGTAGAACCGTAAACCAATTAGTTATGGTCTGGGTGATGGAGTCAGAGGGTGGAAAACAAACCTAGGTATAGGCAAGGAGTTTTGATGATCAGTTTTTGGAGAGGATGGTGGGTGTAGCAGACCATTTGAGGGCTGTAGTCTTTGTGGATTTGTTCTTATGAGTGTTGCTTCTTGGATTTTGCTTCATTTGTCATATGTTGGGCTCGATGGTTCTAGGGAGATGCTTAGAGTGATGGTCTGAGCAGTGGGTCTCCATCGGGGAGCTCTGTTCTGCTCTGATATGCCTTCTGCAAAGCTCCCCTCTTCCAGAAATCTCACTGTACCACTTCTCAGGGGTCCAGAGTGGCAGAGTGTGAACGGATTGGGGCAAACACATTACCCTTTCTAGAGGAGCAGCTCAGAGAACATGGCACGGGGATGGAGCAAGCAATCATATTTTTGAACGAAGTCAAAACTGTATTGTTAATTTTGTTGCTACAGCTCAAAAAATGATTAGCTTTGCAGATAGTAACTGAGAGGGGACATGCAGGAGTCTCCTGGGGCACTGGAACTGTTCTATATCTTGATCTGGGTAATTGCCAAACAGGAGTGTCCAGATGAAATTATTGAAAGTCATTGAGTTGTGCACTTAAATTTTGTGCACTTTACTGCATGTAAGTTAAATCAATTAAAAAGGGACACAATGCACACACAACTCCTGCACTGCTAGCCTAATTCATGTTTGCTGCGTTGCTGGGGGCTTACCTGTATGATACTGCTTAATCTTTTCAAACAGCACTGCAAGTTTAGGCACTGTTTCTATTTTCCATATGAGGAGACCCAGGCTCAAAAGTAAGGTGCAGCATCAAATAGGGATGACCTACGCAACCAGATGTGATTGAATTTTCTCTGGGATAGAGCGCAGTTGCATTTTTCCTGTTAGAGAGTTTCATTATTAATTTATTAAATCACAGTTTAATAAAAAGATATGCTGTGATTGTGTAACTGATTCTCCTAATACCAAGAACCTGCTCCCCTGTCCCCACATCTCTACAGCCCCCAGTTTTGTGAGATGAGAACAATCACTGTAACTTGCCAACCTGCTGAGATTCCGGGTCTTAGATCTGTCCTCTGGAAACTGATACGTGTGACTTCTCAGTGCTGGATGTTTCCTTAAAGACTCGTAGCCCTCCAACCTTGCTTCTGACTTTGCAGGCGGGAGTACGACTTGCTGGTCAACACCGATGTGAACAGCAGCCAGCACCAGCAGTGGTTCTACTTCCAGGTGAGCGGCATGAGGGCGGCCGTCCCTTACCGCTTCAACGTCATCAACTGTGAGAAGCCCAACAGCCAGTTTAATTACGGTATGAGATCTTGGGCTAATGCCCTAAATCTTCTAGACCTTCCAGAAGGTCTAGAAGCTAGACCTTCCAGGTGGTCTAGAAGTAGACCTTCTGGCTAACATCAGAAATGGCGCCCCTCTGTGATTGATTGGCTTACTACTGGAAGCCCTTTTCGGGTTCCCAAAGAGTTCGATGTTGGGCAGAATGTTTCTTGTCACCATGTGTGGCAAGATGGTGGCCAACCTGTGGCAGACTGCCACCAGGGAAGGGAAGCTGGAAGTCCTCACTCTGCGATGGAATGTTAACACCATGCCATCCATTCCACTGCTTCCTGACTGCCTTGCCCCCACCTTGAACTTTTGGAGGTCCATGAGAACCTCTCATTTATTCCTTCTCTTTATGCCCTAAATCCCAAAGCAGCAAATATATTGACCTGTTTGTCCGAGAAAGGAAAACAGCACAATCCAATTGGATGACACTGATTTGCACTCTCAGAAAATAAGGGGGAAGTTCAAATTCTCCTGGACACTTTTCAGCCATTTTGCAGGAGAAATTCCAGGGACAAAGTGACCGGCAGCCCACATTTACTTTGAAATTCTGCATCGCATCCGATTCAGCAAATTACTGCTGGATCGTATACTAATTCATTGAGTGGCTTTGAGTAAGGAATGAATATTCTGGTATCTCCAGGTCTCTATTTTGTAGCGACTAAATAGAATCTTCCTGGTGTAGAAAGAGAAGGTATGAACCCTGAGTCTTGTATTTGCTCCATGTGGCTGCTGTAACAAATTGTCACAAACTTGGTGACTTAAAACAAGACAGATTTACTCTCTTACAATTCTAGTGTCTACAAGTCCAAAATCAGTTTCAGTTTCACTGGGTTACAGGGAAGGTGCTAGAAAGGCCATGACCACTGGAGCATCTGTGGGGTTTTCTGTTTGTTTGGTATTTTTTTCCCAGTGTTTAGAGTTAATGCTCCTTGGATGCCTTGGCTTATGACCCCTTCCTCCATCTTCAAAGCCAGCCATGAAGCATCTCCCAGTCTCCTTCTGCCCCAGTCACATCGCTTCTCCTGTGCAGTCAAACTTCCCTCTGTCTCCCTCCCAAAAGGACATAAGGGATTGCATTTAGGGCCCACCAGGATAATCTCTCCATCTCAGAATCCTTAATTTAATTACATCTATGAAATCCCTTCTGCCGTATAAGGCACCAGTCACAGGTTCTAGGGGTTAGGACCTGGATATCTCGGAGGGCCGTGATTCAGCCCATCACAGCTCTCTTTCCATTTTCTCTTTCCTCAGAGATTAATACTTTATTTTATTTTGTTTTGTTGATTTTTTTATTTTTTGTGATGTGGGGTGTAGGGGCAGAGAGAGAGGGAGAGAGAAAGAGCAATTTTAAGCAGGCTCCACGCTGGGCTTAAGATGACCCTGAGATTATGACCTGAGCTGAAATTAAGAGTCTGGGTGCTTAGCTGCCTGAGCCCCCCAGGTGCCCCTCCCCGGCGATTAATCCTGCCTTTGTTCTGTGCAGGGATGCAGCCCACTGTGTATTCTGTGAAGGAGGCTCTTCTGGGCAGACCCACCTGGATACGGATGGGCTATGAAATCTGTTATTACAAGTAAGTTAGAGTGTTGCTAGCTTCCTTTTGTCCGCTCTTTCATTCTTTCTCAATTTCCTGCTCTTCTCTGTTGACCGGAGAAACCTCAGCCCTCTTTCCATGTCCCAGTGGTGGGTGCCCTGCCCTTCAGAAGCACAAGTATGTTACATGGCGCCCACCGTGGAGCCCAAGAAGAGAAGTCACCTGTCCTCATTTCGACACACTGAAACCCTTAGGCCCTGTTGTTGGATGTCAGGACTTGTATGGACTCAGCCTGTGACTAGTTGGTCAAGCCTTCATTCTTGACTTTTTTTGGTGCAGTCCAGTGAACAAAAAATTCTGAGATGTTCTGGCCTACCCTTATTTATCCAATGCTTCAGTTTTCCAAATAGGTGGGAGTGGACTTGTGACAGGTGCACGTAAGTGACTGTTCCTCCACAGCAAGGTGATTTTTTGGGAAAAAAATAAAAGAGGGAGCATTTCTGGAGTTCATTTTCATCCCTTGATCAGCAGCTGGTTTCATCAATTTATTCTGTAAAGTTGTGAGTGAAATCTAAATTATCCATATCTTTTGATAAAAGAAGTGGATTCCCAACCCATGAATTGCTCATTTGTGCATTTTCTCTTGATGGAAAATAAAATACAAATTCATAAGGAAGAAAAAGGACAGGAACTGTTAGGACGGGCAGGAAATATGTAATTAATTATTAGCTCATTGCTAGTTTCTTTTAAAAACTGATAAGCTAGCACTTGTTTTATTGGATAAAGCAAGTTGTATCTCTTTCTGATATTACAAGAGGGCCGTGAGAAAAGTATTATCAGACATTCTAAAGTTGAGGATTGTTATTAATATCAAAAAGAAAGGGAATATATACTCTGTGCCTTTTGGCTGTCGAGACTGAGGACAGGAACACTGATAGAGCAACACAATTCCTGACCTTTCCTGTCTGTCAGACACAAAGGCAAAAATCACGATAGAGATAAGTACTGTCTACAAAACACAGAGCTGGGCTTTCTTACAGTTTGTAATAAAAGAGTTGGCAGTCTTCAGTCCGTGATGTATTAGGATATGGACCTGGGTAGTATTTTCATTATATTCTTTAGAACGATAGCAAAATATTACGATTTTGTTGGTTTTCCATTCACCTATATGGCAATTTCTCTCCGCCCTCCGTATCTAGAAACTGTCAGGATCTTTTCATGTTCCAAAGAGATTTAGATTAAAACCCATCCAAAGTGGTAGAAGCCAACAATTGCAGGGAAAAACAGCGAGAGTCTGAATTTTGAACCTTGGGGTGTCCTGTGAAAATAGTAACCCTGAATAAACATGAAAGACCCAGCTGGCTTCCTGCTTGGATCTGGAGCTTAGTAAGAGATGGGACAAGCATGACATTCAGTATTTTCTCTCAGGGGAGTAGAACTCCCCTTGGAGGCTGTTCCTCTGGGAGGTGGGGAGCAAGGAGCAGGCTTGAGGGGACTAAGCCCCTGCCAAAAAGAGAAGGAGGAAAGAAGCCCCACTTCCAAAAGCACAACCTTGGCCTCAGGAAAGCCAAAGTTAATGTTAATAGCTGTTAGATTCATTAGCAAGACAATTGTTATGTGATTAAAGAGCAACAGAGGGGTAACATGAAAACCATGAATGTATAATGTAATTCATTTTTCATATTGCAGTCATGAATACAACAGAGATGAATGGATAAGATCGCTACATTGTAACGTAGTTTGTTTTACAATTATTCACCACATTATGTTAACATATTTCTAATAACGTGATTTAACAACAGGGTAGATGTTTGTATCTCTATCCAACCACAGCTCCCTACTGTCGAATGCCTTAGATTGGAGAACATATTTCTCCCTTTTTACCCATCACAGTCTTTGAGTTGATTTGCTCTAGAAGATCTGTTTGCTTTACCCCTGCCTTTGTTTTCTCCAGTGTATTAATTTGAGAGAAGTTTATATCCTTATTTCTCTGTCTCCAGCACATCATCAGAAGCTTGGAAATTCTATTTCTATTGTGCTGTTAATCCCAGATTTAGTGCCACATTCTAAAGGGGGCGCCAGGGTGCTCATTGTGCCTGAGTACATATACGGAACCACAAATGAGAAAAGGACAGAGGGATGGGATATTCATTTCCTTCAGAAAGAGACAGCAGTGGTGATCAGTTAAGGATGTGGGCTGACAGCTTTGTGGGTCTCATCGTTATCAGTTAGAAAGTGGTCTCCTGTCTGTTTTGATAAGATAGAGTCATGCGTGTCCTTCTGATACAGATTTGTTTATAAGTAATTTTAATCAGTTACATATGCATTATTATACTAATATATGCATCAGAAGACATGCAAAGAGTTAAAATTATAAGTGCTAAGAAAAAGATGGAACAATGAAAAATTACAAGTGTCTACCCAGTTGTTACATCTTTATTCTGTTGATAACCAGGGCATGCTGTACCCATGGGGGTTCCCATGAAAAATACAGTTGTCAGTAGCCTTTTGCATAGTTTTGAAAGATCTCATTAGGCAGATCGACTTTGCCAGAATCTTTGAGAACTAGTGTGAAGAGTAGAAAATAGGCCATGTCCATTTTTGAGGGGTCCTTAGTGCTTGAAATTTAATGTTACCATCAATCTGGCCTCTAAGCAGAATAAACAACAACAAAACAACTAATGGTCTATATTGTGAGGTTTAGTTTAATTTAGGAAAATAGTCTATCAGTCTACTAAAGTAGGCTTCTGCAAACCACCTTGCCAGAAGTTAAAAGCAAAAGATTGAGGGAGGCACGGAGCTCTTCCCGTCCAGCAATTGATACTCAGCTTCCTGACGCATGAAAACCAGAGACGTATAATGCAATGCGTTGTTCGTATTCCGGCTCTGGAACACAGCAGAGAAGAACAGATAAGATCGCTCTTACTCCAGTTTGCTCTATAATTAGGCATCACATCAGGTTGACTTGGACGGCATAAGGACAGCAGTGTCAACCCCCCTCGCCCCCCCGTTAAACCTAGAGGCAGCTGAATTTCCTCCTTAGTGCATAGATCATACTCGGTTTGAGGAAAAATTCTAATGTTTTCTCCTGTGCGCAGTTGACCATCTTGCCTGTCCCCCGGAATCCCCTCTCCTTCTCTGTCCCCTCCCCCTCTCCCACCCACCTTGCAGACGGGTAGGCCAGAAAGTAAAAAGGATCCTCAGGAGGGAAGGGCCTAAATGAGCAGACTCCTTTATCCATGCCTCTCATGAAAGTAAGCAAGGACACTTTCAGTTTCTGCTCTATTTACTTCCCCGCGCCTGCTTCTCCCTGCAACGTACACAGCCTCACACCTTTCCGAATCCTTTCCTAGCTCTGGTCTAAAGTAATCTGGCTGCCGAAGGGCAGAGGGAGGGAAGCCGCAGGCTCAGAGTGGCCATGTAATACACAACGGCTGATCTCTTCTGACATTTATCTCTGCTCGCGAGAGGAGATGGAATAGCTCACTCATGAAGATGAATGTCGTACACGAGGTCTGCCGTCATGCATCCTTCCGAGGGATCTCGGGGGGAGGTTTGGCGTTGTGTGGAGTATTAGTAACGCTGCAGACACAGGGAAGCCCGGTGGCATGGCTGCTCTGCCTTATTAGACCCTGTTAAGTGAAATGATGTGCCCTTGTTAAACAGAGCCGGCCGTTATAAGATTATCTACTTCACTTTCTCTCTTGGCATTCGTTTATTTCATGCACCCGGAGGGGGGAAAAATGACTTCCCAGCATATTTTTAAGTGCAAATGGAAATAGATTGAGTTCATAACTATGTATTTTTGTACTTTGCTCCTTGCTTCATTGAAGGCTTTATGATTATAAAAGTGTAGATTGGTCCTAAGACAAATGGTTCAGGGAGTGGAAAAGCAAAGGGGGAGCCTTTTAATGGGAAGAGCTGGTTCTGCCCGACCCTGGGTCATTTTTGACCCAACATGACCTATTTAGGGTCCGGCAAATCTGAGAAAGCCCTTGATTTTCGCCAGGCTCCTTCTCCATCTCAAAGAGCAGATCAAGGGGAGAAGGTTCTTGGAATCAGACTTCCACCACTTCTCATCAGTTGTGTGACTGTGGGAAGATTATCCCAGCCTCACCGTCTGATTCCTTATTTGTAAAATGGAGACAATAATGGAATGAGGAAAAGCAGGTGTAAAGTTGAGCACAGTGTCTGGGGCACAGTAGGTGTTCAGTGAACGTCAGCAGTCATCGGTAGCTGGTAGAAACTTCTGAGTGGCACCAGGGACATAAAGAATCAGTGAAATGTTTCATTTTCATGAGTTCTCATCTGTTCTGAGTTATATTCCTTCTGTTACTTTAGACTTTAAGCTTATAAGCAGCCCCGATTTGTGAAGGCCAGAACTTCACATTCTTACTGGCTCAACTGGGCCAAAAGACTTCTTTTCGTCTTGCCCATTTCCAAGTGACAAGTGATATAATAAAAGAGATCTTGGTCTTGGAGCCCACTCGTAGGGTTGAAACCCCGCTTGTTATGCTTTCTGTGTGGAGTTGCTCGAGATGCTTCACGTCCATAACCCTTGATTTCCCCATCTGTGGAGTGTGCAGTAACGCTTATGCTTAAAAAGATACCAGTAGGATTAGAGGTTGGAATATTCTAGGTGTTCTAGTTACTACTCCTGGAGTCCATTTGTTCTACAGACTGTAACTGGACAGGTGCTAAGTCCAGCTCCCGTGTGGAGCATGAAAATACGCAAGCAGAGAAGCAGAATAGCCATCATAAAGGGTTAGTCGTGAGGGAGAGACAGAGTGTGCTAAGAACTGTGGAAAAGAGCAGGTATCCGGGAAAGCTTCCAGGAAGAGGAAACCCTTGGGTTGAGACTTGAAGGCAAAACGAGTTGTCTGAATGAGGTAGAAGGAAAGGGTTGTCTGTGTAAAGAAAGAACATGGGACCCCCTGAAAATAGAAAGGATGAATGTTAACTTCCTTGCAGACATCCCTCAGGATGTTCACATCATAGTTGGGAAAACAAAAGTAACTTGACCGTGCACCAATGGAATTGTTGCAAGAGAAGGGTTTCACTTTAGAGATTTATTGAACATTTCACTTTGAAGAAGGTGATCTTGGGGGACCGTCCAGGTCCCTGAAGAGGAGAGTTTTTGCTACTGGTAGAGTCATCTGGATTCTCCTGCTCCCCGTGCACGGCCACCAGGAGACTCCAGTGGGAAAACCTGACATTTGCTTTAGCCTCTGCTAGAGTTTCGATCCCAGACTAGGGTGGTCATGGAATTTCCTTCAGCAGAACCTCATCATAAATGAGGGGACACCCATTTTTAAATCCCAGCATTCTGCAGTCATCTTGGGGAGGGCCGGCTTACCAGTGAGGAGCATGTATGTATGTATGTATGTATTTATGTATTTATTGATTTAAAAGATTTTGTTTACTTTTGCAAGAGAGAGAGCAAGCATGAGTGGGGCAGGGGGAGAAGCAGACTTTCTAGGGATAAGGGAGCCTGATGTGGAACTCAGTTCCAGGATCCTGGGATCATGACCTGAGCCCAAGGCAGACGCTTAGGTGACTGAGCCACCCAGGTGCCCCAGTGAGGAGCTTCTAGTCTTGCCCACAAGATTCTTGCCCTTCAAGCTTTAGATAGTGTGTGTGTGTGTGTGTGTGTGTGTGTGTGTGTGTGTGTGTTGGGGCTGTGATAAGGTGGATTTCATACGACCAAAATGGCTGTTCGAATTCCTTATACTTCCCTTAAATCATGAGAATGTAGGTCCATAGAAGTTCAAAAACGAAGAATCCCTTTATTTTATTTCTCTTTCTGTTTCACAGTAGCTCTTCCCTCTCTGGAGTCCAGGTTTGCTTTGAATGGTGGAAAGAGCCTAGGGGTGGGGATTTCACATCCTTGCTTTCTCTTCCTTTCATGCTCACTCTGATGGCTGGTGGGGTGAGGCTGAGTTTGCCTACAGCCAATGTCCCTGTGGTGTGACTTCAGTGTATCTAAGGGTAGAGTGGGAAGTAGACCAGGAAGCATGCCTCGTGTCAAAGGACACCACCCCCAGGGAAATCTTCTATACCCTAGCAAGATGCACGCTCTGTGTCCACTCTTCGTGGGTGAAGAACTTGGGGATGGAGAGGCACTAGGTGTTCTGTTTCCACCTGCATTTACCTGCATGAATATGCTATAGGGGGCGTATGCACAGGTGTGTGCTCACGTGCATGTGCTGACAGGTGATGGGCTCTTCCACATTTTGGTCAGTGACCAACATCTCAATCATTTGACTGGTTCGTTTCCTATCCCATGGGTCGGCAGCATAGAGAGGTGTAATTGACCAGTTCCTGTCGTTCAGGTAGGTGTCAATTGGGTGAGCATTTGCAGGGGAGCCTTTTATGGGTGGAATCGGAGAGAAAAGGTAGAGCGTATGTGCCTGGCATGCTTTCTGAGCTGCCATCTGCTTCTTGACATACTTTCTAATAACCAGAGCCTGAGCTCGGAAGGAAGTCCAGAACTTTGGGGAAATGTGGAGAAAGGAGACCCAGTTAGGTATCAAGATCCAGATGGCACCATGGTTGAAGTTGCCTTCTTGAAGTTGCTGGCGCTGGAGTCACAAAGGAAATGGATCCTCTTCATGTGATCCAAACAGTGACCAGGAGGATCACTTGGGGCTTGCATTGTTAGGGGGTATCCTCTCCCAAAATGAGCAGGGCCCCAGGGTGCTGTGTTGGCAGAAGCTGAGGCAAGAGAAATGTGTCAGGCCATCGTCTGTGGGACTGCCACTCCTAGATGTATCAGTATCGAAAACCCACAAAACCGTAAGAAACAAGACAGTGTGTTTTCTGTCTCTTCCTTTATTGCTTGCCTGATTTTGTTTGTTTGTTTGGTTGGTTGGTTTTTGTTTTGTGGGGGGGTTCGTGGTGGCCCATAGGTAGCAAAAAGGCAGGAAAAAGGGGCAGGAAAAAAAATTTTTTTTCCATTTTGCAAGAACAGAAATTCATTACCTGCTATTTCTTCCCTCTCCCCACCCTTTCCCCCAATAAAACCCCAAAGCACTATGGACAAGTAAGCGAATACTGTGAATGTTCAAAAGGTGGAATTAATCTTTGGGTGTCCGGGCGTACTTTGCATCATAAAGCAGTCTTGATGGCAGCATTTCTCAGGGAAGCCTGCACAGCTGCCTCTTCATCAACAGGCAAGGCGCCGGCATAACAGGCAGCGTGTGGGGAAAATATTGCTCGGAATGTACTTCTGGGTGCAATTCACTTCGATACTGTTCTCTGAGTTATCAAAATTGGTTCTTCATCTCTGACAAAGGAAACTGCGTACTCTGAAGCTCTAAGACGCTGAACCACATTTAGGGTGACAAATGTATTCCTTTGGGAAGCAAGTATTGTACAGTGGAATGAACAAAGCCTTCCTAGACAGACAGATCTGGGTTCGAGTCCCATCCCGACCACGTTCAAGTCTTGCAACCTTTGACAAATTAATTTTCCTAAGCTTTTGTTTCTTCATGCACAGGATGTGTTGTTGCAGTGATCACATAAGGTGACATGGGTTAAGTGTCGCATTGGAACTCAGTATGTAGTAGTCATGATTGTTAAAACCACTTGGTTGGCGGAAGGGAAAGAAAGAGCTGAACTTGGGGCTGGGGTAAGGCAGGGGCTGGGGGAACCCACATTTGGGTAATAAAGTATATCTCTGCCATTGTGTCTTGAGATACACAGAATTATTCACATACCTGTCTGTTTTCTTGCTCAGTGACTCTGTAGGCTTCGTGGTATGTGTGGTGTGTGTGCCACAAATAGGAGACAGATTAGATCTGGGGTGCCCCAGTTGCTCAGTCAGTTAAGTCTGACTCTTGATTTTGGTTTAGGTCTTGATCTTAGGGTTATGGGATCGAGCCCTGTGTCAGGCTCTGTGCTGACTGTGGAGCCTCCTTGAGATTCTCTCTCCCCTTCTCCCTCTGCCCCTCCACTCCTGTGTGAGTGTGCCCTCCCTCTCCCTAAAAAGAGAGAGAGACGGGTGGACCCGCCTACACGTTGCTGGTTTGGGTCATGACCTGTCAGTTTCCCTCTTTTCTAAATTTTACCCAAATAGAGTTTCGAGTGAGGAACATTTGCCACTATATATCAGGGCACGTTTATGGCATCTGCCTTCTTTCTCTTTCAGGAATCATTATCGCCAGCGTGCAGCTGTCACGGGAGGAGCATCTGAGAAGTGTTTTTACACCCTCACCTTTGTGGTCACCTTCCCGCACAATGAGGATGCCTGCTACCTGGCCTACCACTATCCCTACACCTACACAGCCCTCCTGGTAATGTGCTCTTGGTGGCATCACCCCAGATGGGCTGAAGGGGCTCATTGGGGTTTCCCTGAAAATATTTAGTTAGGAGGCCCTGTTATCCTGGTGGGAAACTATAGTTGCCTTCCTAAGGGATCCAGGCTTTGCTGTCACTGATCTGGTGACTTTCCGTGGGGGCCACCTTCTTCTGTGGGCTGAGTGGGAGGCTGGGGTCATGACAGGGATGTTCTGAGGCCCCAAGGAGCACCAAGGGGTCTACATTGGCAGGTCGAGTATACAAGGAGGTGGGCCTGTGTTGTAGGGGCTCTGTCTTTAAGAAACCCTCAAGTTGAAACATGAAGTCATGAGATTGGAGTGAGATGATCTAGTCGAAATGGGGGTAAAAAAAAAAAAAGGAAGAAAGAAATGGGGGTAAAAACCATAAGGTCAGCCGAGAGGCAGATTTGAAGCCCATCGCCCCACTGAGAGGAGTGAAGCAGAAGGTAAAGACGTGGAGAAGAAGCTGGAGGAAAGCGCCTGAGCCCGTGAGCAAGCAGCCCCTTCAGCTTTTCTTGGTTGTAGTTCCCATGGCCTTGGACGGGAGGTGCTAGAAGAATCCAGGGTATGCAAGAGGTGTGGAAGAAGCCAACACAGAGTCACTGCAGTTGAGGGCCTCATTCTGGCTACAAGAGGGGTGTGGAGTTCAAACCTGATGTTAGCATTCCTGGGTTGGGTCCATCCAGCCCCTGCAGAAGCCTCACTGGACGGATCTGAGAAAACCGCTTAAACCGTGCAGTTGCCTATCATTGGGAAAAGTTGGCCAACTGTCCCTCCCCCCACCCCCCAGCTATTTCATGGCAATCCCGAGGAGTAATGAGCTAGAAGTGTCTTCTGTAAAGCACTCTCATCCTCTGTGTTAATGCAGAATGTTATTAGCATATTTGTAGTAATATGTGCTCTGTGTGAGTGTGTGTGTGTGAGTGTGTGAATGTATCTGTCACTTAGGCTGAAGGACGAGCGTTCTCATTGTAAGTCTGTGATAAGGAGTGGGAAAAGATAATAACCAAGAACATCCCTTGCCTTCAAAAGGAGCATACAGGTATACGTGAACGTTTTCCTCCATCGAGAAGGCCTATCTGACACCACTTGGCTAACTGCTTCAGGAGAGTGTCTCCGCCCTGCGCCCCATATGTTGTCTGGCCTAAAGAGAGATTTTTTTTTTATTGTTTTCCCAGATTGCAAAAGATACACAACTAGTATTATTTGTGTCTCACACTCAGAGATCTCAAAAAGTTAATCCAAATGTGCGTCACAGGCGATGCCGTAACAAGCTATGTTTATTGTAAAACGTGCTTTTCGCCTCTGGGGACGTCGAGCAGGCGAGATTCATGGTCACCTTCAACAGCTGCTTTTATTGTCTTGCCTGAGAAGCGCCATGTGTAGAAAGTCGACTGGGGAAGGGGACTCCTCTGGGTGTGTATGTTTTGCCTTTTCTGTTGGGGGAAGGATCTGGGCGTCCCAGACCCTGTTCTTTGCCCTTGTTGGAGTATCTAGACACTGATGTGATTCTCAGTGGCAGTTAATATACAACTTTAGAGCTTGAAAGGGGTTTGGGAAATCATCTGATTCACCCTGAACATTTGCAGATGCAAACACTGAGGCCTAGACACCTTGCACCCAGCTAGTAGCCAAGCAGGGAATGGAACCCCAGCCTTTGATGGCTAGTCCTGTCCCTTTCTGCTGTTCTGTAGAAAAAGTGTAGAAGAAATTCAGCAAAGTTCTGCTCTGGGATCAAGATCAGTGTCTTTGCCTCCTCTGATGGACAGTAGCTACTGTAACAGTAGTTTACCTTTATAGGTACATGTAGTATCAAGTTACGTGATTGTATAATGTCTGATGGTTGGTTCAAGTCATCAGTCCATGGTTTTTATCTGTAACACCGAGTGCCTCGAATGTGGTTCAGCAGGATCATGTTGTTCCTCAAACACAATGCAATTCTTACCCCCAGAAGCTCTGACAGGTTCTTGTGAGGTGCCTGCTGTTTCAAAGTCTAGAACTTAAGGTAAGAAGCCACATGCAGTTAGGCTCTGCCTGAAAAAGTTTCAGATTTTGAATCAACTTGCAGGCACCTACCTCGCAAGAACCCATTAGACCATCTTAGGGTTCAAATGGGACCCTGTTTGGTTCCCTCTCTGTTTTTATCTTATTTTCTTTTTCCTTCCTTTCCCCTACACTCATCTATTTTGTTTCTTAAATTCCACATTTGAATGAAATCCTGTGGTATTTGTCCTTCTCTGACTGACTTATTTCACTAAGCATAATACCCTCTAGCTCCATCTACATCGTTGCAAGTGGCAAGATTGCATTCTTTTTGATGGCCAAGTAATATTCCATTATATAGAGTTAACTGTAGGAAACACACTGAGGGGGGCTGGAGGAGATGGGTCAGGTGGATGGGGTAACTGGGTGATGGGCATTAAGGAGGGCCCTTGATGGAATGAGCACTGGGTGCTCATTTACATTTACATTTGCATTACATTAACTGAGGAATCACTAAACTCTACCCCTAAAACTAATAGTAGGCTATATGTGAACTAAATTGAACTTAAATAACAAATTAAAAAAAAAATGGGACCGTGTTAGGGGAACAGCACTATCCAGATGAACCATGTCCATGGCTCTCAGTGTTATGGATGAAACCATGGGGTGATGACTTGACCCCACCATCAGAGGTTGTACAACACGCACAGCTTGGTGGCTGCGTGGACCTACAGCAGTGGGCTCCAGTTGGAGGAGCTACTGTCCGTCACACCTTATGCCTCTGGGATCCACTTACCTTTTGTGCTCTTGTCAGACCACAGGGTCTGGAATTTATAATCAACAAATAGCTTGGGAACCAGTAGAGTCAGTGGGGGGATGATTTTGTCTTGAGGGGGGACAAGAACACAAGAAAAGAGGAGCCCCCTCCCCTCCCAGTTTTTCGGTCTCCACGAGAGGAAGAGAGATCTTGTCAGAATCAGAGCTCACTGGCTTGTTCCTTAGCCCGTTGGCTGGAACCTCTTCCCATTGGGGAAGTTTGAAGAGAGTTAATGAAGAAGAGACAAGGGAGAAAGGATATGTTTTCATTTCTCTTAAATGAGCAGAGCAGAGTAAGAAAGACATTTGTTACTTGAAGGTGAAAAATGATATATGATCAGTTTTGGGTTTTACATTTCCAGTAACACACGGTCTTTGTTCTCTCCAGGTTTAAGACTGTAATGAACTCTAAGTCTTCTCTTCAAAATCTCTTCCTCCCGTCCTGCACACAAGGAGTACATTCCATAGTGCACACTACCCATTTTTATTTTTGGACATGTCCTAAGGAGAAACAGTTTTCCTTCCAGCAGATCAGTGATAAATTAAATGTGAATGATACCCTGAGGGCAGAATTAACTGCATGTTACTTGGGGTTGATGCTGAGGGGATGGAGAATACATTTCTATGTGGAGTTTACAATTTGTAAATCTCCTCTAATGTGGATTATGTTTAATCACAGGCATTTTTGAGGTGGAGGACATGTGTATTGGATGTTTTTCAACATGAATACAATTTTGCAACTTAAAAAATTTTTATTATTCTCTTATAATATGAGAATTAGCATTTGGTCCTTTCCAACTGATGTCTTCCAGATGCTTGCCAGGAACTCTGTGAGATAATTGTCCAAATTATAGTATTAAAATAAAGCAAAAAGAAAGAAATATAATATTATTATAGTTAGGAAGCAAGCAAATGGAATTCTATTTTAACCATCCATATCAAGCTGTCAGTAATTGCAATGATGGTTCAAGTGTTAGCAATCCTCATTAAAGTATTTGGATTATGTTGTAGATTGTCCCAAGGTAGCCAGTAGTGTTGGTTGAAAATGGGGCCCCAAGAGAGTTTCTGATGGGCATTTTAGAGAGCAGGAAGGTAGGATCTTACTAGGCACTTAAAACAGTACAAGTTGGCAGGAGTTAAGAAAAGTGATCATAAGTAGGGTCCATATGTTGGCAGAGCTTAAGGCTTTGAAAGTTGGAGCAGGATTTTTCAGTGGACATATATATGTATGTATGGTGGCAGGTGTTCCCACTATTATCTTTAGAGACAAAATGGAGTCTAGTGTAGGGAAAGAGAGAGTGGGAGAAGGAAAGAAAAGAGAAAATTAGAACGTCATTTGCACAGTCTTTTAGAAGGGCTCAGCATATAAAAGCAATTACCACACGCATTGTTATGAAGGGTAAATGACTTGCTACGTGGAAAGCGTTGGCCAAGTGTGTGCGTGTAGTGAGTGATACTAGATGGTAGGCATCAGAGCATTTATTCTCTTTTTTATAATGATGTGTAATCATTTTCTCCATCGGGCTGATGGGGAGATACCCATTCCGTAACTCACAATAAAATTAAAATTCTGTAAAAAAAAAAAACAAAAACAAATATAGGACCACAAGGAAATAAATACAAAGGCTACTGATGGCTGTCTTAGGGATGTTGATTAAAATAATTTTTAAAGTCTCTTTTCTAAATCATCAGTGATATGACTTCATTTATTTTTAATGGAAAAAGAACATTAACATCATCTTTTCTTTCCAGTTGGCAAATCTGTGACCAGACACTTCTTAAATTAAGTCCGTTTAACGTAGGGACAGTGGTACTGGCAGACGGGCAGTCTGAGAAAGCCTGATAGAGCCCTGGGTGGCATGGTCTGTGGCTTCTGTTTAGCTTACCTATGGCATTTGTTCTTGCCTTGTGATGAGACGCCTTCCAGTCTCCAACAAGTATATTTAAGTGACAAGTGAGGACTAGTCTGTATATGAATAAAATCAGCCATCTCCTTAGGAGTGAGCTTTCTTCTGCATTAGGGGGACAGAGAGCAGAGTAGTTTAAGGGCTAACAATGAAAAATGAGTGATTTTGAGCGCGGGTGCTTCTCATTTTATCAGTAGCCATCGGTGGGGGTAACCTGCTATGGTCAAGTGAAACCTTTTCTGGAAGTTTTAGGAGAGCAGCTGTTAGGGGAGAAGGGGGCAGAAGGCTCCGGTGGAGAGGGGCCCAGGACTCTGTGGCCTACCTTGTCATCCCGGCATCTTTCAGGGAGAGGTAGGATTTGCTCCTACCTCTGGGGCTCCCATCATTGCCTTGAACTCATTCTCATTTTTGTAAAGAAACCTGCCCCTGTGGCTCCCATGGAGCCACGATTGTATCTGGTTGTTGGCATGTGCTTTGAGAAGCCCTGCTCCTCTCCTCGTTGATCCCAGCAAAGCCCGATTACACATGGCCTTGCCGGACCCGAGATGCAGCGTTCACCTCCAAACCGTTTTCCGGAGAACGCTGCAGAGCCATTTCTGTAAAAGGAAACCCCGCAGAAGTTGCTGGCTGGTTTGCTTCTGGAAGTCTTCCATATGACTGGAGTCAGGATAACGCCCTAAGGATGGAGGTGTTCCATATTTGGTGTTAGGTGGAACAGGGCAGAAATTCCCTTGAGGCGTGTGGGGAGATGGTTGCGCGAACAAGTACCGTGTACAGAAAATGAACTTGGGCTGAAAGATGATAGGTAGCTGTTGAGTTGTGATAGTGTTAATCATAAAAAATAATAATCGAAAATTTCAAAGAGAATTCACGGGAGAAGAAAGCTGAAACCATGCTTCCTCCCAGATTTGCTGCTAGGTGGCATGCAACGGTGATACTGTTATTCTTGTTTATTTGAGTAGAGTGGGTGCACGATGTTACGATGTTAGTTTCAGGGGTATGACAAGTGATTGGACATCTCTGTCTGTCATGCCGTTATGAAGGGCAGTGTTCACAGTGATGGTTTCTCTCTCTCTCTCTCTTTTTTTTACTTTTTTCTCTCATACTCAATTGTGTTTGATGACTTCTGTCATAGACACACTGCTTCCAAACCTGCTTTCTATATATGATTTATAAAATCTGGATTTGTTGTTATTATTTTTTGGATTTAACATCAGACTCCAAAGAGCTGTGGACTCTGTGTAACTTTGTGACATCACAGAGAGATGACCAGTACTTCTGTTGAGAAGCCACCCCCTCCCCACCCCGCCCCGGTCCCATAAGGGCCCTTGCAGCCATAATGAAATGATAAATGAATAATTTTGATGGCAAAAAAAAAAACCCCTCATAGAAACAGTTCAGCAAAGACTGCATTTTCCAAAGCACATTCTGTAGCATTCCTGTATCCTTAGATCTTTAAAGAAAAAGAGTTTAGTGGTCGTATAAATTCATGAAACTGTGAGCTAGTTTTTCTTCTAGGTTCATAGTGCCTATTGGCGAATTGAAGAATCTGAGTTCTGGGCCTATGAAAATGTTTTCATTTTCTTTAACTCACCATGTTCCCAATGCTTTGGCTGTGAATTTCCCACGTTTCCACCTCCCTGTCCACACCCCAGCCCTTGTAACATCCTGCAGAATATATTTGGGGAAGATTCTGCAGAAGAGAATATTGCTTTCCCAGTTTGGGAATCTGGACTCTTGAGAGTAATCAGGAAGCAGGTGCCATGAAGTCTGGATTTCAGTAATAACCAATACTGGGAGCAGCTTTCACCCAGAAACTGACAAAAGCGATTAAAATAATTCGTTTATGATCTCAGAGAGTTTCATCCAAATTCACGACTGTCTTTATTCTCTTAACTAATTTTCTGGAATCCCCTTTTACTGGGATGGATGAGACATGGCTGACAGCCTGAAAGGGACATTTCCTTTCTTGTCCTGGACCATCTCTCCCAGGAGACCAGATGGCCCACTCCTTCTACCAGGACTTTAATTACACCGATTTAATTGATTTTTCCTTTTCATACATGACTTTCTTCCATGAGCTGCTTTCAGGAGGACATTTTTCTGTTCTCTAATGTTTTGATGTTTGCTCTATTTCAAACCATTTTTACATATGCCTAATTTCATTTAATTATTGTCAGGTAATGTGGTTTGTACAGCCTCTACTTTTGGGGGGAAATTTAGGGAATTTTTAAAAAGCCCTGCATATGATTAGTTTTTATTACAGTTCCATGGATGTTTGAGGAAAAAAATGTTCCATGCAGAGACAAACTTTGACATTTATCTATAAAAACAATATTGTTCAAACACTCATATCATTATTTTTGTGCAGCTGATTTATTCAACACTTCCTTAAAGAGTCTCCTATTCCTCGTACCATTTCCCCCCTTCTGCTGTTTTTGCGATGTATATTTCAATCTATGTTATTTGATTCTGAAGATTTATGAGTTTTATATGTTCATCGTGAATTGTGCCCTTTATCAAAATAAGATTTTTAAATCCCATTTAAGGTACTTGGTCTTAAACATGACTTTGTCATATATTATGATTGCCAGGCCTGCTTTAATTTATATTTGCTTATCCTTTAAGTTTCAATACTTCTTTCCTGAAATATTTTAGTGGAGGCAAACACAATAGATCATTTAGGAGTGCTTTTCGTATGCATTATGTATTTTTCCTTTCTCTCAGAGTACTTCTTATATACAGTATCTGGTGGGATTTAAAAAAAAAATGAATCTGAAAGTTTTTGTCATTTAATAAGGCTGTTTAATCTATTTATAGTTATAACAATTTTCAGTGTTCTTTCATTATGATTTTATACTATTTTCCATGCATCTTTGCTTTTCTTTCTGTCTCCCTCCCCTCCTTTCCTTCCTCCCTCTGTCTCCCTCCTCCTTCCTGCTTTTCTTCTGCCATTTTCCCTCCTTCTCTCTCTCTCTCTCTCTCTCTCTCTTATGAAACATGGGCTGACCATATTTTCTTTCACTTTTTCCCCTTAGTGCTTATAATTCTACTAGTGTTTCCCTTTTTGTTTTTAAAAAACATATTTGAGCCTATATTTCTCTATCAATAATAACAGCTAACACTGAGTGTTTCCTATATGATAGGCACTTTTCACACATTAAATTATAGCAACCACTGAATGAGGTGGGTATTTTTATATCCCTTTGAAAGATAAGAAAACTGAGTCACAAAGAGGCTAAGTATAGAATTTACATACCTTTTCCAGCTTCCACAGCTCAAATTTGAATCAAGGCAGTTTGATGCAAGAGCCTACCCTCTTAGTCATCTTGCTATATTGCCTCTCTGTTTTCAAGGATGATACACTGTCACTATGTCTGTGTAAGTTAAGAAAGTTCATATTTTCCTTTAATTTACTCTTCCCTGGCATATCACTTTCTTAAAAAGATTTATTTGAGAGAGAGAGAGAGCGTGCGCGCAAGTGAGCGCACAGTGGGGAAGGGTGGAGGGAAAAGGAGAGAGAAACTTAAGAAGACTCTGTACTGACCGTGGAGTCCAATACAAACATAACTGAGCCCATGATGGTGAGATCCCAGTCAGAGCAGAAACCAAGAGTTGGGTGCTTAACAGACTGTACCCAGGTGCCCCTGTACATCGCTCTTAAATTTTTTTAAATTTAAATTCAATTTAATTAACATACAGTGTATTATTAGTTTCAGTGATTCATCAGTTGGATGTAACACCCTGGGCTCATTATGTCAAGTGCTCTCTTGTTTAATGCCCATCACGCAGTTATCCCATCTCCCCACCCGCTTCCCCTCCAGCAACATTTAGTTTGTTTCCTAGAGTTAAGAGTTTGTTATGGGGCATCTGGGTGGCTCAGTGGGTTAAAACCTCTGCCTTCAGCTTGGGTTGTGATCCCGGGATCCTGGGATCGAGCCCCACATCAGGCTCTCTGCTAGGCAGGGAGCCTGCTTCCCTTCCTCTCTCTCTGCCTGCCTCCTCTCTGCCTGCTTGTGATCTCTGCCTGTCAAATAAATAAAATCTTAAAAAACAAAAAAGAGTTTGTTATAGTTTGCCTCCCTCTCTGTTTTCGTCTTATTTTATTTTTCCTTCCCTTCCTCTGCGTTCATATGTTTTATTTCTTAAATGCCACATATGAGTGAAATCATACGGTATTTGTCTTTCTCTAACTGACTGACTTTGTTTAGCATAAAACCCTCTAGTTCCATCCACGTCATTGCAAATGGCAAGATTTCATTCTTTTTGATGGCTGAGTAACACACCACGTTTTCTTTATCCATTCATCTATCGATGGACATTTGGGCTCTGTTCCTATTTTGGCTATGGTGGATGTTGCTGCTATAAACATTAGGGAGCAGGTGCCCTTCAAATGACTACGTTTGTATCCTTTGGCTATATACCTAGTAGTGTAATTGCTGCGTTATAGTGTAGCTGTTTTTACCTTTTTGAAGGACCTCCATACTGTTTTCCAGAGTGGCTATACCAGTTTGCATTCCCACCGAGGGTGTAAGAAAGTTCCCCTTTCTCTGCATTCTCACCAACATCTTTTTTTTCCTTAGTTGTTAATTTTAACCATTCTGACAGGTGACTGCACGTCTCTTTTTAATTTCATTTTAAAACTGGATGATGATACTAAGATTTGATAATCTTTATTTTCTCCCTACCTAGTTATTTTTTATAGTGGCATTATTATATTTTGATATATTTACATTTGTACTATATTTGCATTGTGTACTTATATTATTAGATTATATTTTGTGTATTTGTATTTTATGTTTGTATTATGTAGTGACCCTGCTTTCAGTAGTCATGTAAACTCACACCTTGTTTAACTGGACTGTCCTATTATATTGTATTTTAGCTTGATTTGGGGGCAGACGAAGTATGTCTTCAAGTTACTATTTTCAGTAAAGATAAGGTAATACGTTTTCTGAGCTCTTGCCCGTCTGAGCATATACGCCACATGTGGTCATGCACGAACACTTGGCTGGTTATAGGTTTACCAGATAACAGTCCTTTCTACTTTCAAACACAATGTAGTACTCTTTTTTCTTTGGTATCTGGTGTTGCAGAAGGAAGTATAACCCAAGTATGATTTTTTTTGTGTGTACATATATGTACCTATGTAGGTTTACCTACACGAAACACACATACCTACTTTTAAAAAATAATCTTAATTGTAGGGTGCATCCTCCCATTCTGCCCGATAAGGAGTAGGGGTGTTGATTTTAGGTAGATCGGCAAATACACAAGACGAGGCTCTAGAAGTGGGTGGTCATGAGAGATGAAGCTGACCCTCGGCCGCAGGGTTTCTGCAACCTTCATCAAGTTAGCTTCCTAGGCCTTTTGGTTATGTGTGTTTGTGTACACGTACTTAGTCACCTTGTCTTCTCAGGGGTGTGAGACGACCTCCCAGTCTCCAGCCAGGGCATCTCAGCAATATCTGGTGCTTACTACTCAATGAACAATCCCAAGAATGGAATGCAGAGGCTTGGCTGGATACATGGGCCTCAGCTGAATTCTCCTCTTGAATCTGGGATAGATCGGCTCCTTCCAGTTCCATTACTTAGTGTTGTGTCAAATGCTCATCCCAGAAATATCACCAGAGCAACCTGTTTCTAAGACAGATGTGAGTTTATCATTTACCATGGTGTGTTGGGCTGAATAACGCCCCTCCCTCCAAAAGACGTTCACATCTTCATTTCTGGAACTTGTGAAGATGTTACTATATCTGGTACAAGAGATTTTGCAGATGTGATCGAGATGGGGAGATTGTCTTTGAATTATCAGGTTGGGTCCAGTGTCATCACAAGGGTCCTTAGATACGAAAGAATGAGGCAGAAGAGTCAGGGTCAGAGGAGGAGATGTGAGCGTGGAAGCAGAGGTGGGAACGATGGGATTGCCGGGGTTGGAGATGGAAGAAGGCACCATGAGGTAAGGCACCTATGTGACCTCTAGACGCTGGTAAAGGCAAGGGAATGAATTACCCTCTAGAGCCTCCAGAGAGAGTGTAGTTCTCCCAACACCTTGACTTTTGCCAAGTAAGGCCCATTTTGGACTTTGGACCTCCAGGACCATAAGATAATTAATCTGTGTTACCTCTGCCCACTAAATTTATGGTAATTTGTTATAGTAGCAAGAGGAAACCAATATACTTGCAAGGAAGAACGTAACAGAGTCTTGGCAACGCCTCAAAAGGGGAAAGGAGAAGGGGGGCTGTTTATTATGTCTTTAAAGTCTTGTTTAAGCGAAGGTTTTTTTTTTAATGTGGGGGTTTGATTAACATTGGGTAAAGATCATGATGCAGTGGTTTAAGATTGGGGGACACAGTAAGGCAAGAATCTTGAGGAGAGGGGCTGTAAGGGTCTTGGATCAATGAGTCAGTTGTTGCTTTCTGATGAGATGTTTGTGGAATGAACAATAAATTTATCTGTGATTTTTATTTTCCCAGGCAAGAGTTTCCTAAACCAGTAGTTGTGTTGAGGCAGACAGGGAATAATAGTGTCAGAAGGCTATGTGGGGGTAGATGATTTGGGATCTTGCGTGCAAAGAGTATATGACTCAGGATCAGATCTTCAGATATCCCCGAGTCTTGTAGAAAGGTTACACAGAGGCATCTGGTAATCTCCTTCCTTGGGACTTTTTCTTTCTCCTTGAAGCTCAGGTATTTTAATAGAGTACAAGTAAGTCTTAGATTACATTTACCCAAATGCTAGGATTTTTACTTAGTTTAGAAAATTCTTTTTCTTGTTTTTTTTGTGAATTGATTTTTTGTTGCAGCTGTAACAAATTATCAAAACTTAGTTGCTCAAACAATAAGCATTTGTTTTATTTCATTTTGTTTTATAGCTCTTTAGAAGTTTGACATGGGACTCACTGGGGCAAAGTCAGGTTTTGGGGCCACGTTCCTTCTAGAGGCTATTGGAGAAGAATTCATTTCCTTGCCCTTTCCAGCTTTTAGAGGACACCATGTTCCATGGCTTTTGGCTTGCTTCCCCCATCTTCTAAGCCAGCAGTGGTGGCCTAGTCCTTCTCATGCTGCCATCTCTGGTTCTCTGCCGATAGTACAAGTTCCCTGCTTTTCAGCACTTGTAATTAGATTGGTCCCAGCTGAATAATGTGGTATAACCTCCCCATTTCAAGTAGACCTTTATCCTAAAAATATATGCAAAGTCCCTTTTGCCATGGAGGGTAAACTATTTACAGGTTCAGAAGATTAGGGTGTGGATCTTTGGGGGAGCTGTTAGTTTACCTGCCACTTCCAAAGTAAGTCCTTTTTACACAAGCACATCATTTCCTTTTTGAGGGCACTGCTTCCCTTTTCACAACACATTTTATGAATATTTTATATATATTTTCATAGGATTCATGTTTGTTTCATTTACCTAACAGGCTTGTCATTTGTCAAAAAAACAAGGTGGACAGTTTCCCCTTGGCTCTCATAACTTCTCGATTATGGTGAAAACGTCGGCTCTTCAGCTGGAAGGATGCGTTTTGTACAGTGACGTTCTTGGGCAAGAGGGGCAGTTTCTCTCTCTGCTTACTGAGGTTACTCTGTCGCTGTGCTCAGAGTGTGCAACGTGGGTGGGAGGAAATCTCTTAACCTCTTCCTGGTCAATCCCACTGTTTGAACAAGTGAAAATATAGTCAGAGGTCTTAAAGATTGTTGAGCTCTTAGTTTCAATGGCTAGCCCATTTCTGTAGCTTTCTGTGTTTTAACTGAGTGTGTGAATGGGAAGGTAGAGGAAGGAAATGACTCACTACCAGCTCATTGTTCTCCTCACCCAGCATTCCACGTGGATCGGTGGTTTGTACTGCCCTTGGATGTGCTCACAACACTCTTTATATCTCTTGGTTCTAAAGTACCCCACGCTTCTGAAGTTTTCTGTCTCATGTTCCCAAGTGTCCTGTCTTTGTGGCCACATTCTCTCCATATTGGGAAGCACGCTGTATGCCCTGCCCTCTTGCTTTCAGCGCGACTCGAAAACAGATATTCTATTGCGCAGACAGGTGTGAAAATTACATTTCCTGTTCAGCCTCCCTGAACGTCTAGCCAGTAGGAACAGCCCCCTTGTTAATCACTTAATGCCTAATATTGGGCACACCAGATGAGCAAAAGGATGTCTAACCGAAGGGAGATAGATGATTATAAACTCTGTTGCTGTTTTCTGTTGTTAATGGTCAAAAATATTTCATGAACCATAATCGCTTCTGTTTCATCTCTGCTCCAGACTCACCTTGACACCCTGGAAAGAAGTGTGAACCCCAAGCAAGTCTACTTCCGCCAGGACGTTCTCTGCCAGACGCTGGGAGGGAATTCGTGTCCACTGGTGACCATCACGGCCACGCCCGAGTCCAATAGCGCTGAGCACCTGGAGCAGTTCCGTGAGTCAAAGATAACCCTCTTTGAAGATGTGGCGGTTATGGGGTGTCCTCACAGCCTTGGATGCTCCCTGTCCTGTTGGGATCAGAGGCTTCATAAAGGGCTAGGGACTGGTCTCTTATAGAAATGCACTCGCCACTCTTGGGACAACAGGAAGGCTAAATATTAACGTTGCGCTATTGTTAAAGGGAGAAAAAAAATTGATTGCAAACTGTCAGGGAGAGGCACTGGCATCACATTTTCCAGCCAGGCCCTCTTCTGCCCATAACTCACTGCTATTATACCACTTCCAAGGCCAGACAAGGGCTGGCAAGGAAGGAAGTTGAGTTTTGGAGCCCTTGCTGAAGAAGCCCCATCGTGGCTTGATCTGTCCAACCAAACCAGCACACGGGCAGGTGCACGCATGCGTGCACACACACACGCGGCCCTGAAATGTTCCAGCCCTGTGTGCCAGTGTGACCTCCCAGTAACCAATTAGCTTTAAAAGGTGGCCTCTGGCATATCTTAGACCTTAGGTAGGCAAGAAAAACCTATCAGAATGAGGACTGCTTTGCAATACAGAGACATTTGCGCGATGGAAGAAAAGACGGGGGAGTAAAAACTCCAGCTGGTTTATCCCCAGAAGATGCAGCCTTACCCGCTGGCGTGCTCACGGCCTTCAGGTGACTGTTGGGTGGATCCGGAATGTAATTTCTCACATCCCGTCAGCATCTGACTATTACGCTTAACAACCTGGGTAATCAACAACTCATGATCCCACCTGAATTAATGCGGCCCTAAAATGCTTTAATGAGTAGTCAGGGATTTTCCAAAAATTCTCTTACCTGTTTTACGAATTTAAGAGCAATTTCTGTAACAGCCGTGGAGCCCTCTGCTCGCACATGAGTAGTTTTTGGACGTTAGCAACAGCAGTCCTTCCGGCGCAGCCTTCACTGGATGGTTTTGGTGTGAGACGGCGGGTCTCGGGGAGCCTGTGTTCTGCAGTGTCCGTTTCCGAGCCGGAGCCGGGAGAGAACCCAGTGTGGGGTCATGGCATGGAGCTGCCTCCGCTTTGGCATTTTCGGGTACGCTGACCCTGGTGCGTGTGCTGGTGTCAGAACTAGAGAGATCCTTTCCCATGTTAAGGAGAGGACTTGCCACGTGGTAAAGGGAAATAATTTATCACTCTGACATAGTTCCGTTAATGAAAGAGAAGACATCTTGGCACACCCTTCCAGGAGTCAGAGGAGCCTGGTTTCTGTCTGTTGCGTAAGATTAGTAATCCTAAGTGCGTTC